>NW_005369870.1:919046-926486 GCF_000412655.1 Myotis brandtii | reverse complement strand
TGTCTAAGCAAAGCATGTCCTTGGGTGATGATTAAAAAAACAACAACAAAACAACCTTATAAAAAAAGAAAGCACAGATCCATTATCAATATACAATAACCAATATTTGAATGGTACAGATGAAATTACCCCACAACTGGTAGACACTTGGGCCAGAGGAAGGAGCCATGAAAATTGTCAATTTTTCATTTGCCTTCCCTAGCCCGCTGGAATCCATTCAGCATGGGTCCCAGGACAAAGCCCTCCTACCACACCCCTCCAGGACTCCTCGGAGTTTTCTCAGTAGACAGGTTTCCCTAGATTTTCTTTTCCATTAACCCTTAAAGTCCTGAGATCTGTGGGTACCGCTGGTCTGTCATTATCAGCATAATTTCTTACTTAGTTTAGGTAAGCGACCCATCTTTTCTGAACCCAGTGGTGTACCAAGTGGGAGGTGGTGGGAGCTATCTGCTGGTGCAGAGTATTTTATCATTGACATAGTTGAGAATTGTCAGTGAGTGGTGATGATAAAAGGCAAATCAACTTTTAGTCAGATATATTGTTTTTAAATTCTCTACAGCAGGGTATCCCTTATTGTCTGAACTCCAGGCAGATCTCCAGCCTTGGACTGCCGTTGTCTCAACCCTGAGACTTCTGGAACTATTGCTCTAAGGTTGGTTTTTAGGGGGTGGGGCAGGAGTAGGAACATCAAAATGGCCGTTAGTGTTTTGTTTTTATTCTCAGAGGAATTTTCTTAAGTCAAGACATTAAACCTGTTCAGTTATGCATTCATAAGTAATTGTGGAGTACTGTTAGATATATCCCTGTGCTAGATATTATAGCAAAAGTTAACATAAAAATACGTGACTGTTTGGAAGTAGTTTCCAAACTCCCATGTATGCCTGCCTGTCCTACTTATATAAATAGATTGCACAGATATAGTCACCTACATGATTTTTCCTAAATTGGTATATCAAAAGTATTGTTATTTGCTTAAGATTTTCTTTAAATTGATACATTCTTAAATATAAAACCATTTTAAAGGGAAATACTTTGTCTCTAAGTAGGTAAATGGAAATTCCTATGGCTTGCGATAAATAGAAGATATGTAAATATAAATACAATGGAAACAAGCCTGATTAATAAGCTATAGCTGACTCTTATGGTCTGTCAAGACCTCAGTTTTTTAAAAGAGAAATTAGCAAAAATAAGGACACACTTTAACCAATATAAGACTTTTCCTCTTAAAGTCATCTAAATTGTTGAGAAGGAAATAGCATTATGATGTGCCTTGTTTCATCTAACATAGTCTTATTACCTATGATAACCACATTGCATGCTTTCTAAGGCCCTGTATGAGGCTATTACCTCACTTACTGGTTTTGTGTAGAGAAATCTTTTTTATTGAAGGCCAGGAATGCTTATTTAATAGAGATTGTGAATGGAACTTCATTTATTTTCTCTTTCTTTAGCCATTTGTAGGCAGTGCTTTGTCACTGCATGTGTAGCTGTACTAATGTCTTCTTGTTCATTTTCTTTTCTGTTTTCTGTAGAATGCGGAGTCCTGGATTTCCTGACCACAGATTGACAACCTGAAATCCTAAAGACGAGGACTCCTAACGGTAAGGCATGGGTCTCTTCCACAAGGAATGATAATACTGTTTGATTGAAATTTGAACTTGAGAGATTCATTCTTCTTTGGGGAATTTACATCATATAATTTGGATTTTTGACTAGACATGCTTCACTAAGTGGTCAGGTTAGATTAGCTTTTCAGATTGTATTCTTGATTTAGTATAGATCAAAATTAAAGTTTTATTATAATTTTTAAACCCTCTTTCCAGTTTAGAGAAACACAATAGAATGAGAATAAAGATAAATAATAGAAACACTGCTTGGACCTTATCATTTGAATAACAATTTAGGTCAGTTTGTTGCTTTCCATACTCTGAAAAAGCTTTATGGAGGTGCATCCAAATTTTAATTAATGTAAAATGTATTGTTTCAGTAACCAAATATATGCACTGTAATGACCATGCCTGAGAGGCAGTCGATGGAGCAGGGCAAGCTGTGTAGAGTGTATAGAGGAAAATACTCCTGATTTTCACCAAGTATTAAGAGTAGAATCAACTGAGACCAAGAAAGACTGCTAATTGACTGGGACATGTGACCAGTTAGTCTCATCAATAGTTGAAGAAACAGGGTTAGGGTGGAAAGCAGTTCTATTCAAACAATGACAGTAGGGTGGGGTGAATGAGTGAACATCACGGTAACTGTGAACATCTGTAAGACACTGTGAGCACCAAGAGACGATCACAGCAACTGTGTTGAAATGATTACTGACTCTCAGTGAAGTTTTAAGTCTGATAGTCACTATAAATGTTTCTGTAAGAGTCTAGTATTTTTAAGATTTCTGCTTCCCTGGAAAAGAGGTGGGATTTCTGATTCAGGATTTCTCTTTCTCCGAAGTCACTTTTTTATTTTATTTCTTGAATCAAGTGCTGATATACTCCTGACTTAAACTATAACTCATTCAGCAATTCTCTCGTTATTTTCAACCTTCATGTCATAAGCAATCTGTTATAAAGACAGCTGGCTGTTCTGGTGAACAGGACCCTTCATATTTATGTCTACTTCATCTGTGAGTGTCTGTACCAAAAGGTTAGTTCTCATAAAAGCCTGTTTCACTGCGAGAGAGCAGCAGTAGAGAGGCAGTGGAGCCTGGCAGACAGGCCTGTATTACATTCTTGGTTTTTGAGCCAAACTTGGGGCTAGACTTATTTGGAGGAGCTAAATGACCAAGGTAAGCTGTTTTTGATTTTGTTGTTTATCTGGGAGTGCCTTTCTGAAGAGGGAGATAGGCATAGCAGGTAGGAAAGTCCCTAATAATAATATCTGAGGTTGATAAATCAAGAGAAAGGGGGATAATTCCTGAAATATACCAACCTCAGGTGATCACAGTTCTGCCTAGTGATCACATACACACTAACACACACAGACACACACATGCACACAGGGGGAGAGAGAGAGAGAGAGAGAGAGAGAGAGAGAGAGAGATTGAGAGGGAAGAAAGAAAGGAATCAGGAAGAGAGAAGAGATGAGAACACATTAGACCACATGTTTTATCATTGAAAAGCAAGGCTAAGAGAGTTCAGCAAGAAGCCAGAAGTCAATTGTGACTGATGGGGAGACACTTAGGACTGCTAGGTTTGAGACCACATATCTTGGCATTGCATCATGCATTCTTAAAGAGGCCAAAGTGCCAAAGAAATAGACAATAGGGTAGGTTCTAATATCGGCATATTTTAAATATCCCCTATTTTACAGAGAAATCAGAAAATTTTAAATATGGATAGCATTTAAAAAAACTGCCATGTCTCATCCCTGAAGGTAACATGTTTGCCCAAGGTTACTTAGTTAACTAGTGACAGTGTTAGGATTAGAAGTTCACTAGTCCTAATTATCAATAGCCATTGTTTTCTAAAACATAAGAGCAGGGGAAATTTATTATTTTCTTCCAAACAGAAAAGATATTAAGAGAGTCTGAAGTTTAGCCATTCTAATTTTTCTTAATTAATATTTTGGTCTATGAGACAAAATTTGGGCCATAAGGGAGTTTGTGGTATTATAGCCGATTGTCTAGTAAGTTAACTTAGTAATCAATTAATGTGTCACAGAATCCCTCAGAAATTTTATCCTTAGAGGATACCTCAGCAGTCAGAAATAGGAAGACAAACTGTGTAGTGTTTTGTGTTTCAACATTTCTTATCTCAAGGGAAATCGTTTATGAAACCTCAATATATGAAACAGGTAAAGCAAACTTGGAAGAGATAATAAGAATATAAGGATACTAGAATCTTACCTGCTTACCAGCCATGCTATCCTTGTCCATCCAAATGGCCTAGCACTATATTGGAGACATGTGAGTGCCTTGATATAGTAGAAGAAAAGGAGCTTTGTAGTCAAAGACAGCTGGAGTCAAATCTTGCCTCCATCTTTTATAGTTTGTGTGATATTGATCTTGTTACTTAATATCCTCTGAGCTTTAGTTTCCTCACCCAAAAAATACGAATGGCATTGATGTAATAAAGTTGTGTTGATGATTAAATGAAACACATATATGCAAAGGAGTACTGGGTGAAGACTGGATCTTAAAATTGTTATTGCTGGGAAACACGGGTTTGATCATTGGAACTGGATTCTGCAGTCTACTATTAAGTTGGAAGGTTGACTCACTTTTAGAGTTAAATGTGCTTTTGTTCTGTTTAGAACTACTTGCCTGATTGCTGGTAGTCATGTAGACATAGAATACATAGAGATCCATTTTTCTGGAGAAAGAGCTTAAGAGTACATTTTGCCTTGTCTAGGAGCTGGCATGAGAAACTGTAAGCAAATGAAGTTAGACAGTGCTATGCACACAGTGTCATGGGAGCTTCCTAGAAAAAAAAGGGGGGGTGGGGCAGGGATTCAGAGAGTACCTGAAAGGAATTAAGCCTGAGAAATAAATACTTTACAGGCCTGGCTGGTGCCACTCAGTAGTTACAGTGTTGGCCCTTGCACCGAAGGGTCACGGATTTGATTCCTAGTCAAGGGCACTTATCTGGGTTGGAGGTTGGATCCCCTCCCCGGTTGGGGTGAGGTCGGGAGGCAACTCTTTCCCCTTCCCTTCCTCCCTTCCACTCTCTCTAAAAATCAATGGAAAATGTCCTCAGGTGAGAATTAACAACAACAACAACAAATACTTTACTAATACTGTTTGTGGCCTTGGGGATGGGGACAAGGGTGTGATGAGGAGCCAGACAGTCCTCCATGGAAAGGTATGGCGGCTCCACACTGGCCACACAGCACTGCTATGCACTGGGCCTTCCCCTCAGCTGCGGCAGAAGCAGCTTTGGTGCCAGCTGCAAACTGTCCCGGAGGAGATATGTGACTTGTGGAGTCCAGTGGACTCTTGATGAGACCCGGACAAGTCAGAGAGTCAGCACCACTTGAGGGGTCTGTGGCTGGTTCTGGAAGGTTCCTGGGCCAAGAGAAAGCAAGGCTAGTCTTGGCAAAGCTCTCCATCGCAGGTTGAATTCAGTGATCATGCTTGAGTCTCCTGGCGCACGCTAATACAGTCTGAAAGAATGAGTGTCTCTAGTTGCTTTCTCACAAGTCCCCAAGAAGTCTGTATGGGAAGCAGAGACCTGGTACCAGTGTTTACACCTCTTCATAAAGCATGAAGTTAAAGTTTTCATGCACTAGAGAATTGGGGTTAATACTCAAAACGAAAGCTTCTCATAAAATAAAACTAATGAAATGTGGCTCTGAACAGATTTCAGAAACATGGCTTCCAGCCTGCCTGGGGTCTCTTGGAAGGAAAAGGTTTTCTCTGATTATTAGCAAACTTTGGAAAACTATGACTTCACTGCTAGAAACTCACCACTTGCTTTTCTTTGACCCATAAACTCTTTCTTTCCCCCTTAGTCCCTTAAGACCTCTATTAGTGACCATTTTGTGACGGTAGCTTTGTAATCTCCCAATTCTGGCTCTGGAGTAAGAAAAAAAAAAAAAGCTATTGGACAGCTCACAGAGGTCTGGAAAGGCCCTGCCTGTCCCAGCTGGCCAGGACAGCCGGAAGCCTGAGGGGGCTGTCCACAGGCTGTCTGGCCAGGGTAAAGGAAGAGGAGGAGGTGGGGGAGGCTTAATTCCTAGCTGGCTGGCCTCAGAAGGTGGCCTCCTTTCCCTTTGGCTCAGGAACCAGAATAAAAGGCCAAGAATCCTGGCTTAGTTCCTGTCAGCTTGTTGCCTTGTTTGTAGGTTTGTGGAGTGAACTGAGTCCGGAAGAAGCCCCAGGACTGCCTGAGAAAGGCTTATGACTGAGCCTGAAGGAAGACAGACCCTCCCTGTCGCCACTGGGGTCAGAATCTCTTAGCCATTAGCCTCTGTCCTTTGTGTTTATAGAAATGGATTGAGGAGTAAATGGCCTAATTAGTTGGATAATGTTTGCTCAATACATTGGGGATCTTTTCTACTTTCCCATGAAATTATCATAAACATGAACTAAAACAGCTTTTATTTCTAAGCATCCCAAATCTTACTGCACTCATCAAGGAGTACACGGCATTAAGTCTTAAACTTACAACTATATTTTTTGCAGCAAATGTTTCATGACTCCAAAGAGTCATCCTAAAATATGATTCTTCTCAAAGAGACTTGTTTGACCTCAGTGAAATGCTTATTTATGCAGCATCATTCTAATAGGACTGGCTTTATTAAAACCATTCAATATCTATGTAACAAGATGCATACAAGAAGATAGCAAGTCTTAATCATTGTTGTTTCCCCAGTGCTTAATGGAGTATTTCTTTACAGTTGTATTGAAATATAGTTGATAGATAGAAATTGAGCATTTGATGAGTTTGGACATATGCCTACCTTCGTGGTATCATCACCACTATCAAGCCAATCAACATATCCATCACCTTTCAAAGTTCCTTGTGTTCCTTTGTTTGGTTTTTGCTTTTGTTTACAGTAATAACACTTAACATGAGATTTACCCTCTTAAATTTTTAAGTGCACAATATTGTATTGTTAACAATAGGCATGATGTTGTATAGCAGATCTCTAGAACTTACTCATCTTGCATAACTGTAACCTTATATCCATGAACAACTCTCTATTTTCTCTTCCTCCAATCCCCTGGCAACAACCATTCTGTGTTTTTTTCTTCTTTTTTTCTTTGACTTATTTAGATACCTCATATAAGTGGAATTATACAGTATTTATCCTTCTCTAACTGGCTATTTCACTTAGAATAATGTTTTCCAGAATAATTCCTGATGTTGCAAATAGGATTTCCTTCTTTTATAGGGCTGAATGGTATTACCTAAATGTATATATCACATTTATTTTTTTACATTCATCAATTGATGGACATTTAGGCTAGTTACATATCTTGACTATTTATTGTTAATAATGCTGAATATAGGCGTGAAGATACCTCTTTGAGATTCGTAATTCAATTCTTTCAGATATATACCTGGTCGTGGGATGGTTGGATTATATAGTAGTTCTTTTTTTTGAGAGAGAACTCCATACTGTTTTCCAGAGCCGTTATACCATCCCCATCAACAATATACAGGGTTTCAATTTCTCTAAAACCTCACCAACCCTTATTGCTGTTGTTTATTTTATGAGAATCACTCTAACAGGTGTAAGATAATATATCATCATGGTTTTTATTTGCAATTCCCTGATCATTAGTGATATTGAGTACTTTTCATGTACCTGTTTGCTATTTCTATGTCTTCTTTGAAGAAATGCCATTTTTTTTTTTAATTGGGCTATTTGGGTTATTTTGCTATTGAGTTCTGGAGTTCCTTATCAATTTTGAAAATCATTCCTCTGGTAGATATATGGCTTGCAATTATTTTCTCCTATTCCATAGGTTGCCTTTATATATATTCCATATATATATAT
>NW_005369870.1:907322-919028 GCF_000412655.1 Myotis brandtii | reverse complement strand
TGCCTTTTTACTCTGTTGGGTATTTCTTTTGCTGTGTAAAAGCTCTTTAGTTTGATGTAGTCCCACTTGTTTAGTTTTGCTTTTGTTGCCTGTACTTTCAGTGTCATATTTAAAAATTATTGCCAAGACCAATGTCACGAAGTTTTTCTTCTATGTTTTCTTATAGGAATTTTGTAGTTTTGGGTCATACATTTAAATTTTTAATCAATTTTGATTTGACATTTATGTATGGTGTAAAATAGGGATCTTATTTTATCTTTTTGTACCTGGATATACACAACACAATTTTTTTTGAAAAGACCATCCTTTCCCCATTGTGTATTCTTGGCACCCTTATTAACAATCAGTTAATTCTATATTTGTGGGTTTATTTCTGGGTTCTCCACTTTGTTCCATTGTTGTTTACATCTATATTTTTTTTACCAGTACCATGTTGTTTTAATTACTGTAGCTTTGTAATATATTTTAAAATCAGGACATATGATGCCTGCAGCTTTGTTTTGTTGTTCTTTTTCAAGATTGCTTTGGCTATTCTGGATCTTTTGTGAAACTGTTTTAGGATTGCCTTTTCTATTTCTGTAAAAAATGGCATTTGTAGTTTAATGAGAATAAGTTTAATCTGTATATTGCTTTGGGGAGTATGGACCATTTAACAATATTTTAATAGTGTATTGAGGCAAAGATGGTGATGTTCAATAAATATTTCCTTTGTTCCCCTATATTTTTTTTTACCTCTTTGCAATTAGGCAGGATACTATGACCAATTCTGAACAATGACATGTGAGTGGGAGTGATGAGTGTGCCACTTTATGACCGAGGGAGTCAAAGCTCATATGCAGTTTTTCATGATTTTATGGTATAATTTCATGGCATGATTTTGTGGCAATCAACCAGGCATGTGTTCTAGATGGCATAGCTACACATTGATGGAATCTTCACCAACTTACATTACTGAGTGAAGCAGAGTTCTCACACTGGACATGAAGTATGAGCAAGAAATAGCTTTGTCATATTAAATCACTGAGATTTTGGGGTAAGTTTGTGACTTGCATAGTGGAGCTTTTCCTAATACAAGTGCCAAGCAAGTAGTGAGCACTTCCCTCAAGTGGCTTATAATGATGCTGCCAAATGGAGTGGAGAAGGCTATAGTGGGAGATGGTACAGAGTGTGGTTAGAACAAAGATAATTGTGGGTAAGGCTTGTACCACAGGGGAGGCAATACTTTTCCTAGAACATGAAGGAAAGACATGGACATGTTCCAAGCAGAAGAGATAGACAGAGCATTCTAAGCAGAAGCATGATGCTTTATTCATTCATTCATTCATTCATTCGTTCAGCTCTACTCCTGACACTGTTGATTAGTTGAACATAGATTTCATGGGAGTATTGGTAGATAAATTAACTGCAAAAGTTATTTAGGATCAAGTTCAGAAGTTCTTTGTTTATATTATTTTATTTAAGAAGAGCTTTAAATGACCTTTATAATCTTAAAATATATGCTTTAATATGATGAAAGGAGATGAACTTTATTGTACTCATTTTTTGTATGTGTAGAATCTGAGAATTTAATGTATATTATTCTCAGATACAATTAAACACAAATCAGTGGTGGAGCTTAGAAACAGCTTAGAATTATGTGCTATTTCTTCTACCTATCTATTGCTCAATCTATAACCTCTCCCATGCTCCTATCTCCTCAAACAAAACAAAACAAAACAAAAAATCCCTAAAGTCATTTCAGAAACAAACACTGAGAATGGGGAGTGGGTAAGCATGGATAGATACTAGAGCTAACATGCCACATATATGCTCACTGATTTAATTCAGTCAGTTGTTTTATATCTTGACCATGGACTCATCCCATTCAATCAGCCTGAGATGATTCTTTGTTCCTTCTCAGATGTTTTTCCTGACTCTGATTCATTCACTTTATTAGTACACCCTTACCTCCCTTCTTTACCAAGAGGCCTTGGGCAAATGATACCTTTAAGTACAAATTTATCTTCCATCCAAAAATATGTTGACATTTGAAGAAGGAGGAGACAATAATACTTAGTAGTTATATATATAAAAAAGATCATATTCTATGATTAAAGTTTCATGGTGTGGGAACAATGTGGATGAATCAGAAAACTGACATTTTATAATGTGGAATATATTTTATTTTCCCTAGAATATTCTTTTAACCAAAATTTATTAAATAGATTCACAAACTAGATATTTTAAACATTTCAGGAAAATATATTCTTTCCTTAGAATTAATTACAGTATTTGGGTTTTTATTCCTCCAAAAAAAGATTAGTTTTTCAAACACCACATAAACTTCTATAAGAAAAGCATGTACATTGTTATCTGTACCAACCTAATAACCTGGGTAGAGTAGAGTATGCAATGAGGAACAGGTGGGTGCTCCTGATGCCGCCTTCTTGGGCTACCTGGATAAAGTAACACATTTAAATTGCCTTCCCATAGCTACTACGAGTCTACAGCCTCAATCCTGGCTAACTTTTGCTCAGGTTTTGCATTAGTCTATAGCAGAGAGTCATGAATGACCTGGCAAAATCTATTAAACCATAAGAAATAACTCAAAACATAAATTCTAGTAATTAGGGATTAACATCATCACTTGGTATTTGGAGAAGATCATATTGCTATGATTACAAATACATTTAGTTCATTTAATATTTTAATAAGCAAGAAAATTATTCTGGAACTATCTAAACAGCCACAGAATTCAACATTTTTACCAATTGTGTGTGTATGTGTGTGTGTGTGTGTGTGTGTGTGTGTGTGTGTACAGTGATCCAGTGAGGAGAATCTAACTAACCATTCTTTACACAATTTGTTTTCTCAAACTTCCTGTTGTCTTCCTTGGTAAAGCGGACCAAAAGGCATGACTAGATAACCTGTTTTTGAACCAGATATTGTGATGCAATGAGGTAAACTGTGGCAGAGAGAATATTGGCTTAGTCTCCTCACAGTTCAAGCTCTTTCTATGTAAATGCTCAATCGGGTGCTCATAAAAACTTAAATGATGACCTTCATTTTCTGTGGCTTGAAGTTAGAGCAAAAGTGTTCCATCAATAAAATCTTCAATGGTTTTTCGATCTTTATAATATCACACAGCAATTCTCTCCTTGAGTTGAGATAATAGCAGCAATTAGGCAGCTTTTATTTCTCAACCCCTTTTAACTTTGCTGTCTTTTAAATGAGCACGCAGCATATGTACGTAACCACTATAAAGAGAATGCTGGCCAGTGTCAGAAGCAGGGAAAAACCAGTTGGTCCATTCATGAATTATCTTTCATTGCTCACTTTAGCCCCAAAGGTTAAATGTGAATGTACTTAGTTGCCTCCCTTTCTATTTTGACCACATGTGAAAGCTTTGATGGAGTTCTGCAGAGAGTAAGAAAAGTAAGATTTGTGAAAATCAAACACCCTTGCATTTATTAATGGTCACTAATGGCATGTAATTAAAGTAATTACAGGAAGGCAAACAGACAATTAACTTGTTGGAAGTGTCAAGGAAGGTCAGTAAGAGAGTTTAAAGTTCCTGCCTCTCTGGTTCATGTTTAAGTTCCCCAAATATCATAAAGAAAGAGTGATGCTAACCAGAAGGGTCAGGCTAATAGACATTTATGAAGCAACCATGAAGTCTGGAAGAGAAAAGCAAAGGGCCAAGGGCAACATGCTAGATGGTATGGGATAGAAGTAAGGGAGCTAGAAATGTACACAGGCTTCATGAAAGATGGTGGCTTAATCAGAACTTTGACAAGGGTTAGTTAGCTACAGCAGATGGCAAGCAAAGAATGATGAACGTGTAAGTCTTTCCATTATTCTGTGTGCTTCAAGTATGAATCACATTCTTCTGCACTAATTGGTCTTGGTCAAAAGTCATTTTATGCATATATTGATTTTATGTGACCAAGTGGGTTAGAAGTTCTTAGGGGACACAACTTTCATTTCAGGAATCTTCCATGCATTCTGCCATGCTCAGTACAGAGTTGAGCATCATTTAATGAGTAGGAGTCTCCTTAATTGCCCCATCCAGCATCCCATCCCCAACCTCTTTCTGTGTGCCAAGTTCAGTGAGGGGCACACATGGTGCTAAATCCTATCTCAGCTATTGATATTGACCTTTTCTGGATCCTATACACAGTTACGACACACAAGAACACTCCCTATAATACTAATAAATGTATATGTGTCAATTATCTTTTATGCACTACACACCTTATTCTTATCTCATTGGAACAACTCTATGAGGTTGTCTTATAAGGGGTGGGGAATCTGATTTATAGTATGTCTATGTAAAATAAGTTGAAGTTCTAGAGTATAAACTTGGAAACCAACCCTTGGGATGAAGAAATTGGATGTTCTTTTATTATTAATGGAATGATTACAATGTACCAGGTCTAGGGGTCATTTGCAGGTAAAGGAGCGCAGGGATAAGAAGAGAGTCTCCTCCCCACAAATGAAAACCACACCTAAAGACAAATGCAAGTGGTTTCCAATTCCTTTAAATCTTACACTGCAACATTCCTTAAATTCATTATTTTCTTATCATTGTTATTTCACTGCCTGTGCCTCACCTAGACCAAAACAATACTTTCAAAGCAGCTTCCTCAATTCCGTCTCTCCCTATCTGCAATGTATTTTATGTACTTCTCCAACCTAATGGGTAACTCATCATATTATTGTCCCTCTCAAAAACCTTCAGTGGTTCTCCACGGTCTACCAGGAACAAAGTCCAATCGCCTTACCCTGACAGTCACAATTACCCACAAGCTGGGCCCAATTTGCCTTTTGAAACCATCCTCCATTACTCTTCTTCAGACATTTTATATTTACATTTAAATAGCACTCCTCCTGTCACATACATGTCTTGAGCTTTCTTGCCTCCATTTCCTGGCTTATGCTATCCCAACTATTTTTCCACACTGAAATCCTGCCTTTGTTTCAAGACCTACCTCACAGCCCTAGCCGGTTTGGCTCAATGAACAGAATGTCGACCTGTGAACTGGAGGGTCCTGGATTTCAGTCAAGGGCACCTGCCCAGGTTGCAGGCTCGATCCCTAGTAGGGGATGTGCAGGAGGCAGCTGATCAATGATTATCTCTCATCATTGATGTTTCTATCTCTCTCTCCCTCTCTCTTTCTCTCCGAAATTAATAAAATATATATATTTTTTAAAAAGACCTACCTCACTTGTCACATTAATGATACAGTCTTACTTAATTTCTCTCCCTGCCCTCCACTTCTGCCTTTGAACTTCAAAAGTTCTTATTGGTACCATTTTAACTTGCATTTATTTATCCATAGATCTCCCTCATTTCCACAATTAGCACTGTAACATTTTTGTGGAGATGAACTTTGTCCTACTTCTTTTTGTATATTCATAATGAAAGCATAATACTTTAAATAAACACAACATGCTTCCTTCAACTCTCTATCTTCCTTTACTTGGTGAACTCTTACTTGAATATGAAGAGCCACTTTGAATATCACCTTTTGCAGAAAGTTCTTCTTAACCCTCCAGGTCTAGATTAACTGCATCCTTGTGATTTCTCATTGTTTTTTGTTCATACTATCACCTTGAATCTATGTCATTGTAATGAAATTATCTAATTATAGTTTGTCTTCACTATTAGACTCAACATCTCCCCGATGAATAATTGCCTATTAAATTCCTGAGCCTTGATTCATACCTGCCATATTGTAGGTGCTCAGCGTATTCTGAAGGTCTCTTTAAGAGCTGAAATCCATGAAGATTTTTGGATAAGGTTGGAGACAGTAGACCAAGGCAGTTTAGAAAATATTAGAGAGCCCTTTTTGAGATGAGCACTTCCATTTTTCAGGTTCTAAAATTAGGTTCAGCCTGGGCTTTGTCATCTTGAACTCCACAACCACCCTCATTACAGCCACAAAGTAGCTTTGTGCTTAAGTGTGTGAAGAGGACAAATACCTTTGGAAGATTTTAAAAGAGTTTGTATGGATTCTATAAAATAGAAAATGTTTTAAACTCGTGAGCTGTTTTAGACACCTGAGCACCAATTATTTGCAATGAGATATTTCCCTTGGTTCTTCTCGAACCCACTTTGACTGTTTCCAAGAATTGAGATTGATGGATACGAGCCTGTTTTAACTTATGACCACTGCAGTTTTCAGACACATAGCCCTGAAGTTGGACTACTGCCAATCCCCATCACCTGCTTTGCTGTGAAAAGGAGGGGAAAGTGGTGTGGCTTATCATTGAGGTCTGTTTCCCTCTACTAAACCCAGACCATCACGCTAGGGAGTCCTGAGGAGGGCCAGAGTGGCAGTGTGACCTGTGTCAGGTTTAGTTAATTGTAGAAAGCTTCCTAGAAGAAATCATTTCTCTGAAGTATAAGGGAAGGATTCGGAAAGAAGAGGGAGGGCAACCATTTTAGGTGCAAGATGCAGCACGGTGTAAGGAGACTTGGATACTGTCAAGCAAGACATACAAGTAAAACAGGCAGAACCTTTGGCTAGAGCAAGAATTCTGGGTAAAGATATAATAAATGATTAAATGTATGAGAATGGTGTGTTTAGTATTGACCAGTCTAGAATTCAGATTAAAGATATGATGACAATAGGGAGCCATTATAAATTATTGAGTGAGGGGAAAGAACATGATAAAATAGTTTTAAGGATAAATGTTTTAAAACTTTTATATTAATCATATTAACGAGCAAAGAACTAAAACTTGGACACTGTGAAGGAGTTTTCTACTTTAAATGTATGAGTTGATGAGGGCTTAGACCAAGGATGTCATGCCATCATTACCTGTTCAGCGACAGGTATCCCTATTCAAATACAGAATGCTTTCAGGATGGCATCAGAATCCTTCTCACCACAACCCTCTGGGAACACAACCCTCTAAGAAACAACTTGAGTTGGCAAGCTAGATAATGCCTAAATGCTATTCCTGCTTTAGAAAGGTCTAACATGTGGAAAAAACACAGCAGGGCAGTTATATAGAAGTCGTATGTAGGGCATAATAATAGGATGACATGGACACAGAAGATAAGGAAAAATGAGGAATAAGAAATGACTGAAAATGTAGAAACCTAAAGGACTACAAAGAGTTGTTCCAAGAATGTAAAAGAAAAATAAGGGGGGAGATCTTGTTTTGATAAGAAAATGAGTTATTTATTAATCCATTAGGCTTCGGTCCAGGTGAATAGAATTAACTAGACAGAAATGGCTTAGAGAGATGATGATATATAATATTGGGACTCATAAATTTATTCATTCAACACTTATTTAGGGCAATTACTCTGTACTTGGTACTTTTTGGGGGTGCCTGGGATACATCAGTGAACAAGCCTGGAACATGAATGTCAGCAATAAGAGGATACAGACACCAAACAACAGATTCAATAAATAATTACATAGTTTGCTAGAAGATAAGTATAGTAAAAGAAAGAAAGATGTAGAGAAGCCTAAGAATTGTCAAGAATTCAGATGTTGTGGAGGATATTAAGAGTCGTTCATTTGTGGACCCTCACCACTTGACCTAACATCAGAAAATTTGCTCGGTCAACTTCATACAATGTAAGAAATATTAATTAATTTTATTACCTCTGATCCTAGAGATTTACTGGCCATAGACCCTTGATTATATAGCGGTGTGGGTGTGTGCTTAGGACTTTTTGGGAGACCAGAGAGTAATTATCTTGACTCTTACTCTGATCTTGTTGCCTTCCAGGAAAGGAAAGAAAAGAAATGTTCAGGTAACCTCAAGTGGTTAAATAGAATGGAACATCTGACCTATTGGATTTTCCATGTTGCTTTTATAGATAAATCTGTGCTCCAAAGAATGGGGAGAACAGATTGCTTAATTTTGCCCAATCGGAATACCAGAGTCTTTACTGCAATAGTCAAGTACAGTCTATCTGAATTTCTATCAATTACAATAGCTGGAGAAGATTATAAATCAGGACTTTTTGAAGACTATGGAAGGATTTGTTGAGTTATTACACCTAGTCTCTGGAATGGGAATTAAATGGATTTTACTATTCAGTGGGACTACCTTTACTATTGAATAACCACAAATATCACTCGGTGTTCTGACTTTCATCTTCACGCCCTTCTTAGTAAGGATTTGTTAAAAACAAACAAACAAACAAAACTTATCAACTCTGCCTAGTCAGTGTGGCTCTGTGGTTGAGCATTAACCCATGAGCCAGGGTTCAATTCCTGGTCAGGGCACATGCCCAGGTTGCGGGCTTGATCCAGTAGTGGACCTGCAGGAGGCAGCTGATCAATGATTCCTCTCATCATTGATATTTCTATCCCTCTCCTTTCCTCTCTCTGAAATCAATTAGAAAAACATATTTAAATAATAGTCTCTCAACTCTCATGGCAGAGGAATGGTATCTATACTGGCTCATTCTGAACTTTCTCCTTTTTAGTTGGTCCTGTTTCTTGGAGTCTCTTTGGTTTTTCTGCAAATGTCCTGCCTTGTTTCTTTCATACTGGGATGTGAGTTTCTGATTTCTGGGTCCTTATTAAGAGTCCGTGGGCTTCCTATCTGAAAAAGCTTCAAATTCACTTCACATTGAATCTTTATAGAGGTTTTGTTTAGCTCACCAAAATGATGGCTGCCTGCTTTATATTCTAGCCTCATAAACAACTTTGGTCTGTTTGCTAGGCCCTGCAACTCCTCTCACACAGGAGGGCTTCCTCCGCTCTCCATTCTTTTTGGCACAATTGGCACTTTCTCTGAGTTTTGTAGCATTCTAAACATACTCTGGCAGCAGGAAGGGTATTTGTGGTCTCTTTTTGGCAGGAAGAGTCACCTTTTGCCTGGCACCAGGTTGAAAACATTCCCCATGGTGAAGTGCTTTGACATTGCCTCAGCAGTAGCAGTATAGAGGTAGTTCCTGTGTAGCACCATTAAATATCACCATTCTGTCAAAAGCCCTTCAGGGACATTTCCTATGTAGCACTATTGAAACTCCTTCCCATCAGTAATGGTACAAGGGCACTTCTGTAGTATTTTGGGGGCATTCTCTATGTAACCTCATTATAATTCTTGCACCAAGAGGAATAGTGCAGGGATACTTTGAGTTTTGATTAAATATTTTGTTGCAATAGCTGCACAGCACCCTGGGATCCTTAATATTTATTTCATTTCCAACATTGTTGGAGTTCTCACAAGGACATGAAATACTAGTAGTGAATTGATGAAGCTAATATTTTATTCTCTTGTCAGAGTCACTCAAGCCATGGATACCCAGGCATGGCAATTGTGCATGCCAATCAGATTTAAGGCCCCTCTGAATTTATAATAGCATTCAAGAAATAAGAAAATCTTTATATTAAATGTATCCTGAGAGTTTTTTACTCTGTACTTCACTCTTTAACCATACACAATTTAAAAAAAAATACAGTCTAAACCATATTGTTGTCAGGAGTAGTTGATTCAAAAAGTGGTTTCAAATTGTACATTTATGGGGCTGGGAGAAGAGAATGCCATGTAATTTCCTGTGGAATAAATCCTGACTGATTGATTTGAAAGTTTGTTTATTGAGCCTTTCCTATTTATTCTTCAAAGGCTACACAAGCATGGTTATAACATGTCACCCTGGACAAATATATCTAAGAGTAATGCAGTGATTTATGAATACTTATGAATTTTCAACCTATATGCAAATTGAAATTAGTGTGGATGTGTCTTTTAAGCTAGAGAAGACATAGATTCACCATGATCTTATATGCCATAACTGCTATGTCTTTGTGGCTAAACTGAATATGATGAACTATGTGCTCAAAACCTGAATCCCTCTGACCTGCACAGCAAGCATGAGAGAGATCAATATTTCTAGGTCCATATTAAGGCAATGGGACACAATGAATGAAACCAACCAACATTTCTGAGGGTCACATTTATGTTTCTCAAGGTATGCAGCATGGTTTACTTTTAGAGAAGTGGTTAATACCTTGGAAGAAGGAATACACACAAAATGACCACCATTAGATAGAGACATAACCCCACCCCTCAAAAAATATCAAATGAAGATCACTAGGAACAAATACATTAAAACACTTTGTAGAGACAGTGAAATACTCTAGTTTAATTGTAATTAAATCTATACCAAAGAGAGTCATATGACAATTAACCTGAAGAGCATTTTGTCAGACTCAATGATGTTATATATCCAGCTTTCTAGAATGATGTCCTTAAGTTGAATTAGGTTGACCACTGTGCAGAACTAGTGACACATGGAGAGAAAAAAGGCAGAAGACCGACACAAGCTAGTCTGTAAATCTTTCATGAGACTGGCAGATAGGCATAACACTGAGCCTCTGCAGCATCATAATTCAGTCCACTCCGTATTTCCTATGGCTGAGAGATGTGGCACTGTCTCTACAGTGCACCCAACTTTGTGAGCTCTTTCACCAGCCAGAGCTGGCATGAGAGGAGAAGACAATATTGTTTTCCAAAAGGAGCCAGAAAGATTCAGTCCAGTCCACCAGACCAACAACACTGTTTGTTTCAAGTCCACATGACTGGACTGTGTTTGTGTTGATAATAAAAGGACAAGATTGCCAAAAAAAAAAAAGCAAATAAAACAAAGCTTTGTAGTGAACTGAAATAGGGCAGCAGGGCCAGGTATGAGGGCATGGTTAGGAGAAATAAAAACCAAAGTCTGCTAAGTCCATAGTTATGACTGCTGAGAAAATGGAATTTTTGATACTTGGTGACCAGGCATAAGAACTCCTTTTTAGTTAAAGCATAAAAAATATACAGGACAGAGTTGCTAACAATATCAGACTATGAAAAGGACAGCTGCAGTCAATGTTCCTGCTAATATTTTCCATCCATGTACTGAGTGAATTTGTTAAGTCAAGAAAACAAACAGATGTGCACCACAAGCAGGAACAACAATGAAAGACTTACGTAGAGTTTATGAAGACTTCACTCTTGATGTTGTTTCTGCTGGTGAGAGGGCATGGCAGAAAAAGGTCTCCTATTCGTAAAGTTGTCTTCTCTCAAGGAAGATGAAGATGTGGATGTGGCCCCCAAACCTAAAATGTTTTGAGTTCTTTCTCGTGGATCTGCATCGACCATTAAGCACTCTCTTACCCATTTCCATTGTGAGCACCAGGGCAAGGTTGCCAGACGTCTTGGACATGCATTGCAATGACGAAAAGAAAACAAGCCTACCAAATAACCACATCTGTTGTCTTGGCCTCATATGCACCCTGTTGAAACCAGCTTCTCCAGGTGGCCAAAGAAAGAAGAGAGTACAATTACATTTTAATGAATTCTGGACATTCGAAAACTTTAACTGAGTTTGTACATTTTTAAAATCCTCACTTGAGGATATTTTTCCATAGCTTTTAGATAGAGTGGAAGGGAGGGAGGGGGTGAGAGAGTGGGAGTGAGAGTGAAAGAGAGAGTGAGAATGAGAGTGAGAGGGTGAGAATGAGCTAGCATGAGAGAAGACAATATTGCTTTCCAAAAGGAGCCAGAAAGATTCAGTCCACCAGTCCACCAGACCAACAACACTGTTTGTTTCAAGTCCACATTATTGGATTGTGTTTGTGTAGATAATAAAAGGACAATAAAAAGACAAGACAGTCAAAAAATAATAACATTAAAATGGCTTTGTAGTGAACTGAAATGGGGCAGCAGGGCCAGATAGGAGGGCATGGTTAGGAGAGAGGGGTGGGG
>NW_005369870.1:905628-907309 GCF_000412655.1 Myotis brandtii | reverse complement strand
AGGAGAGGAGAGGAGAGGAGAGGAGAGGGGAGGGGAGGAGAGGGGAGGGGAGGGGAGTAGAGGAGAGGAGACACATCAATTGGTTGCCTCCCATATGAGCCTGGGAAATGAACCTGAAACACAAGTATATGCCCTTGACCAGGAATCAAACCTGAGACCCTTCGGTGCTTGGTCAATGTTCTAATCACTGAACCAGGGTGTACATTTGTATAGGGAGCTTTTGAAGTAGAAATTTAATTGATGACACTAATGCTAATCTATATTATCCTTGATTATGAGTATATTGCATGTCTTAAAATCCCATCCCTTTATAATTTGTCCCCTGTATACTTAGCACTTAATTAACCCTGTCATTCCCTGAATCATCCAGAGCTCCCCCCAGTCCTTCAAGCTCCATTCATGGTAAGTGCCCTATACAGTGTACCATTTTTTATATTTTATAACACATTTTTACTGTACCTTTTCTGTGGTTAGATATACAAATATTTAACACTGCATTGCAGTTGCCTACGTTATTCAGTACAGTACCATGCTGTACAGTTTTGCAGCCTAGAAGCAATAGGCTGTACTGTACAGCCTAGGTGTGTAGCAGGCCATGCCATCTAGGTTTGTATAAATGCATTCTATGATGTTTGCACAATGACAAAATCACTTAACACTGTATTCCTCAGAACATATTCCTGTCACTAAGTGGTGCATGACTGTATTACAAAATATTATCTGTGGGGCGCGGCTACAGTGTTTTGGCCAGGTTCAAGCCTTGGACTAATGAAAGGACAGGATCCTCTTATTGCCACATGCAAGTCCCAGCTGGAGGGCAGGGCCCTCCAAGCACAATCATAGCCAGCGGCTGTGTTTGTAAGCTTGAACCTATGGTCCGAACATGTGGCCCCATGTGCCTTGTGATAGAGTTCAGGTGCATGTAGTTGAGTGAGGATGAAACTCACGAGAATGCTGTAAACAATGTGATCACGCCCCTACTTTGCCTCATGGCATCTGCTATAAAATAAAGACACGGCTTGTGGGCGCTGTCATTGTCTCCTCATCAGGGAGGCAGGGTCCCACCGAGACCCAGATATTATTCTCTTGTCTGTCTTTCCTTAATCCTTTCACCCCCCCACTCGGGATCACCCTTGGTCGTGCTGGCGTGGCACAATTATCTTGCTTCTTCTTGTAATATTTGTAATAATTATATTTAGCTCTTTCCTTCATCTGAGTTTTGGTGAGGGGTTAGAGGCAGGAGTCTATTATCTGCCTCTCCAGCCCCTTCCACCAATTGCCAGCCTTTTTCCTCAGTATCATTTCTTGAAGAGAGACCTGATCTGTTCATGGCTGATTTGAGAGACCATCTCTACCTAATACGAAACCTCTGATTTTATTCTGCTCTATTGATCTGTTTGTACATTTCTGAGTTAATATTCTGTTTGTACTTATTTTTGTTTCTGCCATTACTATTATTTTTACCCAAGCAATACATACTATTTTCCTTGCACATGGTTGAAAGAGTACAGAAATATTGAAAGAAAACATGAGAGAACCTTTCTTTCCCTCATTACTCCCCTGCCCTGCTCTCAACTGTCAACAGGTGGTAGATGTTATTTTCGTTTCCTCATGTGTTTCCATATATACATGAAGCTATGTAGCCATAGCTGGTTTTGTTTTTATTAATACAGATAAGATT
>NW_005369870.1:861005-905615 GCF_000412655.1 Myotis brandtii | reverse complement strand
AATTGCTTTTGTCACTTAACACTTTTGGAGATCTTTTCATATCAATGTATATAGTCAGATCTTATTTTTCTAAACAATTGCATAGAATATATATATATATCTTTTTCTAAGCACAATAAAGATATATCTATCTTTTTCCAAACACACTGTTTTAATTCGCACCGCTTTGTAGTATTTAAATGTGTAGAGCAAATGGTTTTAGTTTTTGCCCATTGAGTATGATATTGGCTGTAGGTTTGTCATATGTGGCTTTTATTATGTTGAGGTATGATCCTCTTTCCCACTTTGCTGAGAGTTTTTATCAAAAAAAGTGTTGGATTTTGTCAAATATTTTTCTGCTTCAATTGATATGACCATGTGATTTTTGTCCTGCAATCTGTTTATGTGTTGTATCACACATATTGATTTGCAAATATTGTATGGCCTTGCATCCCCAGAATAAATCCCGTTTGGTCATGGTGTATGATCTTTTTAATGTAATGCTGGATCCGATTTGCTAATATTTTATTGAGGATTTTAGCATCTACGTTCATCAAGGATATTGGCCTGTAAAGGGTGATGATGGACAGATGGTGAGATAGTTATTAGATTTGCACAAAGTGGTGGGTCTTGATCACAAGTGCAGGGTATTAGGCTTCAGAGGTTTAGATTCGCTCGTGAAATGCAAAATGTGGAAATTCAAAAGCACAATAACTTCCCAGTTTTGTTTATGATTACAGTTAAGGCTGGTCATCTTAACGTAAGAGAACACATGTGTAATTTTGGCCACGAAGCATAGGAGGATCCTAATTAGAAATGTCCACTTCAAAGACTGTTACAAATATGACTGAAAATCAGGTAAATCTAACTTTGACTGAAATTAGGATTGGGGAGGGGGCCTGTTCTACATAAGGTCTCACAGAGTCACAGTATTGAAATATAGAATTATCTTTCTACAATTCCTTGCCAAAAAAAGAGCAAAAATAAAACTGCAATTAGTACTTTAAAAGTTCTCTCCCACTTCCAGTCCATGAGGGAGGAACACACACAATACATTTCTGAGGCAACTGTGGAAAGTTCTCATCCAGCTCTCTGACATCTTCTCTTCAGCCAGGACCTTCAGTGGGCATATCTGTTACACAGCCCTGTCTGTGTTTTCATTCCTTTCCAGCCAATATAGAAAGATGTTTTGAAAATTACTTGACAGCTTGAATGTGGCTTTGTTTCTTTTTAGGTATTTTTAAATCTCTGGAAATACTATAAGTGCATTTTAAAAAATACCCTAAAATAACAATATCTGGAACAGTGTGTTCTATATCCATCTATATTTTTGTAGTATCTTACAGTGCCTGGGTGCGAGCAGTTTTATGGTGCAAACATTGGTATAACTCTAACTGGTCTCCCTGGAGTGGAAGAGCACAATGTTATAAAGTTTACAACAAACATTTAAGCAGAAAGACAGAGTCGACATTGTGCCTATATTTTTGATGGTCGTCTTGTTCCCAACTTTGGTTTATATATTTGCCAAGTAAGAATGTTTTGAAGATCCCTCAAAGTATTAAATTCCACCATATCCCTCACCAAGGCCTCTGAGCAGGGAGAACAAGAAAAGAAACTAAGAACCTACTCCTGCATCCAACCTGAGAGGCTGAGCTTGGAAAGGAACACACTTGGATTTCAAATAAAAAAGGATTGGCTGCAGAACAGGAACTGAGTTAGTATAAAAATCAACCTCCACAATCAGACTTTCCAAACATCCACTGAAGCCTAATTCCCCATAAGAGATTCCATTCCTCACGCTTGGCATCCTGTAACCAGGGAGGTAGACACATCCACAGGAGGCGCAGGTGAACAACGGCCTATTCGCACAGTCTGATATATGCACGGGGAAATCGTGCTTCCTGAAAACATACCTCTGCCAGAGAAATACACCAAGTGAGGTTTTGATAGCAGCTCTCACCTCTATCCATCTTTTCATCTTGTGGTCTTTTTTTTTTGGCAGGCGAAAGTAGCATCAGGATCAGATGTGGAGGTTTCTCTTTAGACTTGGAAAATTATGCTAGCACAATATCTTAGCTAAATAAATTGCATTATATCCTTAAGCACTGGGCATTGGGGACAGATTAGTCATACCCCACCATTCACAGAAACCCTTAATTGGAAATCAGTCTATAAGCTGAACAATAGTTTACAGAAAAGGCCCATGTATGCATGTGAGTTCATAATTATACTAGCTAACAGCTCTGAGAGTTTTCTATTCTCCTGAAACTCTGTTACCTGTTTCGTATATATTATTTCATTTATTTCTCCTTATATCCCTGGGAGATAGAATGATCCCACTTTGAAGGTGAGGAAACTTAAAATCAGAAATTGAAGCTCAGAGAAACCAAGTAAGTTATGGAAGACCAATTAAGATTTTATCTCAGGTCAGCTTCATCGAAACTTCAAACTCATGATCAATCCCATTGTTCTGCCTATTCTAGATGTTCCATTTGAAAGTCCATTGGCGTCCTTTGTAAAATTCATGGCCAGGTTGTTGGAATTGGAGGGTAGTTTGTAAAACTTCCACTTCAATAAAATCTGCCATGGAAAACCCAACTCTCAAACTTATGTAACATGAAGGCTTCAATAAGACAAAGCAAGTCAGCCAGAATGGTACTGCATCCATTCCTGTAACATAGTCTTCAAAGTCAGTTCCATTCCAGAAAGCAAAGGAGCTGCTCACTGCAGTGTGGAGTCCCAGCTGCTTGCTAGCTCAGGCCCATCTACAGTTGACAGCGTGCACTACCAGTTATTACAGTGGCCTGATGATCATCTTGGCACCATCTTCTCTGCAATTCGCAAATGTCTGTCAAACAGTAAATAGTAGGAATTACTATAAACAGCAATGGTGCCATCTCAATGGCTATGGCTCTCTATATTCTAGAAATGTAATCTTACACTCTACCTTAAAATTGGATATAGCACATGAACTCCTTGAAGCGTGCAGAAAGTGAAAATGTATATTATAGCGATCGCTGCTGTCTGTAAAGCAGCCGATGAAGAGTCACAAAAGAAGTTTTAAATGCCCTGAAGAAATTTCTAAGCAGCATTAAAATCACTTATTGGGAACATGTCAAAGTCTTTGGGTATGGAAAGTCGGCCTTCAAAAGTTTTTGTGTTAAGTTTTATGCATCTTGGACATAATTTGTTGATGTATAATTTCAAGAATTTTCAATATATATGACCAGAGAATAGTCACCATAACTTATTTTACATGATAAACAGCTGCTGGAGGATTTGCCAGTATCTCCTATTATAATTTAAAATACTTGGATTCTTTTTCCTTGTTTTTATTTTTCTTCTTATCCTCAAGGCACAGTAAAAATTCTGGAGAATACACACACACACACACACACACACACACACACACACACACGCAGACCCTAATGCTGAATCATTCTGCACATGATAGCAAGCCATTGTTTTGATTGCTAGCATTTATATTTGCATTTAATTGTAAACACAGTTGTTGGAAGGGTAATGCAGTTTGGGGAAGGAACATTTGGCTTTGGGGTTTTGTAACAATGTTTGACTATTCCCACACTTTGATTACCACACCAGTATCTCAGGGGAAGAAAATACAATGGACAGTCAATAAAAGTACTGAATTTTTAAAAGGTCAACAACATAAGGGACTATGTTTCTGATGTCTTACCTTTTTTATTTTAAAAATCTGCTCTAAATGGGAAATAAAAAAACTGGAAGCCATTTTTATAGCTATGAGTGATTAAAGGAATTTTACAAATAATAGTTATTCTTGCAACAGTCTAATCAGAGAAATAGTAGTGTTCCTCACTATAAATTATTTTTAAAGGAATGGAAAAGTAAAAGAAAGAAAAGTTCTCTGATTTTCTGTTTACAGATGAGTTCTGTTTTTCCTTAAGGTCTATATTATGCCTTGGTTATAAATTGAGACTTATAGAGCTGGGTAGATTTTGCACTGAGGCCTAAGAACTTACTTTCCTAAATGAAGATATAGAGATGAAGAGGTTAGCTATTACATTTCTAAGATTGACTTTAGCTTTTCCCCTTGCTAGCCCCATTACTATTCATGCTAGAACTCTTGTTAATACATCGTGTCCTTGAATCTGTAAATCATAAATGGCATGGCGTACAATTTGGAAAAGGTATAAAATGGAGAGAAGGAAGGTTCTAAGACTTTTTTTAAACTTTTGTTTGCTATCAGCCTCTATTTTAGCCTAGTGTGGTATATCGTTCTCTTCATGAATATTTAAGAAAACAAAACAGTTATCAAGTTATTTTTAATTCTGAGTAACCTTAAAAAATAAATAAGGTACAGAAAGAATGAAACATTTTAAAACTTTCCATGTTAATGTTAGTCTTATAAGTAACCAATTCTTATAAATTTTGGAAGGATTTAAAAGGTGCCCTTCATTGAACATAAAAGTATTATTCAGCTTTGTATAGTTTAAAGATCTACCCAGTGCTCTTAAAAGGTTAATCAAATTTAATGAGATTGTTAAACTAATCAATATTTCTTTTATAGACACATTTTTCACTTGGTCTCCTAAAGGGAATTCCCCAAAGGATATAGAAAAAATGTTCACTAGAAAATAGAGTATAATAAAAACACTAGGGACTCACCTCCATTTTTCCATTAAACTTTTTTTTTTTAGATTTCTGATTACCGATGCTAATGTATCCTAATGGAACACTGGAGCTAAATTATTATACTTTCAGACCCAATATTTTCTCTAGCTGGTCAAAGACTAAGCAGTGCAGTGATTTTCCATGATTTCACCTGAACCATATTTTGTGGCTCTGACAGTGCTAGTGCCATCTAGTCAGGAGCCGTCCTACCACTGACTCACTCAATGGAGGTCGATATATTGTTTTAAATGTATGCTCTTTGTGTGTTTATGACATCTTCTCCATTATTTCTTTGAAGATTCACCAACACTTTACCAATGTCCTTGTGACTTCAGAACTTAGCTCTTAGTTACCCTCTTTACTGGGAGCTCCCCCTCCTCCCTAAATTTAATATCTACACCTCATACATAAACAGATTTACTATCTATTTTCCAGCTCCAGAAATAGGTTTTTATTCTACCTTCAGACACCAGGGGCTTAGTCAACACTTTGTATCTCACCGTATTTGAAATGGTCCTAATTCATTTCTGATAAGAAGTTCCTACCCTTCACCTAAATCTGATGTTTAGCCTTAGCATCTTTTCTGGCACAGTGGAATCTTGGTTCTGGAATGTAATTCGTTCCGGAAGGCTATTTGAGAAGCGATTTGTTAAAAAACCGAGTATTTTTCTCCCATTAGAAATAATGTAAGTCGAATTAATTCATTCCAGATCCCAAATGATTCCGTTTTAACCTTTCTTATATGCAGTCCATGTCTAATGTACTATTAAATCTATAAATAAACACTTTTTTTCTTAAATTTATTGATCCACCTCCTACTAGCCTTAAACCAATCACTTTCAGCACTCTTCTAGGAGTGTCTTTCAGGAGGTCAGTAGGCAGCATCTTTATTTGCTGTTACTGTCTGACTGCTTTCCGTTTATCCAAATCAACAACAGTTTTTTTAACCTCTTCAGTATTCCTATGATCATTGTTTCTTTCACACCATTAGCAATATTAGCACTCTTGATGGCCTCTTTATGTTTTAAAATTGTGCTAACCATCCATTTCACCAGCAACAAAAGCAAAAAAAAAAAAGAACAACAAAAACACACACACACACAAACAAAAAATATTCACAGCACACTTTCCTGATATGTTAGAGCTAAATTGACTCATATTGATGCATTCTCTCCTTTGTTTGTGACATGAGAGATGCTTTTTGTCATGATGATGTATCAGCATGAAAGAGTTGTCAGGTCAAAAACCAAAGCTTGCCCTAGGTTTGCAGACTGAAGGATCCTGGGTTCGGGGGGAAACTGAGAAACACCTCAAAGAAATTGATGTTATCCTCTGAAAGAGCTACCTCATGTACAAAAGGCCCCAATAACTACAGACAAGAAGAGTGTGATGTGGGCAGAGAAGATAGTGGCCTCAAATATGAGCTGGAAATGAAAAGTTTCAGGGTAGAGCCCAGGCCAGGTGGCTCAGTTGTTTGGAGTGTCATCCTGTACACCAAAAGAGGGTGAGTTCAATTCCCTGTCAGGGCACATATCTAGGTTGCAAGTTCAATCTCCAGATGGGATGTGTACGGGAGGCAACCGATTCATGTTTCTCTCTCACATCAATGTTTCTCTTACTCTCTCTCTCTCCCTTCTCTGTAAAATCAATAAATGACCTTAGGTGAGGATTAAAAAAAAGTTGCAGGGTAGATAGTCTAGGTAGATTTGTAGTCCCATTGCTCCTTACATTGTCACTTATTTGTACTATGCACTGTAGCTTGTAACAGCAAACTTTATTTCTTGAATAATGGTCAATGATTCTCTCAAGTAACTCAGTAGAGACCAACTGTGAATAATTATGTAAATTATTGTTGTTGCCACTTTTTTTGTGTACTTGCTGTGAGTGTTGCTCATCACTTTCTGTGTTTTTTAATTTAGCCTGTGAAATTATTGCATGAGATTATTGTCTATTACTACTTCCAAATGAGGAGACTGCAGGTCATCATTGCCTTAGTCCATTCAGACTGCTATAACAACAACAACAACAAAAATACAAGCTTGGTGGCTTATAAATAACAGAAATTTATTCTCACACTTCTGGAAATTGGGAAGTCCAAGATTAAGGTGCAGCATGGTCAGGCTCTGGTAGAGTACCTCTTCCTGTTCATAGCCAGTGTCTGCTCACTGCAGCCTCACATAGTGGAGGAGTGAGGGATCTCTCTGGAACCTCTTTTATGAGCACACTAGTCTCATCCATCCTCATGATTTAAGCACCTCCCAAAAGCCCCACTTACTATCACATTGGCCATTAAGATTTCAACATTTGAATTTGTGGTGGGGAGGGGTTAGGGGGAACACAAACATTCAGAGCATAGTAGTGATAACAATTAATTTGTCCAAGGTTGCACAGCTGGTAAATGGTGGGACTGGGACCAAGACCAAAGTCTAAGACCAAAGAGCTTCTCTCCTCTCTAAGCTTCTCATCCGTTCCCACAAATAGTATTTTTATCCCAGCTTCTGTGACTTTCTGAGGCTCATTCACTCAAGACGTCCCCTTGCCCCCCTCCCAGATTCTTCATGTCTCCCACTGCTTACCTGCAAAGCCAGATAAGATCAGTCACAGATAAAATATTTGTCATTTGTATCAAAATTAATTTGTGAGTCATTACATTTAACTTCATCAAATTATAATTAATAAACATTTGAATATTATTAATATCATTGTGACCTTTTATATTTAAATATCTTGTTCCATAAAATATAATGAATAGATCATGCTTGTGGGCCTGATTTAAGATACTTTAATGCTTTCAGTTACATGATCTTAAGTCACCTATTATTTCTCAACATTATATCTCTTATGAAACTTAGGTTTCAGCTGTATCTATAAGTTGCTTATAGTTTCTTGGATGAAAACAAAAGGCAGTTTAAATAAAAGATAGAGCTATGTCGGTAAGACTCGCAATTGCAGTTCTAAAGCTTTTGCAGGTAAATCATGTGTTTATAGCCTGTTATTTTTCCTCCATACAGCAGCAAACTCCCAGATGGTGAATGAGTGATTGTCCCTGTGGTTCAAGCCTTTTTTTCTTCAGTGAATAAAGACAGCACCCATATCCCTACCCACAGAAGTTCTTGACATCACCATGGCTACCTGAAGGGTAGTTGCTTATGGTTTGGCTCTTAACCCCATCAGTGATAAACCCAAATCTTCCTCCCCAGCCAGAATATCTTTATTTGTTGTTGTTAATCCTCACTCGGGGAAATTTTTTTCCTATTGATTTTTCAAAGAGAGTGGAAGGGAGGGAGAATGGGAGGCAGGGAGGGAGGAGGGAGGAAGAGAGAGAGGGAGGGAAGGAGGGAAACACATCTACTGGTTGTCTCCTTCACTTGCCCCAACCAGAGGTAGGGATCAAACCTGCAAGCCCAGTACATGCCTTGACCAGGAATCATGCCTACGACCTTTCAGTGCATGGGCCAATGCTCTAACCACTTAGACACATTGGCCATGGCCAGAATGTCTTTAATTGAAGCAATACTACCAACCTCTCTGGTTTCTTGAGAACTCATTTTCATAAGCAGTCAGCTAGGACACTAGTAGAATGAGCCCTCTGATGGAAAGAGCGGGTTTTGACTGGTTTGAAGTCACTCTGCCCTTGAGAAAGCTCTTTGTTTAATAAGCACTTGGTGAGTCACAAGCCCTAATCACATTCACACATTGTACTTTCATTCTTCTGTAACTATTCAATAAATGCCACCAAATGTGATTGGGAAACTAAATTATAAATGGGAAAAATATAAAGACACTAATATCTGCCAACAGTTCCTAAATTGTATGTTTCTAAATTACATATTCCTATATAATAAAACCCTAATATGCAAATAGACTGAATGGTGGAACAACCAGGCGGAACGACTGGTCTCTATGACATGCACTGACCACCAGGGGGCAGATGCTAAACGCAGGAGCTGCCATGTTGCGCATCGGCCATTTACAGAGAAACAGAACCGCTGACCTGGCGCCCACAAAGCAACATTTAGCTTCCCCCAAGTAGGACACAGGCCCTGCCACCACCCCAGAGTGACAGCCCACCAAATCACAGCCAACACTGCCGAGACCCCATGGCGCAAAATGCGGCCCACGGTCCAATCCAGCCCAGAAATGGTGGCTGAGGGTGATGTGTAATGATGTCACATAGCAACGCCCGGCTTCCTCTCCCTAGCAACTAGCCTTCTTGGAGTTTCTTCAGCCCAGGAAAACGACTTGCTTTATAGCCAGGTGGAAACATTTGACAGTGACTTTGTAGAGTGCCCTCTCACACTCCAGGACCCCTCAGGGGATGTCAGACTTCCGGTTTCAGCCCAATCCCCGCAGGCCAGGCCGAGGGACCCCACCTACCAGAGGGATCCCACTCACTCCACAGACACCCTTCAAGCCCTGACACCGCCCCAGGTATGGCTGGCTCGGGAGGGACCGCGAGAGGTTGGCTCCAGGGTGTGTCTGGCCCATCTTGCCCAGTCCTGCCCCACAGGCCACCTTCTAATTAATTTCCTTTCAATGTGCACAAATCCGTGCACTGGGCCTCTAGTTAAAAAATAAATGTTGACTTGTGCATGCATGATACATAGAAAGCTCTTGCTGGCACCAATCACATGCGTGTGTTTTGATCTGTCACTGTCGATCATGAATTTGGTTGACACTTCCATTATAGAGAAAGGGTGAATAGTGATATTAAAATATTTCTTCTAATTAATTTCCTTTCAATGTGCATGAATTCGTGCACCAGGCCACTAGTATTTATATAATTTCAAATAATTAAGACCATGATGTAATTAATTTATTATAGCAAATAATCACATGAAAATAGTTTTATATAAATTTAGTAAAAGTTATATCATTTTAATGGCTGCTTTTTAATACTCTACTAGCCAGGATTTCTTTTGTTTAGTATTTACTAGAGTTGCTTGGAGTATTTTAGTATATGCTAGTGCCCCAGTTCCACCCACCGAGGTTCTGATACAATCAGCATGATGTAGGACCCAGGCATGGGTAACTTGTCACTTATGGTCTTCCTTAAATGTATTTCAAAGGTTTCCATTTGCCAAGCTTCGTATCTTCACTTAATAGAGTCAGTTGGTTTAGATTACACTCAGAAAGGTAAATTTGCCTACATCTAGATATAGGTGTTCTATAGAGATGAGACAGTTTTGAAACATTACTAAATTTTAGTTTTAACTTTACTGTTTTAAATATATTTTTATTGATTTTAGAGAGGAAGGGAGAGGGAGAGATAGAAACATTAATGATGAGAGAGAATCATTGATCAGCTGCCTCCTGCATGCCCCCTACTGGGGATCAAGCCTGCAACCCAGGCATGTGCCCTTGGCCAGAATTGAACCTGGGGCCCTTCAGTCCGTAGGCCAATGCTCTATCCACTCAGCCAAACCGGCTAGGGCTCAACTTTACTTTTTAAAAGTTGTCTTAGGACATGCCTCAGTTTCTACAGCTGTGAAATAGGTATGCTCGCTTTTATAAATAAATAATACCTAGTTGACTCATGATGTAGAATTGCTTCCAAGCAGTAGAGGGAAGTATTGGTCTGAGTATTTCTGGAAAAGGCAATGCAGAGAATTAAAGTAACTGCTGACACCTGGGCAAATGGGGAATCCCAACAACAACAAAAAATATGCTCTCCTCATTAGTTCAGACAAGTTCTTTAGTTCTTTCATTTGCAATAGAAATCTAGCTTTCAGGTTCCAAGCTTAAAATTAATCAGGGAACCTCTCTAGTGCCAGGAACTATTTCACTGGCTAGAGCTATTTTCAGAGGTGGAATTTTATCTTCCCGTTAAGTTTCTCACTTCCCTTCCTTGTCTCATGTATTATTTCATTCTCCACTTCTATGACAAAGAAAACGAAATAAATTATACACAGAATAGTACATGAGGATTGACTAGGGCTTTGTCATATAGAAAAAACTTGCAAAGGACTTAGGGGAAGGAATCCTATGTGGGCCCAAAGATAGATTTTCCCCATTATCTTGCAAATGGACATCATTCTGACTTCTTACCTTACAAGTTCAGTTCTAAGTTTAAAATGTGCAGTCTCGTTAGAAACTAGGTCTGTATCTGCACTTGATTAATACCTGGGATCAAGCATCTCCCTTCCTCTTGGAGTTAGGATGGAGAAGTCAGTCAGCAGAGGATGTCTGGAAAGTGTTAGCAGCACTAACAAATGAGCTGCTCATCCAGGACCAAGGAGCTGGATATGAGTTCTTTAATAAACCACTATGTGATGCAAGAGAAGAAATTAAATTACACCCCTTAAATTAATTGACAAAGCAATTAGCAAGCTGTCCATAAAGCCCAAAGTAGCCCAACATTATAAATTGTGGCACCATCTGCTGGCCGGAGGAGTTTCTTTTGTTTTTGTTTTTGCTGTTGCTTTTTACTATAAGCTTCATTGACATCATTATTTCTCCAAAGCACTCAGGCGTCTGGCCTGTAGACATTCCTGTCATTGCATTGCCTTCTTGGTCATCAGTTATTCTGGTTCAGAAATCAGAAGATAATTTTGGCTTCAGCTAGCTGAACTCAGCATGGAATAAAAGAACAACATGTACTCCTGTTTCCTCAGTGTTTGGTATCCACACTAACGACAATTTCAATATTTACCCAGAGACAGATGAAATAATGAGCCTAGCAAATCTGTGCCATACACATATTTCAGCAATGACCGTAAAAAGACATCACACTTATCATATTCAGCTCTGTTCCCAAAATACATTATTTGACAGGAGACAAATTAGATCGTCGAACTGTGTGGTGATGGGACCCATCTCTCTACGAGGGTTTGATTAAATGCCTTTGACTCTTGTCACTGACCACAAAAAGGAGAGAAAGAACATAAATAAATTCTGTGATTTAAAATCATACTACAGAAAGGAAGCTTCTCTCAGGATCCAGCATGTTCAGTTGCACGGTCTGTGCCCCTTTGTGTTGCCCTGCCTCCACATAAAAGGGATTCCTGGGATAAAGCCATGTGGAGGAAAGAAAGATGCTACGCTCCCACCTCTGGCCTGTGGTGGGAATAGAAAAAAAGTTGATATGGGATAAAAACTCTAAAGTCTATGCAGTAATTGGTAAAATCTGTGACCCAAACTATGAGAATATGACACGGGTATGTCACATTATGTTTGAAAGATGATTCCCTTCTACACAAATGAATGGAATATATCTTTTGTAGCAAATTTTCAAATTCATTCAGACCATAAAAATGTTCATTGATTCATGAAATGTTTCTTGATAGTACCAACACATATTAATGCCATTCCCACTTTCCAACCGCTCCAGAGTCTTATGACTCAAAATAATAGGTCCAGCCCAGCCGGTGTTGCTCAGTGGTTGGGCATCAACCTATGAACCAGGAAGTCACGGTTCTATTCCTGGTCAGGGCACATGCCTGGGTTACAGGCCCAATCCCCAATGTGGGGTGTGCAGGAGGCAGCCGATCAATGATTCTCTCTCATCATTGATGTTTCTATCTCTCTCCCTCTCCCATCCTCTCTGAAATCAATAAAAATATATTTAAAAAATAATAGAACCAAGACAATACATGTGTCCACTAGCTTGGAGGAATATTTTTATCAAACCGTATTCTAACTGTGATTTCCCCATGAAAATTGGGCCAAATAGGAATGAAAAAGATGGGTTGACTGTGATCTCTTCTACCCCTTACCCAATCTCATTTTGTATTTTTGTCTTGACACCTGCTACAAAACATTAGAAATTATATTTATGGTTGTGTTGATAAACCTTTAAAGCCAATACAATGTTTTGGCCTGGAATGGTGTCTATTTTATTGATTATACACTATGTTATACTTGCTTTGTTCAAGTAATATAATACAAAAATCTGCATCAACCAGATTTTTGGATTTTAAATTATATGTTGGATATCTTAGGGAAATTTGATCTTTAGTGATATCTTGTGATGAATTCTGAGATAAAATTCTAATATCTCTCTGCCTATATACCTATTTAGCAGAAAAATGGTTTTGTATGTGGTGATTTTCCTTCTAGTGATATACCTCAGTCAACATTCATCACATTAAATCTTCATTTCAAATGTAAATCCTTCTTTTGCCAGAAAGAAAACCAAAGTGAGTGGGACTATACCAAATCCCCGTAAATCTGTTGCTCTAGAAAATGTGAGGTTGTCAGTGGTGAAGTCAAAAGAGGGTGGATTTTGGAGTATTCCCACTGATCCATTGCTCACCAGCCAGATGGCCTTGGCCAAACTGAAGTTCCCATATCTTTAAAGTGGGGGTAATAAATAAGATTTGCAGACTTTCAATGAAGATAAAACAAATCATCCTTGATGCCTGCCACTTGCTAAATGCCTAATGAATGTAGTATATGTTTAATACATAAATGTTTGTGTGCAAGAATTGATTAATGAAGAGCTAGCTGCCCATGTTTTGGGGGTGAGGGGTATCCTCTGGCCAAGTCAGGATACAAAGAACTATCTTAAGAGTATAGATCTTCACAGCACTGTGTCATACTCAGGCTAAGTTCTGATATAGGAAGTTTGGGCCCTTCCTGGTGCTATATCATTTTACAAGTGTTCACAGAACAGGGTAAGACAAATAGTTCCCCTACAGAGAAGCATTCATGAAAGAGGGGCCTTTGGAACTGGCACCTGACCACTGGTGTTTGATATTATCAATCCAGTGCATTTATACTGAGCTTTGCCATTCTGAGAGCGATGTTACGCTAGCATCTCTATTGCTCTTTACGACACCTTGTAAGTTTGGTAGAACAGGCATTTAGAGATGGACAAAGACAGATATATCAGGTGACTTGCTCACAATCACAGGGCTAGTAAAGGAAGGAGCCAAGAAGAGAACCCAGTTTTCCTGACTCCTAGTATTTTGTTTTTGTCAGCATCTGGCCTTACCATTCTCTACTAGACTATTGTGGACAGGCATCCTTCTGAAAGATATTGTTCAGTCCTCATGTAAGTATTATGGTCACCAAGGAGAAAGAAAATTACACATATTAGCATCTATTCAGTGATAGGTATCCTTCAAAACATGCTTATGTCACCTTAGTAGCAAGTTGAGGACATTTTACAGATGAGAAAAGTAAGTTCTAAGGAGTTTAAGTAACTTGCCCAAGTTCAAGAGGAGGAGTCCAAAATTTCAAGCATATTTTCTATAGGATTTTACTTTTTTCATCTATTATATCACTCTTTTATATTTAAAGCCATGATCCCATGTCTGTGTACTTTGAGGGACACTGTAGAGTTCCCATGGAAAAGGCAGCCATTATAGTTCTGGTGGCCAATGAGCGGGGGAGAATCCGGCAGTGCGGGGCTGCCAGGAGTCCTCTCATTCCTCTGCACGCTGTCCACAGTGACGGCCGTGGTAGCCCTGATTCTGTTCTTGAATATGTTGTGGTCAGAGAACTCTAGCTCTAATCCCTAGAGTCAGATCGGAGGAGTATGGGTGTCACCACAGGACTCTCTGGGTGAGGAAAGTGAATGGTGCTGTCTGTACTCTGCTTGCTTTTACATGCTCATATAGAAATCAGATCCCTCTCATCTTCATTAGAAAATCCGGGCTTGAGGCATAGGTTCATTTTATTTCCTTGTATCCTCTGCTAACTGCCTGTGAAAGAGAGGAACTCTGGGTCTTCAGGTACCTAAGATAAAAAACGAAATGTGAGCATTCCAGGGGGAAAATGGCAGTAGCACAAAAAATTAAGTGTTCAGCATTTAGTCATTTCTGAGCACTTTCATTATGTCCATACACACACTCTTATGCACTTACACACATGAGCACATATGCATTCATATGCACTTACACGTATGATCTGTGACTCCTGTGTATGGTTTTGCTTCTTCTAAAGAAAAATTGAAATCTCCCTTCTAATGAAATTAAACTTGGGGCAAGTTCCACAACTGAAGAATGCCACTGGCAGCAAAAATGCATGAATTTAGTTACAGACTAGATATTGGATTTTAGCAACCTCTTAAATCACCATAATAGCCTGTGCTTCTTTTGTAGTTTATCATGTATGCAAGCATGATAGAAATGCAAGATTTGCTTCATTCTAATTCAGAATATTCAGTGGGTGGGGATTGCATAATGTACTCAGGAGTTCAGTGACATCTGTCAAAGGTTAATGTATCAGCTTATTTTTTTCCAACATACTTTGAGTTTTATATATGTCCAAAAAGTCAGTTTTCTAACTCTGGACTCATGCAAATAAGTAACTAAAATTGGGAGTTTTTGTTGAAAAAATTTCTCAAGTTATTACAGCTTTAAAGCCTCCTATGAAGATTTCCAAAGACAAGCCCTGTCACCAACAACACCACCCCACACACATCCACACACAAAATAATGGCGTATACTTGCTGGTTAACTTGAGAATCTAAATCAACCATGTTAATATCACAGACGAGGAGCAGGGGCCTCGTAGGCTTTTTCCAATGCAGCAATTTATTGATCAAGCACCACCCTCAGCTCCAAAAAAAAATTGTACTGAGTTCTCAATATTGCCAGGAATTCAGCTACATACTTTACACATATTATGAAATTCTCAAAATATCGCAAGTCTTTATTGTTATTTTATGAGGAAAATGAGACTTAAGGAAGTCAAGTCATTTACCCAAAGTCACCAAATTAATAAGTGACAAACCCCATGCCATTAGCCTCCACATCCTACTGTTTCACATTCATATCAAAAGACATGTCTACCCTTTTACTAGACACTTACCTTGTGCCATGCACTGTGCTACATCGCTTGATCACAGGGTCTCTAAAGTTTAACGTGAGAAGCCAATTCATATATTCAGACCTGCCCAGCACACCAAGGCTGCCAGTGAGTTTAGGCAGGACTAGGAGAACAGACAGGGACTTGGCCATTTGGCTCATACTCTTTTGGAAGGAAGACCAGCATATCTCTCTCTCTCTCTCTCTCTCTCTCTCTCTCACACACACACACACACACACACACACATCATATCCCTGTGTGTGATAAGGTCTAGAAAGCTTTACCTCGGCTTTGAATAAGAACTCTTTCATTTCTTCCCACACTCAAAGACAAAGTGAGCATCATTTAGGATAATTTAAAGTCTTCGTGATATAGGCAAAAGGCTGAAAGACCCCAAGCTTTATATTTAGTGTAACTTTCATCACACCTCCAACTAACAAAATGTCCTTTTTCTTTATATCTGAGGGGAAGTCTTTGTTCTAGAAAGGACAGCTCCAGTCACCTCCCAGTAAAGAAGCAGAGGTGTCTCCAGAGAACCTGGTAGGAACTTGGAGGCTCAGTTTCCATAGCAAATGCATTAGCTCTTGGCATCTGGACACAAATCCCTTTGCTCCTTCTGCTGCACCCAGCAGCCTCCCGAGATAGTGCATTAAAGTCAGCATCAGCCAGGTTTGTCCTGTCACTAAAGACAAAATGGGGACTTTCCCTGTCCATTTTCATCTTATCTGCACCTGCTTCACAGAATCATGGGCCTCTCCTCCCACCTTCTGAATTCTTCTGTGGAGTCTCTGGGCAGGCCAGCTGGCTGGGGCTCAGCTGAGGCTGGCGGCTGCCTCTGTCCTCACCACCCCCTGCCCCCCCACCCCCCCTGGCCTGCTCAGTCCTGAGTCGTCCCCATTGTGTCACAGCCTAGGTAACCCCTGTCTCCTCTAGAATCTAGAGGGAAGAGTTCTGAGCAAGCAGTTTCATTCCATCCCGTGGCAAGGGCAGGGAGAAACCTGTGTTGCTTTATTACAGTTAATTCTATGATAGAAAAGTTGAGGATTCAGAGAGCCAATAAATAAGACCTGATTGCCCTCTGAGATGGAAAACAACAGGGAATGGCAGACATCAGGCAGATCATCACAAAAACAACAGCTTTATTTTTGATTTTGTTAATTACAGAATGCATTGTAGCTTTGATGTGCCACCAAATGGGCACCTTACTTTGCCCTCTCAATGGAATGCATCCCCCTTAACTGCATCCACCACACATGCAGACAGACACGGGGAATGCTGTGAGCATGTAAGTTGTCTGCTTGGACAGGCAGCTCAGAATGAAAGAGGAAGGGACTGATCTGTGACTCCTGTGTATGCCACTTGCTAAATACACAATGATTCTCTCTCATCATTGATGTCTGGGCATGCTCAGATCTATCCTCCAGTTTCACCAGCCACTTTACAGAGGAGTGGGTCCGAGGCTCTCTCCCGTCGTTTTTCTCTTTGTGGAGGAGAGTGCAAATTCCCTTTCCCATGTGGTAGAAAGAGGATTGGGGAGGAAGGGCTTGTCCCTATCAAGACAGTTTGCCTCATTTCTGTCATGTGAGCCTGGGGAGACACAGGCAACCAGGCAGACATGAGGGTGGAGTACAGAATTAGAGCACTCTGAGTGGCTGTTTGCAGGAGAAGTGGAAATAGGCCAGGAGTAAGAAAGGAAATGGCCTTGCGGAAGTTAGAGCTATGGTTGTGGGAGGTCTAAGATGAAGGGAAGAGAAGGACCATAAATGTGCTTACCTCCTTGGCCCTCTTGTTGGTCCCAGGCTGGGTGTCTGCCCTCCAGCAGGTCATCATTGTCTTCATTCTTTACTGTTATTCTTATGAGAATCAGGATGTATGACTTAACCATGTCCAGCGATCTGGACCACTGATGAGGTAGCAAAACTGTAGGCACAGTCTACAAAACTCCTGGCCGAAATCTCCCACAGACAGCTAATCTCTCTCATACCTAAGAGGCCTGTACCCACACTGTGGGACAGTTGGGGACATATGAACTTGGGCTGCATATCAGCCTGTCATAGAGGATCAATGCTAAGTTTCCTACATGCGGTAATTGTATCCATGGTCATTCAGGTGATGTCCTTGTCCTTAGGAGATAGATGTGAAAATACTTCAGAGAAAGGAGTCGAGATGTCTAATTCTCAAATGGTTCAGCAACAAAAGTAAACATATGACACAAATTCTATGCACACACACACACACACACACAGTCCACACATATACGGAAAGAGAAAAGAAAAATAAATGTGCCACGATGCTAACAATTGGTGACTAGAGGTGAAGTTTATACACCTGTTCATCATTCATCATCATATTCTTGCAGCTCTTCTGCAGATTTTAAATTGAAAAAAATAAAGAAGTGTGGTCAAGCAGGAGGAAATACTGATAGATGAGATATTATTGGCAGATGGAGTGTCAAAGTGGGGAGCAGTTAAGGGTAGCCTGGTCTTTGGGGGATGGTCCTGGGGTCAGAAGAAAAGAGTCAGGATAGGGAAGCAGTAGGATCTTAGTGGGAAGCTGAATGTCATGAGGAATGAGTCTTACTCTCTTCTCCTTGTTCCCCAGAGCCAGGCCTCTGGGAGAGTGTATCCATACTGTGTATTCTGAGCCCCGAGGGAGGGACTTTCCCGTATCAAAATTTAAATAGTTTATCCCTGTGCCTCAACATTTCTTAGCATCCCACGCCATCGGATCCCAGAGAGGCACCTTCAGGATTGTTTTGTCTTTTTCTAAATCCGTCAAGTAACATGCCTTCATGTTAGATTTTAGAATCGTTTTGTGACTGTGGTAGCACTAGAGAAACCTTTGCTAAATTTAGCCTTGTTGCTAATTAGGAACAGAAAACATGTTAAGCTTCAGGCTTAAATACAGAACTTGGCGGGATGCCAAAATATGGAATCAACTTGTCATTTCAGACTGGGGGGAAAAATCTATGGCTGAATTACCGTGGTGGCTAACCTCGTATATTGTCATTTTCATCTTCCAGGCCTCCTTAAATGTGCACACACACACACACACACACAGAGAGAGAGAGAGAGAGAGAGAGAGAGAGAGAGAGAGAGAGAGAGAGAGAGAGAGAGAGAGAGAGAGAGAGAGAGAGAGAGAGAGAGAGAGAGAGAGAGAGAGAGAGAGAGAGAGAGAGAGAGAGAGAGAGAGAGAGAGAGAGAGAGAGAGAGAGAGAGAGAGAGAGAGAGAGAGAGAGAGAGAGAGAGAGAGAGAGAGAGAGAGAGAGAGAGAGAGAGAGAGAGAGAGAGGAGAGACACGCACACACAGATCATTGTTGACTATCCTGATCTTCCACCAGAATTCCCCAGGCCTCCTTCTTTAAATGAAGGGCAGTGGAGCCCAGGGACAGAAGCAGGGCTCGTGAAAGAGCGTCTGTGTTGACTTTATACTGAAAGCTATTATTGTATGCAGTGTCGTATATAATGACATGTCATGCCCACGGAGGAGAGTCACTGACCACATTCCTGGTTACGTTACTGCGAGAGTTACATGATTCCTGTTGCCATATTTACATCGCTTTAGATCCAGACAGCGACTGCAACGACAATAGCTACACTCGTCCTCTAATCCAAGCATAAAGTAGGTCTTTCAAGTCAGGCTTTCGGCATCTTGCACAGCTGTATCTAATGCTACAGTGCTGCTAGTATTTAAGGAAAAAGGGGGGCAGTGCCTGAGATAGTTGTCACTCTAAGGTCTCTATCATTTAACCAAAATAACTTGAAAAGGGCGTTGTTCTCATCTCTTGGAGCCTGGTGCCTTTCCCCAGAGAATTAGGGGGCTGTTGGAGCCCTCAGCCTCTACCCTTTCTTCCTTCCTTCCTCCGATCCCACCATATTTGACATGACAGCAGGAAACCTAAATAGGGAAATAAATTTGAATGGAGATGAAAAGAGAAGATAGGCACACAGAATAAAGAGCAGAAAGAAGAGGTGCAATTATTGCCATTGCCTCGTATTCTATTCTGCCTTATTCACCTCGGCAACTCGCTCTTCTGAGCTCTCCCGTGGGACTCTCCTTATATTTGTTGCCCGAGGCCAGATGCTTCCCGGGCTCCTGGCCTCCGGCCTCCCCTGCAGAATTGCCATTCCAACCGGATTTCTAAGTGCCCAAGCCAGAGCAGGAAAAAGGCAGCACATGGAAAGCAGTCCTGCCCTTCCCTGTTGTTCTCAAGCGTGCCTATGGAGGAGTATTTATCATAAAGGAAGAAAACAGTAATAGCCCAGAACTGTCTGTGTGTTCAACTCCAACTTGAATAATACCAAAGATTAAATCTTGGTTTCCAATTGTTTCATGCCAAGGCTGTTATATTTAAGGTCCAAATATGTGCACCATATGTCATTCTGTATGTAGCTTGACAATTACCTCAACAGGCAGTGTCAGACAGATGGTAAACATTACTACCAGGCATACGTACATTTAGAATTAGACATCTAAATAAATTCAGGCCTGTCTTAGGCTTATTAAAAGGATTCGGGTCTGTGAAGCCATTTTGGGCATCTGCATATGCTGAAGTGTCTTTTGCATCCTGAACAGATTCGATTTGATTCAAGCATCTTCTGGCTACAGATGGCAAGTGACACACATTCTCTTTGAGCCCTGTACCTGCAATTAGACCAATAATGGCAATTAGGCAAACTTAAAGAGATTTAAACTTCAGTCCTTAGTATCGCCACCATGCACTCCTGCCCATGAAATGACAGAAAAACCTCTGCAGGGAAAAATCACCAACCTCTTAAAAGCCAGAGAACTTCAGAGAGAGATTAGAAAGCTACAAAGGAACCTGCCTCAGGACCAAGTCAGAATCTCTCTGGTTTAAACCTGGGGCTACAGCAAGCTTTTGACACAAATCTCACACAACTGCAAATAAAGGTTAGCATTCCATGGGAGAATTGAAAGAAGGCTTCAGATGAATGTGTTTCAAGATATTTTCCCCTCATAACTATATAAAAGCTCCCTTTACACTCTCTTCTTTCAGGGGGTTTTAAATCCTACTTGGCATTGCAAAAAGGCACTGTATGCTTTTGTGATAGGAAACTAAATGAGGCTGGGGACAAGGTCCTGGAATTTTATTAAGTTGCAAGTGTAGCCAAAGTGACACTCTGAGAGGGTGGCCCCATGGAGCGGTCTGATCTTTCTGAAGACCCTGTGTATGGCCCTCATGCGTAATTCACCGGTGGAATAATTTCTTTGCTGAGAACTGCTACTTTGCTCAGCTACTTAAAAGCAGTTTCAGTCCTGGCTGGGTGGGTCAGTTGGTTGGTGCATTGTCCTGTGCACCAAAGGTGGCAGGTGCGGTTCCTGGTCAGGGCACATCCCCAGGTTGCAGGTTCCATGCCCTCCCAGGGTGTGTGTGGGAGGCAACCGATTGATCTCTCTGTGTGTCTCTCTTTTTCTCTCTCTCTCCCTTCCTTTCTGAATTAAAATAAATAAATAGATAAATAAATAAATAACAGTTTCAATCTATGTGCAGAAATGTTTAATAATTTGTAGAGGAAGGGAGGACAGAAGAAAAGGAGGGAAGAAGGTCTGAGAGGTAAACCAAGACTATTTTTCAATTGCACGTGTAACCTCAGAATCCTAGCCCCACTGAGAGGACAAGCCTCGTGTGGTGGTTCAGCATGCAAATGCTGGTTCTGGGCCTCTCTGAATGCAAGTCCTGGCCCCACCTCTTATTGTGTGACCTTGTCATATTGTTTTACTTCTCTGTGTCTTAGTTTTCTCACCTGTAAAACAGAGATAATAATCACCACCTTCCTGAAGATTAGATGAAATATTTATTGTGTTTAGAACCGTGTCTAGCTCTATGTATCAGCCATTATTTTTATTCTGGGAGGCAGAGCTCAAACCCATTTTTTTTCCTTTCAAAACAAAGCCTAATTAGAGGGTTCAGCACCTTCTCTTTAGTTCTACTTGGTAGATCAAGTTTTCATTCCACACAGCTTCTGACTTGAGTGAGAGAACTCTGTCTCCCTGTTCATTTGCGAAGGGCTTTCTCATCCACTCCTTTAGCATGGGACTAAATCCTAACTCCAGAGCTACCGCCTGCGTGGGTGTGTGAAGAGACATGTTCTAAATTCTGACATACCTTTGCGTTTCTATGTGCGTCAGTGATCATAAAAGCAGAATTCCTAAACCCCGGGCAATGGCCAAATGGAGACCTTTGTCCCACTTAGTCAGATGATCTCCAGAAACATATGGAGTGGCTTTGGAAGAACACATGTCTCTGTTCTATTTTGGTTTCCCCTTAATAAAGACAGATTGGTTTAGTGGCTTAATTATCAAGCCCCTTCGCCCAATCTTCCAATGCCTCCTGTTGTCAATCTCCCGGAATCCCTGTACAACACTTGCGGATTCCCCATTGCTCATTTAGTGATCCAGGTTCCCTGGCCTGACATTGAAGACCTCCAAAGTAATGCCCCTGAGTTATGGTATTCTCATCTCCTCATACAGCTGTCATCCCTATGCATGTGGGTGCTTCCATATCTCTCCCCTTTACTCATACTATTTACTTGGCAATCTTGTCCTCTACTCCTTTAAAGCAGGTAAAAACAGCTACTGAGATGCTTTTCATTATTTCATTTTTGTTTGTCCTTTAGCTCAGTGATTCTCAAAGTATCATCCTTAAATCAGATACTAGTCCATCACCTAGGGACTAATGAGAAATGGAAATATCCAGGCCTTTTTCCAAGCTGAATAGGAAACTCCGGAAGTGGGGCCCAGGCGTTTCCAATGCATTCTGAAGTTTGAGAAGCATGCCTTAGCCCATCATTTGAAATGAATTGCTCTCCGATTTGCAAAACATTTTTCTCCCACCACCTTTGTGTTTTAGTGATTATTTACAACTATTTAATCTCTTCTCTTTCCCTTGGTAAATGCTTAAGACAGATATTCTCCAATCCATTGTTGTATCTCCCAACCTGGCCCATAGTAGTCTCTCCAAAGTCTAGGAAAGTAATTCCATTCAAAACATGTTTGTTGGCCATAAATATGTGTCAGCCTCCAGTAACTAGCTCTTGAAGAGATAAAAAGAGCAATGCATCATGGGATACTTGTCTGAAGGCATTTACAATATAATTGGAATGTCAAGACGTGCATATATGAGATGATTAGAAAAAGAACATATAATGGTCAGAATGCAGAGGTGGATCATGAGTGCAGGCAGGCAGTGCCACAGGAAATCAGGAAGAGGAGACACTTGTGGACTGGCTTTATGGAGGCTCTTCCCGGAGAAATGGGCTCGAGCTAAGCTTGAAGGGCAGAGGAAGTCAGTGGACCTAGGAGAATAAGGATGCATTTCCTTGAATGGGAGCAGGGAGACTTGTCTACTAACCTCACACATCCTCAGACACCACTTTCCATATGGCACTGGGTCCTTAGAGGGCCGAATAAGATCCGTAAGTACTTTATTTTATGACTTAGATTAATGTGATATTAATACCTTGCTAGAATTAACCAAGTACTTTATAATCTAATTTATGAAAGAAAAATCAGGATGCATAATAAGTATTCATAACACCGCCTTCTGAATCAATGCCAACATGTACTGCTTCCAATTTCCTTAGGTTTTAAATGGTGCTCTTGAAACCACCTCTTCAATTACACATAGCTGTTTTGTGCGTGCCTGCTTTGCAATTAAGCATTCATCTTCCTTAAGAGCTGTCTTGGGGTGAATTGCAGAGGTGGTGGAGTCAGTTTGGTGCATGCCTCCACCCTTGTTGGAGAGTCCATTCGTACCTACCACTTTCGTCTGTGTCTGTGTGCTGTCCAAAGGTCACCATTGCAATGCAGGACTCCCTGCTGAACAGATTTGATTTGATTCAAGATCATAGTCTGCAGTTTTAGTGGTGGAAAATACCTTAGCAGTTACCCAGCCCAGCTCCCCCGTGGTTACAGTTGATAGGGCAAATGCATAGAGATGCAGCATGACTTGACCAAGGTTGCACAGTTGGCTAGCGATCTAACCTCTACTGGATCCCATACCTTCTCTCTCAGATCAATTTCTACTCGCCACCAAATGTATTATGTTGCCTCTATACATTGGTAATATTGTCTCTCTTCCTCTCTCCACCCCTGCACCTGGCCTGTAACATATTCCTTCAGAAACTTATATATGAGCCATTAAGTCAATAATCCTGATTTTGGTTAATATGACTACCTGACTTCCAAGATAAATTTTTTGGAGGGTGTTAGAGAGGAAAATGAGGGAGTTAAGTTAGGGCTCCAATTCAATTCATCCTGAAACCTAACTTTAACGTTGAAGAGATATGCCCTGTGGCAGGTGGGAAGAGATGTTTGTAAACAAGAATGCTTTTGGCACAGCTCAGGCCACACAAATGCTCCTAGGACCATTGCAGTCTGAAACATGTCCTCTATCATTTAGAATTAAGTCACTTGTTCTGGGCTAACAGCCTGCCTCAAACATGAAAACGTTTATTGGTATTGTTTGTTACATTATTTAACTTTATCAAGTGTTCAAGATAAGGCCTACTCTCTCACTTTTTTCTTTTGCATCTGACCCTGTTATGAGACTATAATTAAAGTTTATCTGGCTTTGAGTCAGCATTCCTCAAATTAAATGCTGATGATATGTTAAATACTGATGCATATGCTGATAACCACTTAACTTGCCATAAGCATATTCCTTACTTATATCCCCAGGATATCAGGCTGTGGTTAGCATCAGGACTGCTTCTCAACTCCAGGGAGTGCCATTTCCATTGCGATACGCATATGACATTGCATATGGTGCCCTCTGCAATTGACCAGTATGTAATCTGCACAGCAGCAAGCAGTGGCTCAGTTTAATACTCTTTATTCCTCTTGCATGTTGCACATGGTAGAGCAGTATCATCCATGCAGCACTCACAATATCCACACAGTTAAACCATCAACAACAGATGGATCCAGCAGGCAGTGAGTGTGGAGGGTCAGATGGCACACATTATGCAGTCCTGTCAGGTGGGCAGAGCACAGAAATGTGGGATCATGAAGCAGACAGACATTCAAATAGGCAGTCTCAGGGGACACTGTCAATTCCAGGGTTCAGGGGAAGGATTTCCATCGCTCAGGGAGAGGGCCTGGGGAAAAGGGCAGGAAATATTCCTAGAAGGCTGAGAGTACTGGGAAGGTTACCAAGCTGGGGACCTCAATACAAAAGAGCAAGTCAAAGATAATGCTGCCAGAACTGGTAGAGGTAGGAAGCTGATCTCAGGAATGAGACAAGCTCATTTATAGAACTGGGTCATGCAGTCTAACAGGATTGGCAGCTATGAGGATTTGATTCTGAGTCACCTAAATGTTGAAGAAGGCTTTAAATCCTTGTGATTAAAGGTGGGATTGGACCTAGAGCCCAGGGCAAGGCTTAGTCTATAGGTGGGAGGGATGCATCCCCTGCAGAGGGGAGAGGCAGGCTGTGGGAGCAGAAACTAAAGTAGGCCTTGACAGATTTCTTATCCATTGTCATTTTCCAGTGATGCATAAAATACTATGTCATTACCCCCAGGAGGTAGTACATTCTAAAATGTCAATAGCTTCAGGAAAGGTATAGATAAATTAATAGATGAGAACCAGAATGGAATATTACCAGAAACCAGAAAGTTTTAAGGCACACACTTAACCTTTGGGTGAATATCAGGGAATGACAATCCTCACCTCCATAGCACCCCCCAAAAAGGTGCCATAATTTGAGATGGAACAATGGACTAAGGAAGAATGGACTAAGGTTTATAAGTTACATGATAATGTCCATGTTACTAATAGTTCACTTCTATGTATACATCAAAGTATATAATCACACAGGCATACCCTGGCTCATTTATCAAGCAATCTATAATACTAATCTCTATTGCCCCTTAATTTTCTTAAGGAGAGTACCTAATCATCTTTACTCCCGAATAAGCAGAGGGCCCACAGCTATGTCCTCCCTGGAGTTTGGGAACTGCAGTTGGCCTTAGGCATGGGTAGAACTGAGCCAAATATGGATTCCAGGAAAATAGATGAGCTTCAAGTTCCATTAGCAAGGCTGTAGGTAGAGAAAAGAGGGAAAGGAAGTAAATAAATCTACAACAGAAGCTTGGCCAGATGGAATGAGCAGGTTTGAGAAGTGAATCCAAGATAGATTCCCAAGGGCAATAGAAGATGTGTGTGTGTATGCGTGTGCGTGTGTGTGTGTGTGTGTGTGTGTGTGTGTGTGTGTGTGTGTGTTTGTTCTTGAAGCATCTCAAACCAAGCTCAGCTGTTAAAGGTACTGAAGCATTCAGGTAGGTACGATCCATAGGCTATGTTCTCTGTAGATTCTATATTGTTTAAACCAGTACTTACACATTATATTGCTCAATCTTTGCTGTTGAATTAATCAATGTTCTTCACCTGTTTCAACAACTGTATAGAAACTCCTAGTTGTTGACCATTCAAATGATGATTCATGTTGATAGACGCAGCTTCATCATGGAAGCCCAGATTTTGGAGAGTGAGGAAGTATACCCTTTCACCCTCTCTGTATTTGTCTGTCATTGGTAAAGACCCAGTGGCCTTATGCATGCCAGAGATGTGATATGAGAGACTCCAAGTGCTACTTCTGGTGAACCCAGAGAGAGAACTCTCTTCCCAGGGTTCCTCTATGTTGTCTCCTGGGCACAGGAGGTCCCTGATGGAACTGTAGGAGCGGAGTGCTCCAGGGCTGTTACTGGTCTATTGTTTTCTATCTACACCCACTCTCTGGATGATCTCATCCAGTTTTATAACTTTATATATCTTCTGTCAACCACTCCCACATTCATCTCCAGTCCAGCTCTCTCTTCCAAGTTCCAGATGCTGCCTTTTAAACATCACCAAATGCATTTTGTCCAAACTGATTGCCAACCTATCTCCAAAAGTGTACTCTACTTGCATCATTCCCCATTTCAAGCTGACGGTCACTCCATTTCCCAGATGCTCGGGTCAAACACTTCAGCATTATGCTGGTTCCTATCTTACACACAATTTCTAATACATCAGGAAATTACCGTAGCTCTCCTTCAAAACATGTCCAGCATCTAATTGCTTCCCCCGATACCTCCTTGATCCAGGTCATCAGTATTGCGCCTGTACACTACAGTAGCCTCCTAATTGGTCTCCCTTCATCTCTCCCTTTCCCACACACAGTTTGTTTTCAGTAGTCTCAAAATCTTTCAATGGATTTCCCACTTCACTCAGAGTAAAGTCATTCACAATGGTCAAAAATACCACTATTCAAAGTGTGGGCCATTGAGCAGCGGCACCAGGGGCAATGGGGAACGGGTTAGAAGCAGAATCTCAGGCCCTGCCCCACACACAAGTGGATATGACTCTTCATTTTCACAAGATCCCAGGGGATTTATATACAGCTGAAAGTTCAAGAAGCACTGATCTACAAGACCCCACGTGTTTGAATTCCTATTATTGTTTGACCTCATCTCCTACACACCCCCTAACTCTCCTCCAGTCACATGAGAAAGGCCCACACTAACCTCTTAGACTTTCTCAGACATGCAGGCATGCTTCTTGACTATGGCTTCCTCTCCGGATGCTCCCTCTACCTGAAATGATCTCCTCCAGTCGTGGCTATCACCAACTCTCCCTCACGCCCACCGAGCCTTTGCTGGAACATCACCTTTTCATGGACCTATCTAGACTATTCTAAAAATGTGAACTGCCCCTCTCCTGAAATTTTCAATCCCTCTTGTCTAGCTCTGCTTTTTTTAAAAAAAAATCTTAGCCCTTGTCACCTACTAATATATTCTGTAATTTATTCATTATGTCTGTTTTCATAACGTCTTCCCACTGCCCCTGCCATGAATGTCAACTCCACAGGGACCTTCACTGATATATCTCAAGTGCCTGAAAGTACCCTGACACATAGCAGGCTCTCAATAAATGCTTGTGAAATGAATGAATGAATGTAGTAGAGATATTCTGCTGCTTGCTAATTTGGGGATGGATATAAGTTTCTGCAGCAATCCTTCCGTAACAGTAGGGATTTCTTATCCTCAGAGAGGGCAGAAAGATCTGAGAGTGCAAAGAAGGAGCCAGGACCCCTCATGGAGGCAGCCCCAGCAGAGGTGGAGTTTGCCTTTCCTCTTAGGAGTTGGAGCAAAGTTAGCATCCCCCTAGAACGTGATCAGCAACAGGCTATTGGGAGCATAGGTATGTCTTCAGTTAGTGAAAGGCATGAGCCATGCACACAGCAACTTTTCAGTGAGGCTGTCTGTGTCATTTTGATATATTTTGCCTCTGTGGGGTAGACTTGGAGCAGAACCAAGTAATGGTGCAATTACCTTTCCAAAAAATACCCTTTTCACTATGTAGTCATTCTTCCAACCCCTCTTCACAGCTGAAGCTGTAATTTGGGTGGATCTGAAAAGGAAGACAGAGATAGAAAGTTACTTTTGGAAACCAGAAAACCACACCTCAAACTGTGGGCAACAGGTTGTCTACAGGATGGAGCAGACTTATAAGCTATTGGTTTTTACTTGCACAGCTATCCCCACTGAGCCATGTGAAATGGGTGGTTTTCATATGGGAGCAACACCCTTATTTATGGTGATTCTACAGACCTCATTCCAGAACTGTCAGATTCATTTCATAGTGGTGTAAGCTATATTGGCACCCAGTTATCTTGATGTAAACTTCGTTCATTATCATGCTGAACCACCTCATACTGCAGTTGAGTTCCACAATATAAGTAGCCAGGCCTCTCAACTAACTGAAATGAAATTACGAAAGGATCTTCTGTAATGAAAAGGTGTGCATTGCCTCTTTGCTCTCAGATGATCACAGCAGCCACAGGCACATCAAAGTGACAGAGTCAACTTGCTTTTCGATGCTATTGATGTTCTAGTTTTGAATTTAACCATTACTGTCAAAATGAGTTGACTTAACAAAGGCTTGATTTACTATCTCATCAATTTGTTGTACCTTCCCGGGGAATAGAAGGAAGTCTAGAATACTAACTATTCAGATCGCCTCCTCACTTCTCCTGTGGACATTCAGCTAAGGGACAGGAAGGTCCCATCTGCCCAGTGTGAACACTGCATTAGTATGTATCTTAGACGTGTACCCTCAGCTGCACCTCTATCAAGTGAGGTGCCTCACTTAAAAGAAATTAGTTAGAAGAGGACATCATTAAAGTGATAAGTATTGATGAGTCATAAGACTTCCTCATGCAAGATAATTACCAAGCGCCAAAATATTCTCGTAGCAGCTCACCCAGAGCTTGTGCCTTTAATGTGGCAAGGAGTCCACACTCAGAAGTAGTTGTTTTGAATAATGCACCTTAATACTATTTTTTGAAAAAAGGAGAATCAATTTAAAAAATAGCCTTTAAGTACCTAAGAAGAATTAAGGCTTGTGGACGGATGTGCTGGATTGAAGCAATTTCCTGGGGTGCAGAGCAGTGCTTCCTAGAAAAACACTGTTTTCAAGAGCCAGGGCTGCTCTCTAATTTTGTAGCTTCCCGCTGCACTTCTAGGAAAAATAATTCCTTGGTCTGTAGAGTTTTCAGGTCTTTAGCTTTATAATGAATGAGGAGTGCACCATCATCTGTTATCCTTAGATATTCAAGGGAGAGATACTTTCCTAGGAGGCAGTTGTATGGCTGCCCTTGATTCCCTGGCTGCCTGCTTTTTCCACTGTGAGCACATCGCCAGCTATTGCTTACCAGAAGTTTTCAAAGTGGGTGTGTTGAAAATTAGATCATAGGCTCTCAGATTGGAAGGCAGATGTCTCCCAGGTCTGACAGTTCCATTCTGCAACCCACCCACTCCAAGGACTCCAGCAGGACAGCTGAGTATGTTTTTTATACGAGAAACCTATTTGCTCCCTTCCATGTATTACACACCTATATTGTGGTACAGGGAATGCAGTGAGTTCTATTTTGAACTTTCCTTGTTCTTTTTAGAGGTACCTCGGGAAACTGTGAGTGGGAGCAAAATATAGCCTTAAAAGCATAAGGTAGAGAGTTTAATTTTTTTTGTTTTTGTTGCTTTTGTTGCACTTGTTTCCTCTTCTTTCCCTCCGGCCCCCACATCTGTCTTGGAAATTTTTATCTGGGAGGAGATGCTTCTCCTGCCCTTGGAATGACCCTTAGCTAAGGTCATTGACCTATACTCAATGCCTCAATCCCCACCTCAGACCCTTCTTAACCCTCCACAACAACTAATAGAACTGCTTTTCCAGCATGAGCAAATGGGGGAGCTGTCTTTTCTCAATCTTCTGGAAATGTCTTGAAGCCATCTCCTCCATAGGCGTCCTGTTCTTCTCTTCCATTTAGCCCACCCCACCCCGATATTTGTTTTCCAAGCCAGGCCACACAACTTATTTCAAGAAGCAGATTGCCCTAGGGATAAGCATGGACTCGATTCAGCTCTCTTAGGCCACACTGTGCTCTGAGCTTCGTAGGAACCCATGTTGATAATGGTCGTGAGAGGAGGACAATTGCTGATGCCACGGATCTGGCTATTTACTTACTTTTTAAACTGGAATTGCATGTGCACTTGTGTGGGTGTGATTTAGAGCACGGCCTAGGAATTTAATTTTTAGTAATAAACAAGGAAACCAAGGAGAGACAGAAGGGAGTGAGAGAACAAAGTAGCAGAAATGATCAAAGTACCTGATTTTTAGACTATTTAAGCTAGAGAAACCCAGAGAAGGCTCTGTCTTATTTATTTTCTAAAGTGTAAAGACTAAGCATGAGAAGCTTTTTGACTTACTCTTTTTAGGCAAAAAGAACCCAGGAGCAAGAATTCAATGATAATCAGAGAGTGGTAAGTAGTTGTTTATACAGATGACAATCGGAGGGTTAAGAGGAAATCCAGTAATCACTAGTTTGTAGAAACCAGGTTTTATGCAGTAAAACATCAGGACAACAAAAATGACTCAAAATATAAGACCAGACAGGCCTTAATCAGTGATAAATGGTTGTCCAAATTGTCATTTATAAAAATCAGCTGTACGGACTTGTTTCCAAGGGGATGTAGCTTCCGGCCTAAAACTGCACCAAGCCCTCGCCCTGCCTCTCACTGTAGCTGCTGTTTGGTTACAAGGGGGCAGCGAACAATTTATAAGGCTCCAGTCCAATGTGATGGCTCACTCGGCTGCTGCCGTTTATATCATATTAGTGCCTGCCCTGTTCCTTCCTCCTGGGGAAGTGGCAAGGATGATTGATGCAAGGCCTATGGAATTCTCTGAGCTTTTCTGGAGAAATACAAGATGTTGTCATTATCATCGTCGTCACAAAATGCTTGAAAATGTGTTCACACTGTGCTTCTTGCTAGGACAGGCTCTATTTTCAGCACTGGGTTCTCAGCCTATGTTAATCCTTCCTCGTGCTGCTGACCTTCCAAGTTCTTCCCTAAAAGAGCTTAAGGAAAAAGGGAAAGGTTTTCTCCCTGAGCAAGACATTCAGGACAATAATGAACAGAATCCCCACATCCTTGTGTGCCTGTCCAGGTGCCATTCTCTGTTTCTATGAAATTTGGGCAATTCTCACAAGGCAAGGCAATAGAAAAACCAGTGGATGCCACAAAATCAATTTCCCTTTCATTTTAAAATATAGCTTAAAATTTATGTTAGAGAATAATGTTCCGGGAATTTATTTCACCTGGACCAGATCCTCATAGTAAAAAAGTGTTGTGGGGAAATGGAGACCCAAAGGAGCTGAGGCCATAGGCCCTGGGCCAGGGCAGAGTGAAGAGTAGGAACCAGCTCTCCTGGGACACAAACTGGTGTTCATTTCTTTCTCATCATATCACACTTTCTCAACATGAGAAAACATAAGATGGGTATAAGAGGCTTTAACACCTTTTTACTCACATTGGACAAGACCTACATCATGTAATTTGAGCTATCAGAGGCTGTCTCTAAAAGTTTTATCTCCAACTCCACCTGTCAGAATACTGTGCAGAAAATAACCAGGAGATGAGACACTCCTTTGTGCATTGGTCTGCAGAAAATACTGGGAACTAATTATTTCTGAGAAGTATCCTGTGAGCACCTGCTATCTCAGCCACAAAGGGCAGGGCCTAGAGGGGATGGTATGAAACAGGAGTTGAAGGAATTGAGGTTGAGGTGTAAGTAATGGGAGATACATTGGAGAATCTAACATCAAGTACCAGGCACTTTTTTTTTTTTGCTTTGGGGAATCAGAGCAAAGGGGAATGGCAGGTGCCAGAAGGAAGGCAGCACCTAGCAAAGGCAGATGTGCCTGCTTGTGATGTCTCTGTATTGGCTGGTTTTGAGGCAAAGTGAGTCTCCGAGAACTGAAGAGAACATTGAACTTTGTGTTTCTGGAGCTTCAGTTACTGTGCTTCAAGCAAGGTGAGTGGGGCTGGAATTGGGGTTGGGAGAGTAGAAAAGTTGCCTTTTTTTTTACCATACCAGAGTAGAACCACCTCTCTCAGTGGGTTTTGGCTCAGAGTATCCTCGCTGGCAAGAGTGACTCTGTGCTGTTCATAAGGCCATCGGAGGGTACTTGGGTCAATATAGGCTCATTCGGTTTTGCATCAATGCACATAACTTGGCTGTACATAATTTGCAGTCCTCTTTGAGGGCGTTTAGAAGGGGAAGAGATGTCATAAGTGAGGTGCTGGAGGGGCAGTTGTGGAACAAGTACCCTCGGTTCTAAAGAAGCTCAGGCGTCCAAAGAACCTTTTAGAAGAGACCTTTCCACTCCCTGCTATTGGTCAAGGTCCAGGGCAGTTGCCTTTCAGAGAGTTGCTGAAGGTCTGAGCAGTTTCCTCCACTAAAATGTAAACTCCTCCAGGACCTGCTTGCCTGTGTTCACCTCTGCCTCCCTGTGTCAGTTGTTAGTTGAATAAATAGATGCTCCTTCCACAATCCTTGCATGGTACCAGTTTAAAAAAAGGTTTCTTTTCTTTGAATATACCATTACTCAGGATTACAATCTCCTTAGAACAATGCACAATAATTATTTTGATTTTTTTAAATCTTTCCTTAGAACTAGAAAATAAACATACCAAAACACTCATTATCAGGAATGTCCTTTACCTACCAGTAATCTGACTACATTTGTCCTGCTCAGCTCCAAACCACTGGCAGATAGCACAATCCTGTGGGTACCTGGTTGACTGGATACACATCCGTGAAGCTAATGTGAAACCAGAGGAAGTCAAGCACTTGAGTTTAGAGGGAGTCTCAGAATATCTCGTGCTTTTCAAGAACAATGCAAAAAATTTGTAATTCCATTTCGAAGTCGTGTTTATTAGGTCCTTTAAGTACAGAAACCCATACAGGAAATAATTTTGTCTATGAACTACAGGGCATTCTCAGAAATCTGGCACCATGCATTTTTCCTCTGTACCATTGTTTTTACAATTATAAATTATATGTCTTGTTTATTGTCTGACTTCCCCTAATAGTCTATAAGTTCCATCTGGTCAGGGACCTTGCCCATCTTGTTCACACTCTATCTCAAGGGGCAAGCTCCAAGCCTCAATACATGATTGTTAAGTGATGTGAATAAATGAAATGTTAAGTAGATCAGTACCCTGTCAAAAGTTCTGAATGATATTTCCTTTTGGAGAGGAAGCAAAATGGGATCTTTATAAGGGGTGAGTGGTGGCTCCAGCCAGTGGTAACGGAGCCCTCCCACCAGGGGAGGGGGCATGATGGTACTGATAATGCCTTCGGGTGGCATCCTTTGTTCACCATAAGCAGAATTAGGGAAGGAATGCACACCCATCAGGGTCCCATCAGGAAACAGATGACAACTTTGAAACCATGTAGTTCCGGGAGAATTAATGAATGGGCCTTTAGTAAGGTATGCACAAGTTAAGAGACACCTATAAGAGACAATGAGGCTGTATATGCCTAGTAATGAGAGATATTTTTACTACTCTTAGGATGGACAAGGGAGCAAGAGGTCATGGAGCCCCAGAGCTGTAGGGACCATGGCCTTCCAATAGTGGGACAGAGCCAGCCTACCAAGAAGATAGTGGTGATTTGTTGGGGGAGGGAGTGTTAAGTATCTTTTCATCTTCCAGCTCCTAATGGTGGCCTTCATTGGCTGAATCCAACTTAAACCTGGAGGATACAGGTGCCTGGCAGCCCAGTGTGTCTGCCTCCCAGGGCACAGACTAGTGTGCAGAAGAGTAGAGAGTCGATCCTGAAGGGTAAATGGAATACCCAAGATAGAGGGCTGTGCCCAAAACCACAGGTTTGCTGGAGAGAGCTTGTAAATGCCTTTCCAACTTAAAGAGAAACACCCAAAATAACAAATTTCAAGAACAAAGTAAAGCCCCATGGTTTGGATTCTTTCTTTCAGTAAACACTGATTGGGCATCTCCTCTGTATCAGGCAGGTGGGGGCTGTTGGGATAGAAAAGTGAATGAATAAAACACAGGGCTGACCTTCAGGGGGTGCCCAGTCTACTGAACAGAACTGTGCTTTAAAAGGATACAGGTGAAGAGATTGCTGAGAAAGCACATGGAGAGGACACCCCCACCCCTCTTCTTCGGTGAGAATTTCCCAATGGAGACTAACTTCAAGCTGTGACTCAAGGGCTGGGAAGGAGTCAGAGTGGGGCAATGAAAGGAAGGAGGAGTGGTTGGGAAGGAATGAAGCATCCTGACCAGAGGAATTGACAGGTGCAAAGTCAGGACCATTTTTGGAACTCTGGAAGTGATGCTCAAACTTAAATGAGATGGCTTGGTGATCCTCAGCGTGGGCTGTCTACTCCAGCAGCCTGCTCTCATTTGGCTCTTAGAAGGTGAGTAAAGAAGACTTGATGGGCTCAGCATGCATCTAGAAAAGCCTGATATCTGTGAGCATTCCCTATTGTGGATCAACCAGAACACTCTTAGACACCCTTCAGCGATGACTGTCATCTCCTCTACACGTAAAAAGAGCCAGAGTTTCTGCCTATTATTTGCAGATTGCTTCCTCTGCAGGAAATTGTGTCAATTCATTTGGATATTTGTGGTTTCACTGTACTCCCTGAGCCATTACATCACGACATGGTAACTCAGAACTCCAGTGGCACATTATCAGAGCCGACTATTTCTGGAAGCCAGGAGATAACAAACAAAGCGGCTTCATTTGGCCTATAAGCATGTTAAACACCCTCAGCAGAGGACAGTGGAATACAAATATGCCTTCCTCCTGACTTTTGTCAAGGAGAGGACAGAGACGTGGGATAGATATAAATTATATGCCCCACATCAGCGTCAGATCTATCATAAACTCTATTGCCACTGATACAAACTGGCTTCCCTGTGTAATTTTGTGACAGTTTTAGGCATTATGTCTCCTTGCTGACAAGATTGCTGCATGGTGAAATGTTGTATCTAAGTATGGATGGACCTGCCTAAAGATTTAAGCCATTTTATTCCGTCCTGAATTAACATGCTCAGCCTAATCCTTATCTCCCCCGGAGACTGCGAATTGGGAGGGAGGATGAGCAGAAGGCTTTTCGTGCAGGTGGCTGGGGCCTGTGTTTCCACTTGCCTGCATACCATTCCCCCTTGTGAGGCTGCTGATTGAAACGGACTCAAAGATTACCTTGGTAATAATTTTTGCCTTATCAAGGGGGAAAAACACAACAAATTAATGAGGTTTCTGCTGATAAAAGAAATATAAAAGGGCTCACTTTCCTAAAGATAACTGATACCTTGGATAAATTATAGACAAATAGAAATCTTGCTGTAGTTTATGCCTAATTATCAATGACTTAATACCAAGTCAGACCCCAAAGATTCAGGGGTGTAATCATTCTGCAACCTAATTAGTCAGTGGAAGACAGTACTACAGTCTCAAGATTTTATTAATGCAAGGAAGTCTCTCCTCCACTCATGTTTTGCATTATCCTGGTGGCAAATAAGGAATTTTTTCTTCCTGAGTAGATGAATTGGGTTCAGGCTCCTGAAATATAATGCTTACAAATTGCATTATTGGACTAGGCCAAGGCAGCCAATGTTAGGGCTTTGGCTGAAACCAGTGATCACAGAAGGTGTCTTCATGAGTTGGGGCTGCTATAACAGGATATCATAGACCGGGTGGATTGAACAACAAGCATTTATTTCTCAATTGTGGAGGCTGGAAGTCTGAGATCAGGGTGCCAACATGGTCAGTTTCTTGGTGAAGGCTCGCTTCCTGGTTTGCTGTCCTTTTGTTGTATCTTCACGTGGTGCAGAAAGAGCTCTAGTCTCTCTCTTCTTATAAGGTCAGTAATCTCATTCCCCACCCTCATGACCTCATCGAAACGTAATTACCTCCCTAAAGCCCTACCTTCTAATATCATCCCATTGGGGTAAGCATTGCTATCTATGATTTTTGGGAAACATAAACATGCAGTCCATAACTGAAGGTTTTTCCGTCTATCAGAAACCAGGTAGAGCATGAGCATAATAATGAGACGACAAGGCATTTACTCATGACAATGTTAACGTACCATACTTAGTATGTCATGATGACCAAAGCATCTCTCCAGGCTGTTTTTCATCTAGAAAAGGACTGGCTGTGTAGGAAATGGGTCCCCTTTCTGCTTTGGATCCTCTCTTTTCACAGTCACTGAGTGTTCCTCTGCCCACTTCACTGGCTTCACCTGCCATCCTTCCGTGTGCTTTGTCCTCCAGCCACCAATTCTCTCTCTGCCCTTCTCCCCTTCTATCAGAGATGATCTGGATCAATGAGGATAGATGATTTATTTAAAGAGAGAGAGAGAAGATGAAAAATGATCCTCTCTGGGGTAGCAGAAATAAAGGATTTATAATTGTCTGAGTCGGCCTCACATCACCATGGGCCTTTTATATAAACACAGTTATCGTCTTGATAGTTTTGCAAACAGCTGCTTTATCAGTGAGACACCTTAGAAGGTGCTCCATTGCTTTCGGGTCAAGCCGGGTGGGCTCTCGGCTCCATTGTTGGTCACGTGAAGAAAGTCTTCAGGGCTTCCTCTTGGACTCTTCAGATTCTTCTGCCACCTGAGTACCCGCCCTTCTATTTCCTGTCTTTATCAATCTCTTCATACTCTCCCCTTTCTCTCCTACAAAATCTTGCTTTTCAAGGTGGATTTTAAAACCTCATCCACAAAGATGGGTCAGAAAATGAAAATAAGTATTACTGTTTTAACAGGGAGCCTCACTTCCAAAATAATTGCTCTCTACTACTCAGCTGCTAGAGAAGGTCAAGAATGGACCCCTGGCCCTGGCTGGTTTGGCTCAGTGGATGGAGTGTCAGTCTTCGGATTGAAAGGTCCTACGTTCGATTCCGGTCAAGGGCATGTACCTTGGTTGCGGGCACATCCCCAGTGGGAGGTGTGCAGGAGGCAGCTGATCGATGTTTCTCTCTCATCGATGTTTCTGGCTCTCTATCCCTCTCCCTTCCTCTCTGTAAAAAATCAATAAAATATATATTTTTTTAAAAGAATGGATCCCTGAATTAGCTGGAGCCTAATTTAAAAGGCTCTCAGATATCTGACCCTGCTGTAAAATCCTATAGTCCAATTTGTACAATTTTAGCTACCAACAAGGGTGGTAGAGGCAAGAGCCTCTCCATAATCAGAGGCAGCTTCCTATGTCATTTACTTGTGTGTCCACTTAAAATAGTCTTTAAAAGGCAACAAAACAGAAAAACAGTCCAGAGAGGTGGAAGAGGAGAGGAAGGAGACCACCTACAATAGACGCTCTCTCTGCGTCCAAAGGGGGGTGAGGGGGTGTCTCTCAGATACAACAGCCACCTCCCCTTTGGTGAATTGTGGAATTTCTTCAAGCAGTGTAGTAAGAAAGAGAAATTTTGTGCTTTCAAACTACTATCGTTTGGGCTCTTCACTAAGGTCAGTCTTTGGCATCTTTTACCTCCAATATCTGTACCTTAATTTTTTATTTCCATTCTTGCTTCCTTCCCTGTTAACAGCTGGTACCGAATTCCTACAGGACTTTGTTTTCAACCAACTGTCACATACATTTCCCTTATTTCCAAACTACTAAGGGCCTATGTCCATCTTTCTTAGAATTATTTTGCCCTTTATTAGAAAACTTGAAGGGGACCTCAGAAATTTCCCAGAGAGAGGGGAGGGACTTTTTGTGGTTGAGTCTAGAGCAGCATCTCAAAAAAGGTTGCATATAAACAAATATATATTTATGAAAGGCATGCTTTGAGGTAAATTTGGGCTTAAGAAGCACTATTGGGGATCCGAATGTTATTAATAATTCTCCCAAAGACCAGCCTTATTCAGACCAAAGTGTTCAGCCCGTCCTTTGGAGACATGGACAATACTCAGCAAAACCTATTAGAATGTGTTGAACATTTTAATCTTGAATCTGTAGTCAGTAGACCATGTCATCGTTATGGCTGTGGGCAACCTGCTGTCCTGGCCTGCTGGAATTGGACTTTGTTTGCTTTAGGTTTGGGTTTTGCTGGTGGTGGTGGTGGTGATTGGCACCAAATGGAACTAGCAATTCTGAATTGGACTGTCCCTCATTTATTCAGTGTCTCAGGACTTTGCTCAACAACTGGCTCCTGACAAGAATTACCCCCAAGAGAGGAATGTTTGCCAAATACTTTAAAGTCTTATCAGGTTGAGTGGGTGTAAACTGGGCAGAAACAGACAAAATGAAAAGGCAGAAACAGACAAAATAATCCCCTCCAAAAAAAAATAACGCATTCATTTTCAAACTCACAGTGACACAGTAAATATGTGCATTTGCTGAAAGGGAATTTTTTGGGAAAAAAAGAATACATGTTTTGTTTATATTATACAAGTATTTTTAAAATGTATAAGTAGCTTGGATACATAGTTGGCAAAAGGGTGTTTTGACCAAAATTTTTATGGAAATGTCACAAAAAAACAACAACACAGAAAAAAGAGCTTGTGATACCACCTGTAGATTGTTTTGGAGTTTGTTACAAATCTAATTCCAAAAAAGAACAAGAAAACCAACCTCTCAGAGATATTCTGTGAAAGTAATTGGTAAAGGTATTCTTGTACATGTGTGGTTTTGGTTTTAGGTGTTTTGTTTTGTTTTTTTTCCTAGAGAGATAAAGCATTTGACTGAGTTCACAGCACAAAATGAGGACGGCAATTTTGTATGCCAATCTTATAACACCCATAGCTGTACTTTATTCCCTACCACGTCTGTTTCCTTTAGGGCATTCTCAACAGTGGGAGAAAAGAAGGGAACTACATTTATATTCTTCCTTAGATGCTTCCTGAAGAACGAAAAAAATACTAGGAAATGCATGTGAATATTTTTCATGAAAAGTTCTGTAAAATAATCCACTGTTGAAACTGCTAACAGCTGTTTTTTCAGTCCATAACCTCCAGCAGGTAGGAAAATCCCCTGCAGACTTCAAGATACTGCATGTCAGTGTAGAATTCGTTATTATTATTTTTTAAGACCAGGTTTCCAGTATTACTTGAACAGGAAAGTTCCTGTGCTACGTGTGTAACTGTTTCCTAGCTGACAGGAGGTATCATTTTATTGCCAGCCAGACTCTGGATGGATCCGCACTTCAACTCCTCATGCTTGACTGCACCCAGAACAAAGCCAAGGAAAGTATGAGGCACCTGGTTGATGTAATCCTGAGTCTCTGCTTTAAACTTTAATGTGGACACTACATTCTTTTTCAACTGAATAAGAGCAAAGTTTCTTCAGCTCACCCCCCAGAAAGATATATAAATGATCAGAGGCATAACAAATTATGATGTATTTTAGGTTTGTTTGTTTGTTTGTTTACTTAGGTAATAACCAAGGAGAGATTACCTAAGAGAAAAGCCCTGCCCCATATCTAGGTCTTTCTCATCATTCCATGCCTTCTAGGGTTAGATTGTTTGATCCTTCTTTTAAGAGAACAGTTCTGAAACTTTAATGAAAGGAAGTCAACTTGGAGTATCAATGAAAAATAGGCAAGGTGGTCGCTGGGACAATTTAACTTGTGTCTTACCTTTATTATTTTATTCCCCATCATACCTCTCAGTTGGCCAAAAGGAAACTTTAGATTTTAAGCCTCCTCTGTAATTAGGGGATGAAGTCATATTTTGCTCTCTAGGACACTGCCCTTATATGCATGGTCTAGAAAGTTCTGCCCCATGTAACAGAATGAAGGAAGAGAAAGGCTCCTCATTTAAGGTTGCAATATAGAGGTTTGTGGTTTCATTTCCTCTCATATCCCACTGGTCAGAAGTAGGCAACATGTAAATGCAAGGGAGACTGGGAAATGTAGTCTTTATCCATGGTGTCCCTCTGCCCAGCTGATAATTCTATAGCTCTGAAGAAGACTAACAAGACTTAAGCTGATAAGGGAGACTGAGAGGTGGAAAGATAGGAGAAGGCAGATTTCAATGTAAGCCAGTGATGGCGAACCTATGACATGCGAACTCACTTTTTTGGTTGATTTTTCTTTGTTAAATGGCATTTAAATATATAAAATAAATATCAAAAATATAAGTCTTTGTTTTACTATGGTTGCAAATATCAAAAAATTTCTATATGTGACACGGCACCAGAGTTAAGTTAGGGTTTTTCAAAATGCTGACACACTGAGCTCAAAAGGTTCGCCATCACTGATGTAGGCTGTCATCTACTTTCCTGAAGCTAACCTGTTTGCCCTCAGAAAAAAGGTTCCTAGTCTGCATCATTCCCTGTTTTTGCCCTAAGTAGTTGTGGCACTAAAAAGTCAGGCTTACATTGAAGTATATGTTTTACTTTTCTTAATTTATTTTCTAAATCTTTAATGATGTCTTTGGTAGCCCTACTTGGAAAGAGTTTTTGTTCTACAAATGAGAATCTTTTGTATAAGCATATTGGAGATTGTAGGGTTTAGGGAAGAATAACACATTCATTTTTCAAAATCTACCTTTTCCTCAATCTTTAGTTTATTTCACGTGAATGGGTGATTGCTCCATCAGTTTGCTGCAAGTTTGGAAGTGCAGGTTCCAGAAAGACATTTCAAGTCTCACATTTTTTCTTTATTCTTTGGGTGATGGTCTCAGACTGAAATGCAACAGCTCCACATGCTGTGATTCCATCCTGAGCTTACCAGGCTCCGTGGGGAGGGGGAGATGGTCTCCACAGCCCTGATCAGTTGTCAGGATGGAAACAGATCACATCTCTTGGTTTCCTCACATGCGTTTGGACCAAGAAGATGCTTTTTTGTGTGATCTCAGACTCTGAATCACAGAGCAGAGCAGGAAAAGCTGTTGGTGGTGACAGACACACACCACAGTAGTAGAGAAAGGGCAATTCCAGTTCAATGGAATCCCCTTTAGAAAAGGTGGACTTCAATTTTTAAAATTTCGCCACATTTCTTCTTATCACAACAAACTCCTTCAGACAGAACATCTAACTTCTGAGTAATCCAAAGGGACTTGAACAAGTTCATTAATATGTTTCATTCTGAACACCAAGTGCCCTAATATAAAATGACAAAATTAGGCACTTTATGATTAGTCAATGATCCCCTAAATTGGAACATTTGTACAAATGCCTGTTTTCATACACAATGCACACCTAAACTCAAACCCTCCTTTAAAGTTATCCTCTATAATTATTATTATTCCTTTAAAAATATTCTTTATGATTTTCATTTGACATAGTTTCTTAGTTTATATAATTAGCATCACAAAACATTTACAGAGACTTCAGACGGATTTTGAATACACTGTGTGTACTAAAGTGCATTTCTAAAGGTGACAAGGCAGAACTGACGTTTTTAAGGGCCAGTTCCCCAGAATACAAATTATAGCTTAAATCATCTACCTTTATAGGAGATGGAGAGAGAGAGAAAATGGGGTGGCTCCGTAGTGATGGTGGTAAAGTTTGGAGACAGGCAAGCTTGAGTTGAGTCCTGCCATTTGCTACTCATTAGCTGGATGATTTTGGAGGAAGTTACAAAAACTCTCAAATCCTCAGTTTCCTTATCTATACTAGTAGAATGGGGTTAATCATGATGCTTATCCATATGTTGTTGACAGATTTAAATGAAAAAGTTCAAGTTAGGAACTTAGTGCACTATCTGGCCAATGTAAACATTCTATAATTGTACTTTACCATCGGTGTAATTATTGTACTTTATATATTTACATATAACAAGTTTATACAAGACTTTAAAAATAGGCAAAAATGAATCATGATAGTTTATCCAACTTGCCTTTATGCAACTAAACAGAATCTAAGTGAAAATAAAAATAGGTCAGAGAGGTATACTTTTTATACGTCTGTGTTTCCTACCAAATTAAACTCTGGTGAAGAAAATTATATATTGTCAATTTGCTATAAATACACATATAACAAATATTCACTTTAAAATTATATGTGCCAAATATCAGCCCAGCATTAAGACTGTGATTTTAAGTGCAAAGGAAAGTAGGACTCAAACAGGAAATTCTCATTATAAACGTATTTCTGTCCCTCTACCCCTATACATATAGACCGATGATATTTGGGCTTTCATTACATGACCACACACACTGGACTCTGTAACATAGTTTTGACCAAAATTATCAGGTATTGGAAAGGAACTGCACATTTGGCAGATGGCTATTTTTAACTAGCACTTTATATCATTGCATATATTTTCAGGCAAAATGGACTATGCCCATGCACATGTGCATTTGTGACTTATGATAATACTTTTTGCCTAATGAATCCAACATTTCAGCCAGTGCTTCCTCTGTGATTGTTCATTAGAACAGGGACTAGGGAGAGTCAAGGAGGACACTACCAGTCTCTTCCCAGACCCATCCTCCTGTAGGGGTCAGTGTCAGGACAAAAGGGAGTGCAGGGGATCAAAAGAAAGGAAAGCTCTGGCCGGTACCTGCCTGCCTTCTGTTCCTCCTGCTGACTCCACCCCTGCCATCAATATTTATTCACTTTCCAAATGAGCTACTTATTGGAGATCATGTTGCTGTGTTTAGTTCGGGGAGGGGGGGGGCAGGGTTCTGGTTCTTAAACACTCAGTGGACTAAGAGAATGTTCCTTGTGGTAGAATGATACCTGTACTCTTCTCTCCACCCTACACTCCCTAGCTTCCCTCCAGGCACTTAACCCTACCACCCCTCTCTTTTTATCTGAAGATCTTGGCCATGGCAAGATCCTGGAGAACTTTCTTAAGCATCAATATGAAATGAAATCACAATCCAGGAAGGTTTGAGATAATGTGCATTAATACATTTTAATCCTCTGAAATTTAGCCTATCTTAGTTGACTGTTGTCTTTGTCAAGGGTAGTTTAGTTTTAAAGAAACTTCACTCATCCCCAAGGCGGGGGGCGGGGGGAGAATGAATAAAGGCATCAATTAAAAGGCTACAGTAAAATCCCATACAATTCCGACTCCATGAACTTTCTTGGAACCTCTGTCCATTTCTCTCCCTCTTTCTCTGGGTTCACACCATTACTTACCACTACTGTCCACTAATCCTTTTCCTCTCACTGCTCACTGACATTTCCTCAATGCTCTTATCATGCTTCCATCACATTTTCTTTCATGATCCTGAGTAGTTATGGCACTGATTCTGTCCCCAAACCTTTATCACATGTCAAAGCCAAACCCTACCTTGTCACCCTGGGCCTTTCATTTCAAATTCTCAAGAGGGAATAATTAATTTGTGGCTAGTCAGTAAGTGCATTGATTCTTTTGGAGCCTCTTATCCACTTTTGGTCCAATCAGCAGTGACTGACCATTCCAAATCTCAATATGCCGGATAACAGAAAATTCACTATGGATACATTTCAGTGTTCTCATTGCCCATTTTAGTTTAAGGTATAAAGTGAAGTGTGTATTGCTCAGTACAATGGCATCCCGATTTGATCATTTAATAAAAATCCATTTATAATATTGATTATGGTAATAATTAATGAGACTCCTAAGCCTGAAGAAGAGCCAACCCATCTCATATGTCATATTCAAAAGTAAAATGGGAAAAATCGTCACTGGACATTATTAATATTTTATGAGCTACTACTGATAACCCACAAAATGGCTACAATAAAATTGAGAAATCCATGGTATCTACACATTTTATCCCTAAGGTAATATTGTATTTTATTTCCTACCTGCCTAATCTATCTGTAGTTTATAAAAAATTATAATGATCACTTGGTTAAAATTGGCAAAAAGAAAACTTAAATTAGTTCAGGAGGTATAGGTGTAAACCAATAAACCTGACCATAAAAGTATTGCAGGCAACAGAGAGAGCCTCTCCTCTCCTGGAGATTGTTACAATGAATAAAAAATATTTTTAAAAGACCTTGAGCATAAGCATGGTGATAATAAGTTGAATACAGCATTTATCTGTAAAACATATTATGGAGATTATTTAATGACTGGTTATGGCTATTTTATCTTTTGAAATATCATAGAGATTATAATGGTCAGCAGAAAGTTTTCACTTGATTGTTTTCTTTAAAGTTCAAAATAAAGTCTGGAGGTTTGCTCTCTATAGGGTATGTGGGACATACAGGAAGTGAAGACAAGGAGAAGCAACAGTCACTGAGCTGAAATGGGCTATCAGGGGTGGATGTCTGACTTAAAAACATCAGTTCACCTTGTCAGGGTGAGAGACATTATCGTAGCCAAAACTGTTCCCTTAACTTTGCCCACACCAGACAATTGTGTTCTATTTGTGGGAGCACAGTGGGTCAATTGGACAAAGAATGTGCAGAGAGGAGCTCTTGGTTTCTTAAATGGATGGGGGATGCTGGAACTTGTTTACTGAGTTTACCATAGAAGCCCAAACTGGATTGTCACATAGACCTGTGCTATTCAGACTAAATGTGCTATGATTGCTCCAATGGGATAAAAGCACAACATTCAAACTGGCAGGATTGTGTCAGATTTGTAATATAAGTGCTTTTAAAAGTTTACTGGAAAATGTTATTGAGATGTTAACTTCAAGTGAGGTGCAAATACACACACACACACACACACACACACACACATATCCTATATAATAAAGCCTAATATGCAAATCAACCAAATGGCAGAACCACTGGTGGAACGACCAGTTGCTATGATGTGCACTGGCCACCAGGGGGCAGATGCTCAATTTAGGAGCTGCCCCCAGCCTTCAGGCCACAGGCCAGCCAAGGCAAGTCCCAGCGGGGGCCCCTGATTCCCCTGTTGGTCGCCCTACAGATCAGCCCTGATCACTGGTTTGGGTTGGGGACCCTACCCATGTATGAATTTCATGCACTGGGCCTCTTGTGTGTG
>NW_005369870.1:856001-859715 GCF_000412655.1 Myotis brandtii | reverse complement strand
TCTCTCTCTCTCTCTCTCTCTCTCTCTCTCTCTCTCTCTCTTTGTCTCGCTGTATCTCTCTGTCTTTCTCCCTCTCACTCAAATCAATAAAAGCATTTTGAGCCAAGTTGGTGTTTCTCAGTGGTTGAGGGACGACCTATGAACCTGGAGGTCACGGTTCGATTCATGTTATGGGCACAGACAAGAATTAACCAATGAGCCCTAGCTTGTTTGGCTCAGTGGATAGAGGGTTGGACTGTGGACTCCGGAAGGTCCCAGGTTGGACACTGTTCAAGGGCACATGCTCTGGCTGTAGGCTCGATCCCCAGTAGGGGGCATGCAGGAGGCACCCGATGTATGATTCTCTATCATCATTGATGTTTCTCACTCCCTTCCTGTATGAAATCAATCATATATAATAAAAGCCTAATATGTTAAGTGTCCAGTCATCCGGTCATCCAAACCACCAATCAAAGTATAATATGCTAATGATATTCTAAGGTCGCTTAACCACTCACTATGATGTGCACTGACCACCAGGGGCAGACACTCCGACTGGTTAGGTTAGCTTGTTGCTGGGGTCTAACCATCAGGACTGAGCAAGATGGGATGGACATGCCCTGGAGCCCTCCCACAGCCCCTCCCCAGCTGGCCAACCTCCTGCATCCCTCCCCGGCCCCAATTGTGCATCAGTTGGGTCTCTCAGCCTGGCCTGTGCCCTCTCGCAATCCGGGATCCCTAGGGGGATGTCAGAGAGCCAGTTTCAGCTCAATCCTGCAGGCCAGGCCGATGGACCCCACTGGTGCATGAATTTGTGCACCAGACCTCTAGTTATATATGAAACTAATTCAAAGTTATATAATTCCTTGTGGCACAGATGGTCAGGGTGCCTATTCCTTGAAGGGGAGAAGGGCAGAGAGGAGAATGTGGAAACATACTAAGCATGTGTTCACCTATAGGACATCACTTTCAGCAATGCATCGAAGGCTACAACTACTTATTCCCTAAAGCTAAATATTAAAACAGACTAATAATTTTCATTAAAAAGAAATAGAATAGCCCTAGATAGAGTGAATAGAGTGTCAGCCTGCAGACCAAAGGGTCCCAGGTTTAATTCCAGTCAAGGGCACATACCCGGGTTGCAGGCTCGATCCCCAGTAGGGGGCATTCAGGAGGCAGCCAATCAATGATTCTCTCTCATCATTGATGTTTCTATCTCTCTCCCTCTCCCTTCCTCTCTGAAATTAATAAAAATATATTAAAAAAGAAATAGAATAGTTACCAATGTTAATATACTTATATTACACATATGAATATGTTGAATGTCATAAATAAATGTTCATGTTGTTTAAGCTGACAGTCACTGTTGAAGCAATGCAATGATTCTGATTCTTAAAGAATGTTCTCATGTAAAAAGGTAGTTCTTCACTCAGCATGACTTGTTGCCCTACCTCATTCCCCCTTACCTGCACACACACAGAAATTTATTTTATAATACTTTTTCTACCACAATAGTGTGCCTCCAATCTCTCCATGTCATACTGCAAAAGTACATTCATCATTTGCATGTTACAGCTTTACTACTTTGTTCTATATATGGACATTAGCCTATGCATGTTAAATGGGAATGTAGCTCTTTATAATATTAAACTTAAGAAAACTAGAAATAAACTTAATAAGGAATAGAACAACTACAGGGGGAAATATCATCTGACACCAGATAATTCAGGATCAGGCAGTAGATATGAATATTACCCCAATAAACAGGTAAGAACATGGAGACAGACAAAGGAAAAATAATTTGCTCAAGATCACTGGCTAGGAAGAAGCAGAGATGGGATATGGACTGAGTCAGTTTGCTTGTTTGCTAGTAACCACTACACTATGGCCCCTAAGCTTTGTCCCTAATTGGATCTAGTTATTTCTTGATTCTGGAAAACCATTCTATTAGCCACTCAACGAATACTTTTTAAGCATCTATTATGCATGAGTACTAGGTATCTTTTGGAGTAAACAAATCAGGTTGACCACTACACTAAAGGCAGTTAAGATAACTATAAAAACCACTATAATACTAGGTAGGATGCAAGATAAATATTAAAAAGAAGACACTGTTTAATGGTATGGGAGATCTCAAAAGAGATAAATTAATTTCAAATTTGTGAGTAGGGAGGGAGAGGTTATCAAGGCTCTGCCATGTGTCAGGTTTGAAGCCACATGGGCCTGGCAGGGTGTTGTCAGTGAGGATGAGAAGTCAGGGCAAACTTGAGAATCATCTCAAAGTAAAAATCATTGGGCTTGGTGATAGACTGGCTATGGGGGTACAAAGAAGAAAGTAATGACCACAGCATGTCTCAAGGGGTGTACCTTTGTGTCTGAGGGAGTATATGGCTATTTACAGAAATGGGAATGCTGAGCTGGAGATTCTATGAGTAGAAAATGTACAGTTTAGTTTGGAACGTGTGGAGCTAGAATTAACAACAGCTTTTCCAGGTTTAAAATTGGGGGATGTAACACAGGAGAGCAGTCAGGTTGGAGGAGTAGGTTTGCAGATCAGTGATATGGGTCACAAAGAGGTTATGTTATTCAGAAAGAGGCCAGGATAGGAGGCCAAAGCCTGAGAGCACATGCAGAATGAGGGCCCATGTAGGGAGACTAAGGAGATGTAATCAGAGATGTAATAGGATAAGCATAATAATGAGATTTTTCTCAAAATCATAGTAATTTGATAGAACATATTTTATGATTGCTCATGACCCAGAACATTCTGAATCTAGTCAATAATTCAAATTTCTACTCCCTAATTTCTCTTACCATCCAGACCCCTCCTGATTCTGATTTTGCTACACACCCATCTGTTCTAGTCCCTTCTCTTTTATGAATCTTAGCCTGTTCCTATCAATATCTGCTCTCTCTTCACCAGGATCAATTCCATGCGGTCTGAAGATCTAGATGCTGAAGTCCAGTGTTAGAAGTTCTATCAACTCTACTTGGTTTTATGTCTCCTCCCACTCCTTCCCTTTCCTCCTCTCCTTCCTTTTTCACTTCTGTTCTCCTATATCTCTCTGTATATTACTTATTATTTTTCTACTTGTCCTGAGCCTTCAGCCTTATGCCAGTCTTCTTAACCCTCCTTGTTTACATAATAGGTCAACTTAAATTTATTATCAGTTACTTCTGTTTAGATCAAATTTGTTATATACTTTCATCAAATTATATTTCTCTCTTTGAAAGCACCTACAACAGATGTTATTTTAACTTTTTAAGTATGATTATCTGAGTAATATGGTTTCTTCCACTTGCTTCTGAGATACCTAGGGACAAAGAATGTGTTTGTATGGGCTCATATTGTATCTCCCACATCTAGCACAGTGATGGATCAATAAATATTTACCAAAAGAGACCAGGATGAAGAACCTGGGAGTTGTCACCTTGGGGTTAGAGGTTGTTGCCATATGTCTCACCTTCTACTCTAACTCCCATGGGACCCAGGAACATATGAGACATTGAGGGCTAGAAGAGCCCAATGTATTTTAACTCTTTGGGTTAAAAATTCACACTAAGTCATAGTAATAAACTTGGATTATACCAACTTCAGAAAAGAAAACCAACAGCTTAGAAAAAATATCGTGCAAAGTCACACTAATTATTTGTACCAGAATCAGCTGGTCTATTGATTATCTATTGATACTTATGATAAAACTAGAGGCCTGGTGCACAAATTCATGCATGGGT
>NW_005369870.1:830279-855838 GCF_000412655.1 Myotis brandtii | reverse complement strand
AGAGGCAGAGCTGGCCAGGGGGAGGGGCCCGGGAGGTTGGCCGGCTGGCCCTGTGCCCTGGTTGAACTCGGGTAGAACTCCCAGTGGAGGGGACAATTTGCATATTACCTATTATTAGATAGGATATGAGAGAAAAAATAAAACAGCAATGAATAGGCTTCTTAGATCAGGCACACTTTATTGTCCTAATAAAGAAGTCCTGTTTTGTTGAGCTTACTAACAAATAACCCTTTCAGGATTTTCAAATTGTCGCATAGTCTACTAAAATTATTATTTGGTGTCAGCATACTGATATGGCAAAATATTAGCAAAACAATTAAGTTTAGAAAATTCAGTTGTGTAAAGAGAAAGAGAGTGCAAACATACCCTCAACCTCTATGTGGAGAATGTAAACCCAGAGGAAGAAAAGAAATAATTTCCCTGGTATCTACCTAGTGCTCATGGGATAAAATTAAGAATAGGACATTAAGCTAAGAATCCTGTAAAATCCTCTTCTTCTTGAAAATGTTCGAGTGTGACTTTGAGCTCCAGGGAAATTGATAGCCAAGCCTTTCCTGGACAAGGTGTTAGAGAGCACATTGCAAGAATTATCCTGCTCTGCTGAATTTTATGATCTAGCCAGATAATTTAGAACACACACAAAAAAATTATTTCAGGCCTCCCTGTATTGTGATATGCTTGTCATCACCTGGTAGTGCCATTGAAATTTCTACTAACATCTGCTTACAACTATCTCACCAGCTACCACATGCCCTAGTGACAATTAAAACATTGTAAATTTATTCTCAAAAGAAATGGGCTCACAGAATCAAAAGAGTAATAATATTATTATAATGTAATTTTAAATTCCTCTGAGACAAAAGCCATTCACTAATTAACTCTGGACTCAGTTTTATACCGAGGAAATAAATGTATAAACAGAAACAAGCAAAAGAAATCCGTATTTTGATTAGCACTGTTGAAAGCACAGGTACAGTTGCACAGAAGTGTAGCCAAAAAGATAATGGAAAGAAGACTTGGGTCCAGGTCTGACCCAGGAAACAGTGGATCTGGACCCTTCTCTGTTGTGTTGGAGTTGCATTTCAATGAGCAAATCATTGATCTTGTCAGTACCTGTGTTTATCATCTGTAAAAGGGGATGATACCAGCACCACTAGTCTCATAAAATGTGTGAAAATGTACTTTAGAGAGTCTGAATGACTCTACTCATGAAAGAGGGAAATAAGAGCATGATCCAAAGAGCTTTTATATTTAGCTCTGTAATGTGCTTTTAAAAAAAAATTGCGCTCACATTTAAATATGGATGTGTCTGGTGCTCTGGGAATTCATGACACTTCAAACCATGTAATGAAGCCACATTTAATTAATTTAAAGTAGGTGCTAATTTTTAGTAAGAACTTTAAAACGGTTTATTCTGAATAACCCATAAATCAGAGAATCCACCCACATATAAATGAGATTTGCCTGTAGCTCACAAATATTCACTTTAAATAGGACCTAAGTAAAATGTCTGGAAACTTTATTTCCAGGTTTCTACAATGAACGACCTCAAAATATGTGATGATATTTTAAATTGGAGAAGTGTCTTTTGCCATCAACAGACAAGTTAGTAAATTATTTCATCATTCACTTATTCATCCATTTCATTATTCATTCTTCCTTCTCTTAAATCTCTTTTTTTGTTCAGTAAATAGTGAATGCGGGTGTGGAAGCTGCAGGGGCTGGCGACACAGGCAGGCCCACACACTCAGCCCAGGCACACCACTGCAGACACACTAGAGATGTGTGGCGGGTGTCCTAATTGGACAGCAGGTCTAAATGACTATGCAGCTCTTCTGAATACAAGAATAGAAAGACAAGGCTCTGGTCCAGGGAGAGTTCCGTCTCATTGGAAAGCAATATAATCAATCCTATAATGAAGTAATTCACACTATCCTCAGAACGAGCTGGGAAAGGACAGGGAGTGCTGCCCTGGGAAAGGTAAAGAAGGCCCCCAAAGGAAGGTCACGGTGAATGAGAAGGACAGACAGCGCATCCCAGGCAGACATGGAGAGCGTAATCCAGACAGAGGGAAAAGCTTTGGGAAAAGCAAAGAAGAGTGAGCAAATGCGGAGTGTAGCAAGAACAAGTGATTCATTATTGATGGAGAAGAAAGCTGAGGGGATAGCATGCAGGAGATAAGACGGAACAGGAAGTAAAAATCAAGTGTAAATTTACAAGATTTATAACAAAGATGAAGGGGAACCAGGGAAGAATTGTAATGGTGTGATCAAATTTGTGTTGAGCACTATCCAAGGATGCTGTGTGAGAGCAGAGAGGTAGATCCTTCCCTTAGGTAGCTTTCTGAAGTTCAGACATGACAAAACGTTCAGGTGCAACAAAGTAAAGAGAAGACACACTCAGGTATATGGTTCTTGAAAGTGGTATTAGGTGGGCTGGAGATGCGCTGAAAGTTTTCCAGAGAGATATTTTAGCTCTACTGCACTAAAAAATCGACGAGGCAATTTGCCTCCCCTAACTTCTAAAAGTGTTCCTCTGAAGACCATGTGAACATAAAAAATTATCCAAAGAATTTGAGATGAAAGAATCCCTGTAGTAAAAAAATAACTTTCATGCCTAGATTCATCCAGATTCTCTGTTAGTCTGAGCCTCCCCAAAATTGCTTGATCTCCATTTGGTTCTGTGTGGACTCAGCCAAACTGATGTCTCTAACAGCAATTCTATAGAGCTCAGTAAACTGATGCCAGAGACACGGGAAAGAAAAGGTAAAAAAGAAAAAGAAGAAAAAAAATAAAAGAAGTGTGAATGAATCCTCTTTGCAATACTGGCGTTTCTTCGGAGATGGCTGTGTTGTTGCCCTTTGCAAAATAACATTTAAAAACAGAATCCTGTATCTACAGATGATCGGGGGAGTAGCCCAGCTGTGCTTTTCATATATGCACCTAACTTATTTCAAGGGTGTTTTTGTTTTATTTTTACAGCTGCAAAGTGTTAGCAATTCAAAAAGAGCTGCCAAGACTACAATCAGATGAATTAGCTTAGGGCTGGTTTTCATGGTGTACTCAAAGCTGTTCTAAGTAAGTTCCCTGTGTGATTGCTGAATACCCTGAGTGATCAGAGCTGTTTCCCAAACAGAGTCGGAATGGTTATTTCCCCATTTGCAGCTGCTTATTTGATTTTTTAAAAGACCCTTCAAAACATTACCCTTCGAAATATTTTCACATTCCCTTAAAGCTCTGTAATCTATGCACATATACAGAGTGAGGTTGCTGTTGTAACAAGCAACATGAAAACAGTGACAGACAATGAAATTCTGATGAAGACCAATCACAGAACTGAACTGCAGGTGTGCCTCGGTTTATGGCTATGTGATAAAATCGGCCAATCGTAAATTCCTATAATATGGTGTTCTATTTTCCTCTGGCTTCCACTATAATGTTTAAGAAATATTCCTCTCCAAATAACCCAATGGTCTGACAAGAATATTTTTTGTCAAGGAACCGTGTAGACTAAAAGCTAATCCTGTGACATCTGCAATGTGTAAACCTTGGAGAACTTTCGTGGCTTCCTGAACTTGGCAGAAGTCACCACCCTGAGGATCTCCTTTCTGCTAGGGCTTCACTCCTATTCAGTAGACCATAGAAGTGCCTCTTATTGCTGACTCTACATGTGCAGTTCTTATGAAGCTGCTTGTTTTGCCTGATGGTTTATAATGATTGGTCAAATCTGAGTGCCACTCACAGGTAATGACACCACTGAAGATGAGATCTGTGTAGGTTTAACATTTTACTGACCTAGAGGTGTTGGTATCCTCTTTTTCCTTCTTATCCATTCTAAAAATGTAGGATAGTATTTTGCTTAAAACGATGCTATTTTTTTCTAAGATTTTTTTTTACTCAAAATTTTCTGCTAGTTATAGTCAATATCACATAGCGTAGATCCCTAGATGCCACAAAAGCACTGGTGTGACGTTAGGGGAAACATGAGCAGTAAGTCTGATGTTCTTCTCAGCAATGATTCCATGTGTCTGTTCAGGTTAGCAATGTGGCTTAGAAGGGAAGCCTTAACTCGGGTGGCTTTTGTGCCCTAAGGTTGAGCTAGGTGCCCTGCCAGGTGTTCCCACAATGCCCTGTAATTTTGCATTGCTGGTCATATCTGTTTAGACATCTGTTGTGCTCATTAGACTGTGAGCACCCCGAGGGTAGGGACAATGCAGTAGGGTATCTTCATACAGCACCCCTGCATTACCAAAATTCCAGCAGTGTCTGACACATTATAAATGTTCGATAAAAATGGTTTTAGAATGAATTAGTGACTTCATGACCAAGGATGAACTATCATGCTGCAAAAGAATCCTGGAATAGGAATTAAAGGGCCTAAATTTTACTCTAAACTTTCTATGTCACTATGGGCAAATTATTAATCCCAATCTGCCTTTTCCACTAAAGGATTTAGACCAAGTATGTCTGGGCCACATACTGCGAGTTTGACATGCTTGGGACTAAGTAATCTCTAGTGTTTCCTTCCAGCTTAGGAATTCTACGACTCTTGGAGGGTTATTTCAGTCCTATGATTCTATGAAAAGATGTTAATCTAATAAAATTGATTCTGGTACCTTTACAGTGCCAGATTAAGGTAGGGGAGGGATCATAACCAAACATACAATAAAAAGCTAAAATGATGTATCACAGAGATTAAAAAATGAAGAATTTGCCAAACCAGATTAAGAAGTAAATTACCCAAATGAAGACACAACAGGTGGTTGATAGACTTGTCTTGGAGTATTCGAAAGCCTACCATTGATCAGAATTTCCCTATTCATTTCTATTATAATAAAGAAGTTATTTTGTTCACTGGAATCAATCAAATTAAAGAATGTAGACTCAAAACAAACTCACATATACAAAGAACAAACTCTTGGTGATTTCCAGATGGGAGGGGGGTTGGAAGGCTAGATGCAAAAGGTGAAGGAATTAAGAAGTACAGATTGGCAATTATAAAATAATTTCCTGTATGTAAAGTACAGCATAGGGAATATAGTCAATAATGTAATAACTATGTATGGTGTCAGGTGGGTACTACACTTATCAGGGGGATCACCTCCTAAATTATATCAATGTGTAATCACTATGTTGTACACCAGAAACTAATATAATATTGAATGTCAACTGTAATGAAAATATTTTAAAGGGAAAAAAAAGAATGTAGGCTCATGATTAGATATTTTAAATTCAATTAGAATGTTTCAATGCCTGCTAACTGGATGTAACCAAGTATTTTTTTTAAAACCTATTTTTGTGAAGTGAATTTTATTAACCTTACTTGTGCTAAATCAACTAATGATATGCAGCACTCAGCATACCCTCTGGAGAACCCCAATCCCAAAATACCCCTTTGAAGCATGCTTTGAGTTTAGATGACAGCATCATCATAAACACCTTTAAATTAAAATTTTGAAGACCCTTTGTAGAATGCAAACAGGTATCCTTTTTCACTTACCAACAAATAGCTATTGAATACTTATTATGGGCTCAAAATTGAGTACTTACTATTCATCAGGGACTGTGCTGGGAACCTAGAACTGAAAAGTGAGCTAAAAATTACTACGATCCATTCTCTTATGAAGCTTATATATTCAAATATTGAAGTTTTAGTACATCAGATCACTGTAGCATGTTACCTCTAAGGTAAAATACTTCAAATTAGTATTTGTCTCCAAGAAGTCCTAGGAGAATGGAACTCAGAAGGTGGTTGAACTCTGATGGAGAAAGGAACCAGGAAATCTTTTTGAAGATGAAGGACTTTGGAAATACAGAGCAGGGCAGGATGTGCTCATGTGTGGCTCTGGGAACACAGACAACAGTTCTAGGGAAGCCAGCAGGATCAAGCAGGGAGAAACATGGGCAGGGGACTCGTATTTACTTTGGACAGTCCTCAGTACAGCTAACGCCTGAAGAAAGTACTTTTTGTCTTAAGAACTCAGATCAGCAATCTATTTAAGTCATCTGAATGGTATTGTTAATCAATAAGTGGAAAGATGCATTTTAAAGATATCTATATGGAAAAATATAAACCTGAAGAGTGGCAGGTTGTCATTAAAATTGTAGATTTATCTGAAATTGCCACAATGGTAAATTATTGTACATGAATTGGTTTCTTTGGAAGATGGCATGGGGTTGGGGAAGAAAAAATGGACCTTTACTTGTACAATGGGGTCAGTAAACAAATTTATAAGTCAGAGCTTGCCAGGAAAATGTAGACATATACCAAAGAGCCGACTTTTTGTTTCCAATAAATAATGCTTTAGGATTCTGAAGTGACCTAAGGTAACACTCAATCTACTTTGATTGAAGATTGATTAACACTTTGGGGGAAGATGTGTAACCAATTGAATCACAAATTAAGGTAAATTAAAATAGGCTGCTAAGTTATCCATCACTGGTGAATACAGTGGACAATTATCAATTTGCATTCTATCTACCAATACCTTCTGTAGATTGGATGGTCAATAACTAAGTTGTTGGTGTTCTGTCCTGAAAGACAATCCTTTGGCTATAATACCTCATCAGATTAGAGTTTGCCTGATGCTACATGATCATCCCTACCACAGGGCAGTAGCAAGACATCATAATATGTTGATATTAATAGACATTAACTCAGAATATTAGAATATATTCCTAATTTGTCAGTTTCTGAATTGAATTATGTAGTCCCTCTTTTGTTTACATGTTCATGAATTAGTTACTCTAAATCTAGCTTCTAAGATTTAAGTACACATGGTCAATTTTTAACATTATACTCATAGCATCCCTCTTATATTTTATGAAATATATAGGTGATGAAAAAATATATCTTCTGCCCTTGGAATGACAGAATGAATGAAAGAAGCCCTTGGTATGAACATCTGAAAACATCCTATCCTATTTCAAATCAGATGTCTTTTGTCCTTAGCTTGCAGCACCACCTTGTTCTAGTACCTCTCCCTCATTTTCTTCTTCCCCTCTCAGAGTGGCAATAGTGCTGGGTCCCTTCCACATGGAAACAGAAAGCAGGAAGCTGCACAAAACTTAAGGTGCAAAAGTATAGGGGCATGAGGATAAGTACTGTCTGCAGCTTTCAGCCCAACATGTATGTACACATGTGCACACATTTACTACATTTGAGTAGATGTTGGGGTGGGGAGGTTGGAACTGACCCTATTGGGAGGGATAGGGGAGTTTCCAAAGTTGTTATTAGCTGGCTTGGGGAATTTTCATTTAAGGAAACTTAAAACTCCGAAACCATAGAAGTGAAATGAACTGGAAAGTAGTGTGACTGATCATACTGAAAACACAATGAGGAGTTCAGATTACCAGCAAAACCAAATGGGCAAAAGCCAGGCATCAAACATATCCCACTCTTTGGTTTGGGAAACTGAGGCTCAGTAAATTATTTCACTTTCCCAAGGTTGTAGAACTAGACAATAGATGGAATTTGGATTATAATTTAAATTTGTCTGACTCCAAAGTTGAGCTTCTTTTTACTGCACTATCTTACCTCCTTAACTAATGAAATCTAGCCAAGAAACCTGTATTAGATGAATGTAAGTATCTGTCTATAGGTATATTAAATCTCTAAGCTTTTTGAAATAGGATTCTCTCTTGATGCAGAAGATGGTTTCAGATTACAATCCAACTTTTGCTTAAAAGTTCCAATGTGATCCTGGCCAGTGTGCACAGTGGTTAGAGCATCTGCCTGTGCACCAAAGGGTCTCAGGTTCAATTCCCAGTCAAGGACACGTACCTGGGTTGCAAGTTCGATCCCTGGCCCTGATCCAGGCTCGTGTGTGTGGGCAACCTATCGATGTATCTCTCACATCGATGTTTCCCTCTCCTCTCCTCTCCTCTGCCTCTTCCTCTCCCCCTTCCTACCTTCTACTCCCTCTCAAAAACAATGGGGAAAATATCCTCAGGGAAGCATTTAAAAAAATAAAGTTCGATGTGGATGACCCAGAAATGAATGCCATGGAGCCCAAAGGAGCTCTCCTCCCATCCCCTGCCAGCCCTTTACATTAAGGCATGAGGCCAGCACACTGTGGCATGAAGGAAACACCCACTCGGGTGGGGCATGTGCATTTGGTATTCATTTCAGTGGACATGACTGATCATACTGTACCATTTACACTTGGATTTCTCTTGAGTTCAGCCATATTCAGCTTCTATTCAGATGACCAGGGGGCATCTGTGTCCCTAAAACAAAGCTGTATCCTCTGTTCAAGCTAATTGCTGTCCAGCCTGTGACCTTGGCCCCATCACTCCATATTCCAACCCAGTTCTGTCTAATATTTATGTATCAAGAGCCAGACATTCTCTCTGACAGAAATAGGCTGTTCTCAGCTTAGTTGCTCTGGGGAGAGTCAGTGGTGTGATCATTGATCCCATGGCTTATAAAAAAACATACACACAAATGCCTCTCACTTTACATGCACTTATGAAATGACACTATTTTTACCTGTAAATGAAATTATGCACTTATAAGTATTTATTGGAAAGATTATCATTATTTCTAGGGGATCCTTATATATATGGCTGGGGAGACAGCTTTAAAATACAAGAGGGAAATGAAGAAAATACACTCTACCCACCAAAATCCACCTGTTTTTAAACCTTCACCACACAAGCCCCTCATATGCTTCCAGAAACATTAGCAACAACATCATTACCACTAATCACAGGGAAGTTGTTAGTAAATTAATACTCACTGCTTAATTTTATATAACCCAAAGCTTGAGCAAGACCTTACCAAAAGTGTTGTTTTCCAACTTTAGTACAATTTTTGTCTGAAATATCTTGACTGGGATTTTTGCTTTTGTTTGAACATCAAATATTCTACCACCGCTCCTTTTTTGTGCTGTATTGGCTTTTGACTACTTTTTTTTTTAACTTTCAACATTTTGTAAGTCCCAATAAAATGGAAGAAAAATGTGTTCATCCATCTTTGTTCTTCTTTAATAGAGATTTGTTTCAATCATGTTGTTATCTGCACTTGAGAATAGCAAGCTCATAGAATCTTAGTTTAAAGCTCAAAAATGTGCAGACAGCAAGCATAAAGGTAAGCTTAGGCATCCAGTCGCATTGGCACAAGGCCTCTAAAACGCTTATAAAAATGAATGTCTAAAACCGTAATTATTTTTTAAATTTATCTTTATTGTTGAAAGTACTACAGATGTCCCCCTTTTTCCACCCCATTGACCCCCTGCTCCCCTCTTTTGCCCCCTCTCCAGGCCTTCATCTCACTATTGTCTGTGTCCATGTGTTATGCATGTATACAGATAAGTTCTTTGGTTAATCTCTCTAAAGCATAATTAACATCCATCTCCTACCTACAGGAAAGCAATCAAAATGACTTCACCTCGGCTTACTGTGGCCCTCATCCACATTAACCAGATAAAGAAGCAAAGGACCCCATTTTCTCACCTACATTTGTGCTAATTAGTCCAGAAACACAGAAGACTCTGGAATTTCCCACCTCTGAGGTGAAAACTTGTTTTCCCCAAAAAATATGTAACTGCTGACACATTCTTACCCTTGATTCACTTTTACTCCTGTGTCCTTTTATTTGCTACAAGCTCTTGGAGGAAAATGTTGTGCTTAAGATAAACAGTGTGCTCTGTGGACCACAGTTGATGGGAACTGGTATAGAAATCAGAGCTTTTTAAACTTTCCTAATTTAGTAGTCGGGAATCCCCAGCGATGGGTTAGGTAGTAAGAAGATCAAATGGTTGGAAACACAGAAGTGGGTCTGCTTGGTTTCCGAAGCCAAGAACACTTCCAAAGCAGGCTTTAGTAGGTAGGGTGGAGAGGCAGCTGCTGCTCAGCTGAGGGCACTGCTGGTTGCTACATGTTTTTATTATCTTAAAATCCTCACACCTGCCAGAAACACCTCCTTTTGGAACAAGTTCAGCTCTTTCTTGGCCCTCTCCCTTCTGGAAGCAAACACAGAAATGGGGAAGTAGTCAAAGTGTAGGCAAGGGAATCTGCACATGTTCAAAACCATGGAAGGAGCCATCGCCCTTTCAATGTAGCTTTCCCAGAACTCTCCCCGGTCATCCCAGTTGCCATTTGGACCTTCTTCAAGGCAGCATGCATGGTTTTAGCACAGCACATTGTGCTCCCAAAAAAGCTTGACAGGATGAGAGAATCCCTTTCAGGATAATGATATCTATATACCTAGATATGTCACCATATATGTCATCTATATGTCAGATAGCACACATGAAGACACATATACATACGTAAAGATTATACACATGTACACATATATTATTTTCCTCTAGAAAAACATGAGTTTATTGTAAACTTTTAGAAAAATACAGGAAAGTATGATCCCATAAAATTATAATGAACTTTCCTAGGAGGACTTCCCATCTATTACTATCATTATAGTATCATTATTATCATCAATATCATTAACAGCACCCCTGGAGCATGAAGCATGGCATCCACACTTTCCAAGTCACCTCATGAGTCATAAGGACGTGCTGCTGAAAATCATTACACTTTGATCCGAATCAACTCATCCAGTTCTTAGGGCTGAAAATACACGTATTGGCTTAGCGATGTATATCCCCATGTACTTTTTTCTCACAACAATTGGCAAAGAAAACGCATGGTAGGAGAGCCTGCACTCAGCTCTTGAATTGGGGCTGGAGAGTCTCCAGGCTTCCCTGCTGGAGGGGACCTAGGAGACTGTGCCAAGAGGGTGCGTGAAGAGAAGCCTCCCAACCTCCTGGCAGCAAGGTCTTGGTACCCTCAAGGGCCCTCTTTCCCCAGCACAGTCTGCTTATTTTCTGTAATGCTCCTGTCAGGGCATGAAGCCACTCTGTGGTACATCTGTCGTGATGCCAGCCTCTCTGTGACTACAGAGCTGTTCCATGTCATGGAGCTAGTATGGGGCAGAGGAGCCACTTAACCCCATCTTACTGGAAATAGAAGAAATGTTTATTTGTTTAAAAATCTAGAATATCAACAGATCTTTCACTGTTGGTCTTATGCACAAGGAAATAAATTCATGTGTGTGCTGCGTAACCATAACCAAAGCCAGTTTTAGAGTTATTGACACTAAGATGATAATTATAACCATTTATGGTACTGATTTATATAACCCCATCTCCTCCCCACCCCAGATTTAACTTTAAGAAAATGAAAGAGGGCCCAGAAGTATGAAAAGTGGGTCTTTCTTCACTCCAGACCTGGGCAAGTGTCATTTTCCTTTTGAGAGTCTCACTTCTTTACTAAAGTCACACTACTGGCCTCCAGTTGTACAGGAGACAATGACAAAGGTAATTGACATCTGGATCTCCTACTTAGTGCTCTTTTCTCTCATCCTGAAAGTGCTCCATGAGCATCTAAGTTCTCATTAAGAAATGAGAAGTGCTATCCTCACATGCTGGCCTGTTTGAGAGTAGAGAAAATGTTATGGTACTTTATAAGCTTTCAAGAGATTTTACTTTATTATATTGTGGGAAGCTAACCCTGAAAGACAGTGAGCAAAAGTGAATTCTCGAGCTAGGGTTTCCTTTCCTTCCAAGTTTTGAAGTTTTGTCCCAGCAGAATGACCAATCATCTTTTCTGAGGCTGTTTGTGACGATTAGTGGTGTAATTAATGTAAACAAAACTCAAATAGTCCTCTAACACTGCAGGGGATGTGGGAGAGGCAGACTTATCGTGGAAGACGGCAAAAGAGAATCATTACCCGATATTCTGCCCCCTGCCCACTTCTCTCCATTAAATGACAAATGGCTCAATGCTATTGGCTCCCGCTTCCAGTTAATTTTGCATGCAGATCTCTAGAGAAACAGCAGCTTTTTTTTTTATAGGACACAAAATGTGTTCTCTAATATGAGAACCCAACAGCAGCAAAAGAGTGCTCTTCTCATGAGAATCTCAGTGGCCGAATTCACCTCCACTGATGGGCTGATCCATTGCTTAGTGGAAGTGTTTTTCCTCCACCTACCCATCCGTGTAGGCTGCAATGGACAGTGAGCCTCAGGTTCATCAAATGTACATGTAGAGCAGTTCCTTTTTCAAGCTCAAGTGACCCTCAAAGCTCATTTGCAAGAATTATTCCAGAGGCACTTGGTGCCTGTATTATTATTGTTATTTGCATCACGCTTTCATGGCTGGGAAACTGATGTCCTCTATACCCCAAGGAGCTGACACTTGTGATCGCTGTCCCAAGCAGAAGTTTTTCAAAAAGAGGACAGAATTCTATGCAGAAGAAAATGTAAAAGTAAATATGGCATTATAACTTTCAAAAGTGCACATTTGCTATAAAAGGGACATACATTATTCATGACATTATAATAAAAACCAGATTAGAGCCATCCCATACGAAAGGTTAAAGCTATGATTTTTATGAGAGCTAGAACAACTCAAGATAGCAAGAAGCTTTGCTCCTTACACTTTCTGTTCTATGGAGGTTTTCACCTTTTGATTGCACTGATTCAAATTTATTTCTGTCTTAGGCTCCTGAGTGACTCGTGTGAAATGAGTTGTTGGCTCTGGTCCAGTCTCATTATTAGATGACCATGACTCATGATCCATGTGGGTGGGAGCGCAGCGAGGTTAGCCATCACATGGCCAACCTGGAGTACACTTACTCCCTGAGCTGTTCTGCAGCACAGGGCCCTGCTCCCTGCACTGCTTCACAAGCCATCCTTTGTATTTGGTTAGAGATGGTTGGTAGGGTTGTGGGAGCGCTGGACTAAATATACACATATTTTCACTGTGATTTTCAGAGGTAGTTAGACCATGGGGAGAGGGCAGATGGGCCAACAAAGGCTCCTGTCCTGTCCTGAATAAATGAGCATACAACCTCCCTAGGACCTGGGGATTAGTACTGAGGGAATTGAGGGAAAGAAGAAGGGAGAATGAAGTGAGAAAGTATGAAGACTGAACTCCGCATACTACAGTTCATTTTCCTTTGCATCTCAGTGTTTCCAATACAGAAGGGCAAATATTTGGCTGATTTTCCCACTTTCTCCCCACTCCAGTCTAACATCTGGGACTGTATCTGTGTGTCTGTGTATGCACTTGTGTTTGAATGCTGTTATATTAACACCCATTAAAACTACAGGAACAAAAGGGCTTTAACCAAGACCAAAGATTCACAGGCATAGTTAATGCTTTAGAATTATGTATAATATCATTGAAACCACATAAATAAACATGTTGCTATGAATTTGAACTACACAGAGGATGTAGATGAACTTATATATTGCGAGAAGTCATGGAAATATACACTTTGAAAAGTGATTTGACCTTAGGTATCAAAAGCTATCAAAGTAAAAAGTGCGTATATTTTAACCTGGTCATCTCACTTGTGGGACTCTGGCCCAAGGATATGGGATAAAAGAAAGAAAAAGCCATGAGCACAGGAATGTTCATGTGTAATACTGAAACACTGGAAACCATCTAAGTGCCAAGTATAGAAGAATAATATAAGGAATTACGGTGCCGCCTTCAAAAATAATCGTGTGCAGCCTGTTAAAATGATGGTTGTGAAGACTATGTAACAACACTAAAAATGCATAATGTAAAATACTGAGGAAAACCGCAAAATGGTATAGTTGCAATTGTATAAAAATGTAAATGTACATAAGCAGAGACAAAAATGGTAATGAGTGACAATAAAGTAGTTATGTAAAAGATATGATGGTAGGTGATTTTTTATGGCTTATGGCTTCCAGTATACTTTTTAACAATAATAAGGAGGAAAGTGTGAGTTTATGCTCATTGTCAGGAAAATGGCAAAATAAAATTCCAGGGCAAGGCATGAGGAAGCACGTGTATGTGTTTGTCTGAGCACCTGCATATATTTCATGTTTCTCAAGAGGCAATGGCATTTTTTTTTTAATTCCAACATTATGGTTGTTTGAAAAAATTAAGATTTTGAGTATGAGAACTGACAGCGAGACATTTCATGAGCACTAAATTCAGGCGAAATTACAGGGAGATAAGTTTGATTTTATTTCACAGTGGCAACCTGTTTCCATTTTATGCCCTTAGTCGTAGAATTAATCTTTCAAAAGTTGCAGGTGAAATTACTTAAAAATTCGTCACACTTCAAGTGGCAGTTTTGGAGTTTTAAAGAACATAAATATTTTTACTTTCTCACATAATTGCCTCTAACTACTAGTTAATTTAACTATATGGCTGTACAACTGTTTTTCTAAGGTGGCAATATCCCAGTGGGGTTGCATAAAACACCTTTTGCCCACACCCACGCCTGTCACCCTTCTCCTTTTAGCTGGCATATCATATAGCCTTGCTAGCAGTTCACATTTCCTCCCGAAAAGAGATGTTTTAAAGCTGCTGATGTATTGTACCATCAAATATTAAATTTAAAAGAGAGAACACCAGCGGGTAAAATGACTAAATCATGATAAGAAATGAAGCTGAAGTTGTAGGGTGCGAACCCAGGCTTCATTCAGGTGTGTGTGAGGATAATGTATATTTTTCTATACTATTCCCATCTTAAGAAGAGCATTTATTATGTTTGATGAGAAGGCAAAAAGAAAATGGTAAAAAGTTTATAAACAACTAAATTGTATCTGAGGGGCTCTGCCAAACTCTGTTCTAAAAAGTGCGTTAAATATAAAGATGTATTTATTATTGAAGAACTAGAGGCCTGGTGCACGGGATCGTACACTGGTGCACGGGATCGTACACTGGTGTGGGGAGGGGCCTGCGGGGATCGGCCTGCTGTGGGAGCGTGACTGCTCCCTGGTCCAGTGTCTTCCCTGGAGCTCGAGCACTCGCCTCTCCAGGGGACTCAGTTGGGGCCAGGCATAGGGACAATAGCACTGAGAGGCGACTGAGTAGGCCTCAGTCCCGCAGCAGCCATGAACCCGCCTCCCAGCCTCTGGGGTCAGCTCTGCGAGCATGGCAGTGGCACTGCGAGGCCTGTGGGTGGCAGAGGAGGCGGCAGGGAGCAAGGAGGAGGAGCCTGGGGCAAGGAGGCGATGATCGCAGCTGGGGTTCCTGCCCATGGGCCCAGGGTTTGCAGCCGCTCATCCTGGTCAGCCGAGTAGCGCTCCCACTGTGGGAGCGCACTGACCACCAGGGGGCAGCTCCTGCGTTGAGTGTCTTCCCCCTGGTGGTCAGTGTGCATCATAGCAACGGGTCTACTGGTCATTCTGGTAGTTCCATTGTTTGGTCCTTCCGTCTTAGGTCGCTGGGCCTTTATTATATAGGATTACTTGTCTGCTCAGGTCACACAGCTGTTGGTAGTGGAGGTAGGATTTGAACTCAGATATTCCAACTCAGGATTCCATATTTATAATCATTATTCTCTCCAGCTTCCCTTCTTAGCCACGAGAAAAGAGGCAGAAAACTACAGATATTTAGTCTGGCAAAATCAGGAATGAGAGGTGAATGCAAGTTATGTGAGGGAATGAGGATGTTCAATGCATGTAGTGCTATAGAACAAAGGGTTAGCTCTTTGGAAAAGAGACGTTCTTTTGGAAGAAATGGGATGTAGCATGGAAGAAAACAAACTTTGTTGCGGTATAGTTCTGCCGAGGGTTGTTCATGACCCTACTTCGGAAATATGTTGATGATTTCATCATTCAGTGTTCTCTTAATGCCCAGGAAAGCAGCTTTATGTTTTCACTCTTTTGTCATCCTGCTGCTCATTTTTAGCAAGACATGAGGCTGCCAAGGCAAACCCAAAGTCACATGCAGATAATGGGTGGTGGCATTACAGGAAGAGTGTACAGACCCTGAGGTAACTGCTGTAGGTAACATCTTTGATAGTCTCAGGTGAAGATTTTGTTTTGGTTGTGTAGCTTCTGTGTATTTTCTCTAAGAAGCGCTCAGTGGGGAAGTGCTGAAGCAAGGAGGTCTGTATTCTCAAGGGGATTATGGTGATTTTAGGATGAAACCATGCTCAGCAGGTCTCAATCCAGGATAAATGATTCATAATTATACATGAAGACAAGATGTGAGCTGCACATTATTTTTGCTCTGATTGAAAATAGCTTTACATCTTCATAAGAAGGCAGTGTTTTCTGGACCAGAGTTGAGGCTTCGAAGGGATTTAAGGATGAAATCCCTAATGAGTGTTCAGAGAATGGGTACATCAACCTTTTACTTCCAACAGGGGACCTGACTCAGGCCACTTCCCAAGGAGGACGCTGCACTGCTTTGAATGCAGAGGGTGCTGGTTTCAGTAGTCTAAGAGGTAGGTAACTTTTGTTTGCAGGACACAGATTTACCCCTTTCAAGGTGTCCTAATGCTGCTCACCCCCAACCACCTCAATGATAGCCTCTTCTACCTCACAATTACATTTCTTCTCATAACTGCTCTCTGTCCTGCACCTCTCAACTCCCAAACCCTAAAGAACCTGTTCTTTCAAGGCAAACTGATAAATTAATTCAATCAACATATTAATGGCACATAATATCTTAAAACATCACTCCTTACATGCAATACATTTGAGTTTAAATAACTTTCATTGTTTTAAGGTGAAATAGTGAAGTGTGTAATATTAGGTAAGTAATTAATCAGTCCTGAAAAGGGTAAAATATGAGACCCTTTGGCTAATGGAGGATGGGGACAAGATGGGGATATGTTTTAGTCTGAGGTGTCCTAAAAATTTATTGATCATCAGGGAGGCTTGTTAACTGGTTTCTGGGCTCACCCCCAGAGTTTCTGATTCAGAAAGTCTGAGGGGTTAGTGTACTTGCATTTCTAAAAAGTCTCCAAAAGTGTTACTCAGGGATCACACTTGAAAGCCGCTAGTTTAGACCTTGCAGTACTTTTGATCATGATAAAATCACATGATGTAATAGGAGATGATGCAATTTGGATTAAGTTCTGTTAAGGGAGGCAATTCATAGATGCTTCTGTGGTTGTCAGTGTAACTTAGAAATGATCTCCAGGACCATGCCTGTCAGGCTTTCAAGCCCACAGACAACAGAAAGGCTCCAGTGGAGAAGCTGGTAGGAAGCCCTGGGCCCCCGGCATCCATGTGTTGAGATGACCCTCATCAGCTCTTCCCTCCATTAACACGGTTGGTTGGGGATTGATTGCTTTGTGACAGCAAAAATAAATACCTTGCTAGAAGCCAGAATTCCAGCAGAAATAGAAATGCCACATTTATGCTTCCTGATGTTGTTGGCACACACCTTACATGTTTTACTTTTAATTGGTATTCACTGTTATACTTTTAAAAATTATGTATTGCACAAACAACACCAAACCAGTTCAAATGGAAAGCAAATGAAAGGGGGAAAAAATCATCCTACAGTGTCACCACACCAACAGATTATGGCTTCCATCTTTGCACTCTCTTCCAATAATATTTCATATGCATTTGATTTTCCCTCACTGTACTCATAGCATGGGTGTGATTTTATTCTCTGCTTGTTCCATTTAACATTAAAACTGTGTGTAATAAATAGACAAAGATTATCATATAAAATAGACCAAAGAAATGAATTTTTGTGAGAATGCTTCCTTATCAAAAATAGCAAATTTGTATGTATTGCTGACCTGTGAGGTGTGAGGCATTGTGCCTGGCATTGGGCATATATCAATAGAAAAAGGTTTCTTGGCTTCCTCCATGTTTTTGTCTATAGGCCACATTATAGAAGTGTTCTCCCTGGATGAGTCCCCAGAGGTATTTTGGGCCTACAGAGCTCAATGAGAAACATTATTCCACGTTCCTTTTCCCTGATTGCATTTCCCGCTGTTGAGCCCCTTCCCCAAAAGGGGAGCCCTTGGTGGCTGTGTACACTCCCCTTCCCCCTGAGACTGGGATAACAGTGACTGGGAGTGATACCTTTGGGGTGGCCAAAGTCAAAATCAGGGATGAAAATGTGAAACCAATATGTCAGAACAAAGGCAATTGGATTTTCAAAACCTGTCTTTACACCTCCTTACTGGCTCTGTGACCCTGAGCATGTCAGTTAATCTCTTTCAGTCTTATGTATGTGATCTCTAAACAACCCCTAACTTAAAAGACTTGTCATGATTAAACGAGACAATGTAAGGTATCTAGCAGAGAGCTTGACATGTAGTACATTCTCAATGAGTGAAAACAGTTATCTATAGTTATAGTCCTGTTAGTATACAATAAAATGAGTCAGGATGAGTACCAGAGGAGGGGGGAGGCTAGGAAAAATTCTACAGTAGCTTATTGGAAGATGTAAATGGGGATTGTTTTAAAAGGGCAGGAGGGAAGTCTCTATCTGGGGGGTTGTGGGGGTGCCTGTCATTCTCTGTTAGCACTCTTTCCCAAAGTACCTTCACCCCATTAACATGAAAGCATAGATTTGACAGTTGTCTACCTACCTTAATTTGTAGAACCTACAATTATGATTTTACTATTTCTTTAATTTGGGATTGTCATGCTCTTAAACATCAGCAGCCTTCCAAACACAATGTTCTGCTGTTAAGTCTGAATCAGACATGTAGATAAGCTTTTTGCTTGAAGACAATGACTGGGTGCTGCCTTCATTAAGTACAGCCAGACTGTGGGCCTGCATTAGCTCACTAATGCTCAGCCACCTGCCAAGTACAGTGAAATCAGCCTGAATTCCAATCTTTATAATAGATGAACCAAAAACTTACTGTTGCCCTCATCAAGCAGAACTGATATTGTCATTAAAGTTTAGTAGCTGTTACTTTCACAGAGAGTAGGGTCTATTTGCTCTCGGTTTTGATTAGGGAAGTCACATCAGGTTTACATTTTCTTGTTAGTTTTGAATTTACTTCCTTGTTAAGGGCCAGTCAATACATTGGGGTCTATTAACGTCTTACCATCAAAGGAAAAGCCTTGGCTGTTAGACCTGCTAACTCTGCTATTAGAGTGGGCCCATTAATTTGTTACCCTACAGTGAGTGCAAGGTCAGCTGTACTGTTGGTGGTGAAAGAATTTGAATATAAATTCATTGACATAAAGAGAAGCACTAAATGAAACTTGGAATTCTGAGGAAGCCAATAGTTAATTGGAACATGTGTGAAACCACAGTTTCACTCTGCATCTCTGAGGGAAGAATGGGCAAAAGCATTGGAGGCAATCTCATCAGCCAGCCAGAGCCCTCTGCTACTAATTCACGGGATCAAGTTACTTCACCTCACTAGACCTCAGTGGTCCCATCCGAAAAGGAACAACTATTCTAGATCATCTACAAGTTTTTTTCCAAGAATTGACCTCCTCTGACTTTACAGGACACACTCTCTATATTCAACCAATGTATTCTAAAAACATTATAATTCGTAAATCCAAGACTGAGCCTCATTCATTCATTCATTTAGTATTCAAGTATCAAGTCAATGCATAGCAACATATTCTACCAAAGAGGTTACAGAAATAAATCCTTGCCTGAAGTTGGTGTTCATATCTAACAGAAAAAGACATGCACATAAAACTAGGATGCAAGACAGAAAGTGATACACACCACAGGCAGAGGATGGAACATACTACAGGTTCAGGAAAGAGGGAATCAGGAAGGACTTTGTGAAGGAAGTATTTTCTCTAGAATTTGAAAAGTAGGGTGATTAAGCCCGCCGAGACTTGCACAGTGTGAAAAGGAGTGTAAAACATCTTTTCATGATTCCAACTTTTCTAAAAGTATAGGAAAAGATCACCAATCAGGCAACCATTCACCTGATTATATTCAATTCAACCTACTAAATCTAAATGGTGCACTAGTAATAGCTAGGATTTCAGTAAAATCTATGAGACATGCAAAATAATAATAGCTTTGCTTCTGCCTTCAATAAATGTGATCTCCCTGGGGAGATAAGAAAGAATGGTGCATAAAAAGAGTAGTTAGGAGAAGAACGTATGATAGAATCTGTGTAATTTCCAAAAATAATGGCAAAAATAAAAGTCAAAGCATTCAAAGAAGGGGGAAATTGGAGTGAGTTGAAGTAATTAGCAACGATTTTATAAAGGAGAAAGATATTGAGAGGAGACTTAGAGCAGCCACTGGTTTTAAAAGAGGGAGGTAATACATTCCATAGAGTGCTAACAGATGAGAGAACTCTTGGTTGCTTGAATAAGCTTGTTATTTTCTGGAGATAGAGCAAGAGATTGGAAATGAAGGTCCTATCCATTTTGTTTGGCCCAGTCATCTCCAGAATTGGAGTCCAAGCTGCTAGGACCAAAGGCATCTGGGAAAACATCACTATAAGGATACAGCAAAGAGTCAATGCACAATCCTGAGGAAATCAAAGATAAAACTGTCAAACAAACAGGCAAACAGACTCCTGAAATAAGAGATTCTCTTCAAGCATGACAGAATGGGAAGGTAAACAAACCTCTCCTGAAAACCAATTATAAGACTGGGCAGAAACAACCACTTTGTGCCACTGAAATCAACCAAAGGCATATAACAAATTAAAAAGCATTTGTTCTTGAAAAATACTGAACTTCAGCTAAGAACAGTGTAACTCTGTGGTGTTCTTACCAATGGCTTCTCCCACCTATCTCTCAAATCTATTAGCTTATGAAAACCGGGAGCCTGGCTACCCATGCAGGAGACTGTTCACCTGTATTGCATCATTGACAATTAAAGGCATCAGCTTAGTAGCAAACTAATAGGGAGATCCAATGGCTTGAGGTCGCTGTCCTATTTGGGAAAAAGGACTGGACTATCAAAATAACCTAGAGATTTAACCAAAAGTTTTTGGATGTGAAACAGGCATGGGGGACTGATGAGCATTTCTCATATCCTGAATTGACTGGACTCTGTGCAGATGTACAGGAAAGACTGGGACAGGCTAGAGCCATCCAGACATTCCTGGTTGAGGGAGCATGCACACATTCATGAAGGAAATAGAAGAGACCCTGGAAGGAAGCTTAGTCAGGACAAATTTGAGAATGGCCTAAAATTTGAATGCACTCCTTAGTCTACACTCAGATCCATTATCAGAGAGTGGAAAATCTTATGGACTCCAGGTGTTTGAGCCTAACTTCTGATCAATCTTTGCCTAAACACTAATTTATGCAGACACCTAAGAAGTTGGCTTAAACATAAAAACAAAACTAATGAAAACAAAGTAGGGGCATCAGTAGGTGTAATTTACAAAGAAATGGAGTCACAGATTTAATTCATGTAATTTACTAAATAAACAAATAAGTAAAATAACAATAGAAATATGCCTGAGTGGAGAAAAATCAGAATCCAGATTTACAATAACCTATTATTTAAAATGTACTCAAAACTTTTCAAAACATGTAAAGAAGCAAGGAAGTCTGATCAATAGCTAGTAGGGGGAAACAGCAGTCAGTATATACTGTCCCTGATTATCCCCAGATGTGGGATTTAACAAAGACTTCAAAACAGATTTTATTAATAAGTTCAATTAGCTAAAGAAATATGTGTTTAAACAACAATAGAAAAAGCATGTTGACAGTGACTTAACTAGGGAATCTCAATAAAAAGGTAGAAATTATAAAAAGGGACTAAAGGGATTTCTATAGTTGAAAATCATAACTGAAATAAAGACATTTCACTAGAGACATCAAGAGCATATTTGAGATGGAAGGAGAAAAATAAAAGTGTGAACTTGGAGTAAATCAATAGAGATTACCCAGTTTGAAGAACAAAGGGAAAGGATTGAAGAAAAATGAACAAGGCCTCAGAGAGCAGTGGAAAAACATAAAACAGACATCATACATGTAATGGGTGTTCTAGAGGAGAAAAGAGCGTAAAAGAATTAAATCCTGTCTTCCAAAAAGATGATGGAGTTCTAACTCCAGGACCTGTGAATGTGACTTTTATTGGAACAAGGGAATTTGAACATGATCAAGTTTAAGATGAGGTCATTAGGATGTGCCCTAGTACAATATGACTGGTACCTTTATAAAAAAGGGGAAATTTGGACATAGACAAAGTCAGGCATAGAAGGGAGACAATGTGATGACACAAGAAAGGCAGGAGTACCAGAAGCTACCAGAAGCTAGGAGAGCGGTTTGGAACCACTTCTCCTTCACACCCCTAAGGAGGATCCAACCCTACCAACACCTTGATTTCTGAGTTCTAGTCTCCATAACTAACACAATAAATTCCTTTTGTTTAAGCCACCCAGTTTGTAGCATGTTACAGCAGCCAAGGAAATGAATACATAGCAGGAAAAAATATATATACACACACACAAACAAACACACACACACACACACACACACACACACACTAGTGCAGTGATGGCGAACCTTTTGAGCTCGGCGTGTCAGCATTTTGAAATGCCGTGTCTCATATAGAAATTATTTGATATTTGCAACCATAGTAAAACAAAGACTTATATTTTTGATATTTATTTTATATATTTAAATGCCATTTAACAAAGAAAAATCAACCAAAAAAATGAGTTTGCATTTCACCTCTGACATGCGTGTCATAGGTTCGCCATCACTGCACTAGTGGCCCAGTGCACAAATTTGTGCATATTGAAAGGAAATTAATTAGAAGAAATATTTTAATATCACTATTCACCCTTTCTTTCTAATAGAAGTGTCAAACTAATTCACGATCGACAATGACAGATCAAAACAAACATGTGCAATTGGCGCCAGGGAGAGCTTTATATGTATTGCACATGCACGAGTCAACTTAGCCTTCTATCTGAGTGGTTCCTAGATTAACTGGGTGGTGCACAGCCCTGACCTTTGCTAGGACTTTCAATGGCTACTAGCTTTTGGGGGGGTCTCTGTCTAAACTCAGCTAGTGAAGACAATGAATGGACTCCGGCAAAAACCTGAAGTCATTTTCAAGGTCCATGATTTCTTACTTCTTTTCAGTTGGGTCAAGTTTCTAAGCTTTCTAAATCTCTGTTTTCTGGCTAATGAAAAGAAAATAGGATTCCAGTGAGTCTCCTATCTTCCTACTCCAGGACTTCTGTGAGGACCAAATGAAATGAGTCACAGGAAAACACTTCACAGACATTTGATTAAAATGTGAAATGTTTGCACCTGGCTATAAAGCAAGTCGGGTTCCTGGGCTGAAGAAACTCCAAGGAGGCTAGTCGTTGCTAGGGAGAGGAAGCCGGGCGTTGCTATGTGACATCATTACCCGGCACCACAGCAGACCATTTCGGTCTGGGCTGGGCTGTGAGCGGCATTTTGCACCTTGGGGGCTCGGCAGTGTCAGCTGTGATATGGTGGGCTTTCACTCCAGGGTGATGGCGGGGCCTGTGTCCCACTTGGGGGAAGCTGAGTGTTGCTTTGTGGGTGCCAGGTCCGTGGTGCCGTTTCTCTGTAAATGGCCAGTGTGCATCATGGCAGCTTCCGTGTTGAGTGTCTGCCCCCTGGTGGTCAGTGCACGTCATAGTGACCGGTCGGACAGTTGGGCACTTAGCATATTAGCCATATATATATATTTGAATAAATGGTTAAAATGCCCCTAATTTAATTTTAAAAAATATTAATCTACAGGTCCAAGAAGCTCAATTAATCTCATTTAGAAAAAAAACAGGGAGATTTACCTCTGGACATTATAAGCTAACTATTTATAGTCTAAGGAAAAGAAAATTTTGAAAACAGCAAGAGAAAAGTGACTCATCAGAAACAAGAGAATGATTAATGATGATTTTTTATCAGAAACAATTGAGTCCAGAAATCATTGGAATGGCACCTTCAACTGAAAGGAATAAAAGAGAAAAAGACATCTGGCCAACTATATATTTTATCTCCAGAAAAAAACATTCTTCAAAAATAAAGTTGGAGCCTAAGTAGTGGTTAGAGCGTTGGCCCTCTGACTGAAGGGTTGCAGGTTCATTTCCCAGTCAAGGGCATGTACCAAGATTGTAGGCTGATGCCTGGCCCTGGTCAGGGCATGGGTGGGTGGGAGGCAACCAATTGATGTGTCTCTCTCACATTAATGTTTCTCTCTGTCTGTCACCCTCCCTTCCACTCTCTCTTAAAAAAATCAATGGGAAAAATATCCGGGGGAGCATTAACAATAACAACAAAAATTAAAAAATAAATAAAGATGAAGTAAAGAAATTTCTAAATAAACAAAGACTAAAAGGATTTTTTGCTAAGAGACATGGCTTATAATAAACACTAAAGGAAGTCATATAGACTAAAAGGAAATGATACCAGAGACCAACAAAAATTTGAAGAACTGAAGGCTACAGGAAATGTTAAATGTGGGAAAATATAAAGTATTCTATACCTGTACTTTTTATTTTTCCTTAATTTCTTTAAAATAGTTAAGATTGTTAGAGCAATAATTAAAACATTATTGCTGAGTTTATAATACATGTAGACATGCTATATATGACACAATAGCACAAAACAGGGGAGGTTATATTGGAACAAAGTTTCTATATTTTATCAGAACTAAGTTAGTATTTTTCTGAGTATATTGTGATAAGTTAAGATCTCTATTATAATCTTAGTGGAACAGCCACCAAGAAAATAACTGTAAATGTATTATATATATCAACAGAGCAATTAAAATAGTATAACAAAATATATTTAATTAACATAAAGGAAGAGAGCAAAGGAAGAATAGAGGAACAAAGAAAGACATGGGACAGACAGAAAGCAAATAGCAAAATGACAAATGTAAATATAATCATATTATTAATTACAATAATTCTGAATAGACTAAACATCTCACTCAAAAGGCAGAGATAATCAGACTTGATGTTTTAAAAAGGAAGTATATGCTGTCCACAGGGACATGCTTTAGATTCAAAGACAAATAGGTTGAAAATAAAAAAAGAAGAAAAGATACACCATGCAAACAGTAACCATAATAGAGATGTGGCTGTTTTAAGAGAGAGAAAATAAACCTTAAGACAAGAAATATTACTAGAGAGAAAGAGGGACATACATAGATGCCAAATTCCTTAACAAAATTGACTTCTGCAAAACATAAAAAAGATTTAAAATCATAACCAAATTAGATTTATCCCAGGAAGTACATTTATAACATCTAAAAAATTAATATACTATATCATATTAATAGACTAAAGGATAAAAAGCACATGATAATTTCAATAGACACAGAAAAGGCATTGACAAAATCCAGCTTTCATTGATGATAAAAATTTTAAATAAACTAGGAAGTAAAGAAAACTTACTCAATATGATAAAGGACAAAAACCCATGGCTAACATTATCCTTAATGCTGATGGACTGAATGCTTTCCCCCTAAAATCAGGAACAAGGCAAGGATGTTCATTCATGCTACTTCCATTCAACTTTTACCAATGCTCTAATTGAATAACAAAAGGAATTAAAGCCTCCAGAATGAATAAAGGAGTTTGACAAGATCACAGGATATAAAATCAATTTATAAAAATCAATTTCACCGATATACCTGCAAAGATAAAACTGAAAATAAAAATTAATTTAAAATTTTTATTTGCAGCAACATAAAAAATAATAACGTAAATTAAGAATTGCCCTGACCAGTTTGGCTCAGTGGATGGAGCGTCAGCCTGCGGACTGAGGGGTCCTGGGTTTGATTTCGGTGAAGGGCATGTACCTTGGTTGTGGGCACATCCCCAGTAGGAGGTATGCAGGAGGCAGCTGATCAATGTTTCTCTCTCAT
>NW_005369870.1:783780-829863 GCF_000412655.1 Myotis brandtii | reverse complement strand
CCCCAACTCCCCAATCGGCCCTGCTCTGAGCCTGACCAGGGGCTGCACCTAGGGATTGGGCCTGCCCTCTGCCACCCGGGAGCAGGCCTAAGCCAGCAGGTCGTTATCTCCTGAGGGGTCCCAGACTGCGAGAGGGAACAGGCCGGGCTGAGGGACCCCCCCTTCCCCCCGAGTGCACAAATTTTTGTGCACCAGGCCTCTAGTAAAATATAAAAAAAGAATAAATTTAACAAGAACTACGGGTTTAAACAGTAAAAAGTACATGAAATTGCTGAGAAATTTAAAGAAGATATAAACAAATGGAGAATTGTTTTATTTCTTTGGATTTGATGACTCAATATCTTTTTTATTCCAATTATTCCCAAATTTACCTATAGATTCAATGCAATTTTTATTAAAATCCCAGAAGGGTTTTGTCACCTGGGCTTCTAACTGTTAATAGATTGGAGGATTCAACAAACCCCTCCTCAGGTTGGAATAATATGCTAGAGTGGCTCACAGAACTCAGAGAAATATTTCACTTACCTTTACTGGTTTTATTATGTAAAGTTATGATAAAGGAAACTGAAGAGTAGGGCAAGGTATGTGGGGAGAAACGTGGAGGTTCCATACACTCTCCAGGCTCACCACTCTCCCAGCATCTCCCCATGCTCACCCGCTGGGAAGCTTTCCCAACCCCATACTTTTGGGATTTTATGGAAGCTTCATCATGTAGGCATTGTTGATCATTAGCTCCATTTTCAGCTTTTCTCCCTTCTCAAGAGAATAGAGGGCGGGGCTGAAAATGCCAAGCTTATAATCATGGCTTGATCTTCCCGGTGACAGTCCTCATCCAGAAGCCCACCCAGGGTCTCCTCATTAGAACAAAATACATTTTTATTACCCGGAGAATGATAGAGATTTCAGAAGTGCTGTGTCAGGAACTGGGATCAGAGACCTATACTATATATGGTGTATATTTCCCATTATTTCACAATGTCTACCTTGTGTTGACATTAAGTCTTTGTGTGCCTTATCACTTCTATCTCTTCTTGAGGACGGGAAATAAGCCTGCCTTACTTTTGTATTCTTGCTACTATACTGGCACGTGGAAGATGCTTAACCAGTACCCATGGAATTTATAAAAGTGTCACATTTACAAAGATATTTACCATCTCCACAAGGAGCACCTTTCTCAGTGATGACTCTGGCAGTAGGTGAGGAACTGCCCTCATGCTGTCCTTCACCCTCCCTGACAATGAGTCCGCAGGTAGAAGCCACACCTGCTTTGTGAGTATAAATTCGTGATCAGCACCTCTGATGTCATACCTCCTTTGAGGGGTTCTGACCCCTATCTTAATTATGACCTCAAAGAAGCCTGACACGACCTCTTATGGCATCTCCAGACCCTCAACCCTGGCGTTCATTCATGGGCATCTCATCTGTGTGCCACATACATAACGCAAAGTCAAATACAAAACACCAGTGTCAGCCTGCCATGGAAGCTTACCCTCTCTCTCCTTGAGAGAAGAGAACCCTCTCCCCAGAATGAGAAGAGAGGGTGGTTTTGCTTTCCAATCCCACTTCTGGCATGGAACTGTGGGAACCTAGGCAATTACTTAAACTCTAAGCCTCTATTTCTTTATTTGTGATACGATAATACAGGATATTAATGTAGATCCTCAGTCCCTTATCAGCAATTTCAAATTCCCAGAAATCTCTCCAAGCAGAGCCATTTTTTATATGTAACTCATTTGATATCAAAACCTGACCTGATCTGAACTTGGTTGGCTGTGAAGCCTTCCTTGAACTGAGAGGCTATTTATAGTCTTCATTTAATTCCACTTAATGAGAATATTCATGCTTTTGGCTAAAGAAATACAAATGTGTTTGATTACAGGATGCTATCCCAGATGCTGTTGGGAATGTTTTATAATTTATGATCCATGTACTGTGCTGCCTTTCTAAAATTTGAAAGATTGTGAATCTGGGAGACATCTAACCACAAGTGTTTTAGATAAAGTTTTGGAGTCCTGCCCCTACTTCTTGGGGTTTTTTTTGGAGGGAGAAATTAAGTGAGATAACAAATGTGTAATGTATTATATATTGATCCCTTTCTTTCCTTTTCCTATCTCCATCATTGTAAATAAAGTTCCAGAAAAGAACAATTGGAAATGCAAAATATATTTAACTCAGTGCAGAGCAGGAAGTCAGGAAAATTTTCTTCCTCATCTCTTCACTTCCCTTTAGAGTCCCAGTGGTTCTCAACCTTCTGGCCCTTTATTTTTTATTTTTTTTTAATATATTTTATTGATTTTTTACAGAGAGGAAGGGAGAGAGATAGTTAGAAACATCGATGAAATGTCTATCAGCTGCCTCCTGCACACCCCCTACTGGGGATGTGCCCACAACCAAGGTACATGCCCTTGACTGGAATCGAACCTGGGACCCTTCAGTCCGCAGGCTGACACTCTATCCACCGAGCCAAACCGGCTAGGGCAACCTTCTGGCCCTTTAAATACAGTTCCTCATGTTGTGACCCAACCATAAAATTATTTTTGTTGCTACTTCATAACTCTAATGTTGCTACTGTTATGAATTATCTGATATGCAGGATGGTCTTAGGCAACCCCTGTGAAAGGGTCGTTCGACCGCCAAAGGGGTCGCGACCCACAGGTTGAGAACCGCTGCTTTAGACCCTCTCTCCCTCTACTTTTGGTGTTTCTCTCTTGGCTGTCAATCCTATAACTTTATATATACCTGTATTTTTTTCTTAGTTTTCAACTGAATTATAAAAGTTTATATCTGTTCTAAGTATTTCAAAACCCCAAAGAAATATTCTCAGAGTGCAATAAAAGAAGCAGCTTATCATAATAGGGCTTTAGGCCTTTGAGTTACTTCCTTAGTCCAGGACCTTGGGTTGGTTATATAAATTCAGAGTCGATGACCTCATCATCAAAATTGAGATAATGTCTGACACCTGACAAAGGTGATGGCTGGATGAGGTGATGGCTTGAGGTCACTTCTAGCAATAAAATACAGTGAGTTTGGGGATCCACAAGAAACAGAGGGCATTCCTAAAGTCTATGGATTACAGTGTTTGGGCCTCCACTTGTTCTGACCTCATGATGAGTCCAACTCAGGCCACACTGAGTAAGAAGAGAAAGATCCTTTCTTGCCAGCAGTAATGTATGGAAAGAGTATGAGGCAGATAACGGGGCAGGGGAAGAAACAATGAAGTGGGAAGGCTGGAGTGTGTTTTGGACCAACTCTAGGTTATTAAGTGGCAAAATGTACGTGAATCAAGGATACAGAGCCAAAGACAAGTTCCCACATCTGCGGGGCCAACAAGAAGGCATCTAGAGAACTTAGGCAGGCCATTCTGTTCTGATACTAAGTGGGGGCTGTTTGAGATCAGAAGTACTTGGCTCCTATCTGGACTGTACTACTTAAAACTGTATGACTGTGAGCAAGTCATGCAACCTCCCCAAACCTGAGTTTGCACATCTGGAAAGTGATGGTCACAAATACCTCTCCCAGGGTTGTTATGAGAATTCAATGAGCTAATGCATGCAAAGTAGTTCACACACTGCCTGTCACCTGATAGTGTCCAGTAAAGGCTAGCAGTTTAGTCCTGACAAAAATCTGAGTTTTGGAGGAAAATAGACAATATTGTTCATTTGAGGAGAAAGCATTATGGTGTTGCAGAGAAAGGAAAAGGAAGAGCCCTCACCTTTTGCTCTTTTGAACAAGGTGTGAAAAACATTAGCTTCCCTTTGCTCTCTAGGATGAGATCATCATTGGAAGCTGAAACTTGCTGTTCGGAATGATCTGGCCCCTAGATTTATAGTAGCTGTGAAGGGGCATGGAAGAAATTAATAAGAAAAAGACAGTCAAACTGAGAAATCTACACACATTTAAACAGGTGATAGCTGGAAAAGAAAACACATGGCCAATAATCATACACACACATTCACACTGAAATGAATTCTCATTTGGTGGATGTTTTTGCAACGATTTGAAAAATCACCAACACCGAGCACTGTTTCCCTGGGTTTTCTTTCTTCTATTTTAGTGCATGGCCTTTTTTATTTTAACAACAACAAAAACTTGAGAGTCCTTTGCTGACCTACTCATCTCCCATCTATTGCCCCAGCAATCACTTGTTGTGCCTTTTGGTTGAGGAAATGCAGAGGCCTGTATATTCATAAAGCCCTTGGGCTGGCTGGATGCTTCAAGCCCTGCCCCCATGCAGGTGGCCCACGAAGCCATTACTCACCTGGAGCAGGCTTTTGATGTTATCTTCAAGTGAAGGGATGTATACAGTTGGGGGAGGGGTATACTGACCGAATTGAAAGTAATAATTCAGGCTTCAAATTAATTTGTGACCCATTACCAGATCACACTGCACATAGTGAACTCTACAATGATATATACGTTGTAAATCCTATAATTACCGTGTAGATGGTACAATTGTGTGTGTTTTGTGTGTGTTTCTGCTTTGTTTAAATGTAAATATTTAAATATGCCACAAGTTTTGAAATCTCTTTTTGGCTTTTCTCCATTTTTAATATATGTCAGGCTGGAAGAAAGAAAAGAAAGTTACCACTTGACTCCTGAGATTGCCTGGGGGCTCTCTGTATCATAAAGGATTGGGCCTCTGATTTGGTCATTCTCCCCTCTCAGCCGAGGCTGGTCAGTCTCAGCACTCACCCCTCCATGACCCTAGTCCTGGCCTCATCTGGTCAGTGAAATCCCCCTCTACCCCCCATCTCTACCCCCACCCTCATCCCAATACCAAAGTTGTACTCCATTCAGTTCTGAGGCCAAGAGGCTGTCCCCTGATGCAAGACAAAGTGGGGTACTTTGCAGCTCTTCCCAGACTGTGCCGTCCCAAATGATAAAGTTGTGGCCAAAAGACACAGCAAAATCCAGCCTAAGCGTTAACCGGTGGGAAGAGGCCAGGGGAGTCGCAGTGATGGAGTGGCCTGGAGCTGGGAGGGAGGCTCAGCTTGTTTCAGCTCCTCTGAAGAGTCGCCGAGGTGCAGATGCTTTTGTGCTCAGCCAAATAGACATCTGGGGCTGGGGAGTTTGGACCCTACGAACAGATCCAAACGCTGACATAAATGCAGACCGCATACAATCTTAAATGGAAAAAAACAGCAGACTCCATCTGAATCCCCACCCACCACCCCTCCTGTCTGTCTGCAAGCTGTGTCAATCTTTATCTTGCACATTCACCATGACTTTATTTTTAATTGACAGGGTCATAAGTTCCTTTCCCACTCCTCAGCCCACTTATTTGAAATATATTTGAGGCCAGTTTTAAGAGTGGAGCTATGCTCACTCTGTAACTGGAATAGGAAAAAAAAAAAAGAAGAAAAAAACAGAGCCTAATATGAAAAAAGCATTTGAAAATAAAACAAAGGATATCTCAGAGGCTAATGTTCCTGGAATTTATACAAGTGGTCACCGCTATCACTGGGCTTGAGGGTGCCCATTGCAGATGCCTTTGCTGTCTAATTAGAGAATTCTTGAGTTCAGAGTATGCAGTAGGTCAAAGGGAAGGTCTTTGCATTCTGGTTAATGAATTTGAATTAACCATTTACCACTGCAGAGTGATTTAAAAACACACCAGAACTATCACTGACCTTTAATCTGGGTTTAAGAAAGCTAAATGTCTGATGCTGAGAACTCTTTTGTGGCTGGGACGGTTTCCTGAAAAAGCATTGCAATAAATATTCTGTTAAATAGTTTCACTTAACAGCTGTGGTTTAAGCATATTTAGAGTTCCATGGACACTGGATAATGTTCATAAGAAACACAAACATTAAAGTTTTGTAAGGTCATTTTTGGGGTAAGGAATAGGAAATTGCTAAATGTTGGTTAAATTATGAAAATATGGGGTCTGAAAATTAGACATTCGCGATTACATGTGTGTGTGCATGTGCATGTGCCAGCATATCCTTTAGTTCATACTTACCTGGAACTAACAAAAAAATGATTTGTTATTCTAGCAAAAAGTCCTTGAAAAACAAAGCCTGTTATTTTCCTTTTGGAGCTGAGTTTCCTACACAATATTTAGTTCAAAATATGATAGCAAGAGAAGCCAAATTACATATTGTCATAGGTTTAGCACAGCATCACTCCTGACTCTAGGTAAGATTGAAAATTTCTGCTTGAGAAATGCCTCCTTGATCCCAAGACAGCATGTGCTCCTGGAAACAAAGGCCATCCAGTTAGCACGGTCGTCTCCGGATGATATGTCATCTCCAGGGGCCAACTAGATCCAACAGTTTCTTACAATGAATTTATAATGGTGACTAGTTTCCTCTGACCAAATGTATATAACAAATGAGGGCTACAGGTCATTTTTAATTTTTAAAAGACTTTTAAGCCTCAACTACTTTTAGAAATAAATTATTTGTGTGCTAGTATCTTTGTCATTTTTAAACTTATTGTGGTATAACATACATGCAGAAAAGTGGACAGATACTTTATAATTGTATTGTTATTTTATTACTTAGACTGCTGGTGTTTTGCAATAGAAGATTTTATTTGAGATGGTAATTTCTGTATTGAACACAGAGGCTATGGCAGAACCTAGCCCTTCTTTTATGGGCACACCTCTCACACCATCTTTCCAAAGGATGCTTACCACCCTCTCTGCTGCTTTCCTGGACAGCCAGGATCAATTTCCACAAACAGGCCCTTCTCTAGTGACACATTAAGAATCAAATCACATGTATTCATGTACATAGATATACAAACACACAAGCATACATAGTTGTTCCTTCCAGTACAAGAAAAACACAGCTTTAGCCTGTGTGGCTTAGTTGGTTGAATGTCTTCCCATGCACTGAGAGGTCGGTGGTTCCATCCCAGTCAGGGCCATGCCGAGGGTTGTGGGCTCTATCCTTAGTAGAAAGCATGCAGGAGTCATCTGATCAATGTTTCTCCCCCTCTCCATTCCTCTCTCTTTAAAATCAATAAAAACATCCTATATAATAAAAGGCTAATATGTAAATTGTGAATTCCTATATAATAAAAGGCTAATATGTAAATCGACTGAATGGAACAACCAGTTGCTATGACACACACTGATCACCAGGGGGCAGACGCTCAATGCAGGAGCTGCCCCCTGGTGGTCAGTGCACTCCCACAGGCGAGAGGGTGCAGAATGGGCTGAGGGACACCCACTGAGTGCACGAATTTCATGCACTGGGCCTCTAGTATTTAAAAAAAAGAAAACCACAAACACTTAATATGTGCTATTACTTTTCCAGGAAGTCAAGGTATTTGGAGCCCTGTACTCATTATTTTTAATAAGAAAATATTTTTCAAGCAAATAAATCATTCATTTGTTCAATTAATACTTCTTCAACCTTGGTCAGACACTGTACTTGATATTAAGAGAGACACAAAGCCACATATGGCAGACTCTGTCCTCCTGGAATTGCAATCTAAATGTAAGTCAAACTAGAGCACTTGAAAAACAATATTAAATATTTATATTTAAAAATTGTTGACACTGGAAAGAAATAAAGTCTTGTTTGTAAAATCAAATTAATCACTGAATTATTAAATGTTCTATATGCCCAACAGTTGGGTAAGCATTGTGTGTGATAAAAAGAAATCAAAAAGTATATTATAATATTCAGGATACCTTAAACTCAGGAAGAAACAATCAGCACAAAATAGTGGGGACAAAAGTGAATTTATAAGTGAATTGTGAATTTGTAAATCAAAGAAACAAAAAACCATTAAAATGTTTTAATGTAACAGAAATCAACAGCTGAACTGCACAATACACTTAATTAAAAACAAAATACTACCAACTAATAAGAAGGTTTTTAAAACAACTGGCAACGCATAAAGTTTTTATTCTACAAGACAAAGTTTGGAAAATAAAGTAAGACATTAAAAATATACTTTATAAAACAGGCAAGTTTTAGTTACAAAATGCATGCTAAAGAATGTATTAGGAATCCCCAGTACATAGAAATTATTTTAACATGACAGACTTTTGTTGAATTAAATACTGTTCTTGCAGTTACTAAAAAAACTCTTATATTTGTTAGGCAAGTCCTATAATTTCTCCTTGTGAGATATCTCATGAAAATGCCCATCTTGTCCAGGCCTTCATGAGTCTCCTGAGATGACTGATGTATCATTGCAATCTTCCTTTCCTCCCTCTCAGAGGTAACGTGGCCCTGAATCTTCCTAAAATGCCGCTATTAAAACATCTTCCTGGCTTCCCATTACCCAGGCTCCTTACAACTAACAAACCATGTCTGAACACAGCCTGGTTTTAAATTTCCTCAGGAATGAGGCCTTCCTATCCAACCATAAACCCCCACTCTTTCAACGTTGACATCTAAGTGGCATCCGAATCATCTTATCCATTTCCTACTCGGTCCTTTGTATTTCACTGCATCTCTCACCACTGATGCTGTCTGTACTCCACTATGCCTACCCAGAACAAAGCCATCAAGACTTCTGTGACAAAGCCAGTCTGCACCTGGCTCTCCTCTTCTTGGATTTTCATTTCCCACATAGTATACCATCCTTATGAGCCAGTCGTCATTTCAAGGGATTTAGATTCCTAGACCCAGCGCACAAAGACTTGGGCTCTAGTGTCAAACAAGCTGCATTTAAATGTTGTTTGGCTCTAGAGAAGTCACTTGACCTTTGTTTTGATAAGGACAGGAAGAATAACAGTACCTAGCCAGTCGGGCATTTGTGAATTGGTGAGATGATGCTTGTGAAATCCGTAGCATGGTGCCTGGCATGCATTAGAACTGTGTGGTTATCATTAAGCAAAATACCTGATGGATGTTGCAGACTGTAATAGGATCAGGTAATGATCGAGCAAGATCTAAGTTCTTTTGGCTAGAGACTGCTCTCATCCTTAGGGCTCTGGCGTCTCCTTGTTTCCCCACAATATTAAGAATGATCAGTATTCAAAGAGTTGTATTTGTTTGGTCTTATTTGGAACTGAATACACTGATCTACCCTGTAAGTGACTAATCGATTTTAGTTTTGGCTAAAATCCTAGTTCAGATGATAAAATCCAAAGAATTGTTATCTTCTTGACAAGGAAGCGTAACATTCAAAATATGATGCCAGAATATTTATTGAATGAGAAGACTTTCAAATGGTGTTTGCTCAGCAATATATATATGAACTGAAACCAGATCTGGTGATCAGATCCCTGAGCTGATGGAAAGGCCACTGTGGGCACCATAGTCATTTCATTCATTGAAAAGAATTAATTGTATCAATTATGCAGTAATCTATTCCAATCTATCTTGATTCTTTTGAGAGTGCTGAAAGAAGATCAGAGTATGCATAGCTTTCTCCCACCACATAGTCTTTCTTAAACAGACAGTATTATAAAGCTGCTGGGTAGGGAGGGGGTGGAAATAAGGTCATAAGGAGAGTCAAGATACTCTTAGCTGAAGTATCCGAAAAACCCAGGTGTGAAGCAGGCTTACGGAATCTGGGCTAAAAAGTCCCGGAAGTGCAGGTGGATGGAAGCCGGCAAGTACAAGATGCCCTAGCAGCAAAGGCTTTGAGGTAGCCTCCAGAATATCTCATAAAGAAATCAATAAGCACTGTGTTATCTCACCTTTGCAGATATACAGCTGACAAAAGGACATGCAGATTTAAAAAGTAACAGTAGAGAACATATTGTAGGGACTCAACACATATTATTTAAATAAATACGTACCATCTCTTCTGCTCCCAGGTTTTCCAATTAGGCTGGATTAAGAACCATGATAGAGAAAATTCTGGATTGACCCCAATGAAACATTTTAATCACAAGTCTTTTACATGATGAAATGATTTGAAATGATATCCTTCCTTTAAACTGCAAAATTTTTAACAGCATTACTAATTGACCATGATTTTTAAAAAACATTTAGGAACTAATTTATTGTTTATACTTATTTTTTATTTAACCGAAACCCACCTTTTGTAGTGTTTAGAATCTTTTAAGTACAGAGTAAAGAGATTTAGAACGGAAATAAAGAGAAACTAAAATGACTTGTTAAGACTATGGTCCAAGTGCAGCTGAACTCAGCACATTTGCCCATCACAGGTAAATGAGGCCAAGGGACAAATACCCACAAATAAGGGCGAATCCCAATCCGGGCCCAGCACCAAGGCAAGCCCTCAGGTGTAGCTTCAGACTCAAAATGAAGGTGATGGTGATGAATGTGGTGGGACATAGATGAGGTGATCTGATCAGCTCCCCACTTGGAAGAATTTATCTCAGAACTTGGACCCAAATAAAGACTGCCCTTGTCTGAGCCTTGCCCATAACTAGGTTCAGAAGCAACTAGACCAGCCGTTACTGGGATGTTTATTCCCCTGATGAATCTAGGATTGGATTAGAGGACTATTAAGGCCTCTATCTATGCTGTGATTCTAAGACTTCTTTTATGCAAATGCCTACTCCTTGGGCCTGGGCTAGGCACTAGCAGAATACTCTCAGGCAGGGCTATCTCTGGCTTGTGAAAAGGAATAATACTCTTTCATTCTTCCTGTGTCCAGACTGTGTCATCCAAGCCTTTTCTGTGTTGCTTATCAATCCAGAACAAAACAAGCTCATATGGTTTTCAGATCTGAGCAGTCAAATGTTCCCTTTTGTTTTTGAGCTCTCATCGCCTATGATCATATTTTATGTGCATGCATGTTTGTGTACTTACAAAAATACCTCTTGGTGTTTATTCGCACGTGGAATGCTTGCTTTTACCTGCAGAAGAAACCTGCTGTCAGCAAAAGCATTAATTGTGTTTCTGTTTATGCTTCTATTCCCCAAGCTAGGATTTTTTTGTTTGAGTAAGAATTTTTGTCTTAATTATAAGCATTAGTAAGTGAAAAATGTTGGCCATTTCACAAATATATATTCTGTTTCACAATCTTTCCAAGAGAAGTCAGGTTCATGAAATATAATATTTATTTGCATAATTTTCTCTCCTTTTCCCCTGATATTTTCACTTCAACAGCAAGAGTGAAAAAAGTTATGCAAGCTCATGGGTTCACCCTAGCAATCATCATTAATCTCTGCTCGCCTCATCCCTGTTTACTTTAAGGCCAAGTTAAAGTGTATCTGGACTTTCTCAACTTCTTCTACAGCCATGCTTCACATTTCTAAAAAAAATCATTTTCAACAAAAGATGGCAGGAAAGGCACATGGTTGCGTGAGTGTTTCTGAGAAAAAGACAAAGACGATTTGCAAATGATAGACAGCTGGTGTTTATATGGTGTTCAGGATGTTGTTTAAGCTGGGGCATAAGCATCACTAAGAGGTAGTGGGTCGCCGTGGAATTATTTTCCACCCTCCTGGGATGGAGGGTGCCCTGGGGAAACAATCGTCCACCTCCCTGTCCAGCGAGGATGGGGCAGGCAGGGGGGGCGGGTGAGAGGGAGCTGGACAGTGATTGAGGGATGATAGCTAAAATTAGCTCTTGCTGCCCCTCCCTTACCATTAGCAGACAGTCTGCTTCTCCAGCTGGCTTCCCTTGAAGTCAAAAAGTTAACCTTTTCTCTGCCTTGTCAAGGACAAAGCATGTTCTACTCTTGCCTGTCAGTTCAGTGCGGTTGGAGTTTTTAAAATGTGAGAGGAAAGATAAGTATAAAAATTGTCTTATTGATTTTCTTTTCAAAATGGGAATAAGGAAGAAAATGCAAGTGCCGAATATATAACTGTAGTATTTTTATGTTTAATACATCGATACTAGCTAATTTTTCAGGCTTTTCTAGGTGGTAGCAGCGTTTTACGTACTTTGCCTGCATTATTGTATTTTTTTCCTTGAAGTCACCTTCTGAGATCGGCATGATTATTCCTATTTTACAATGAAGAGAGTGAGCCGCAGAGGTAACTTACCCATTGTCTTAGTGTGTTCAGGCTGCTATCACAAAGTACCACAGAACAATAGAAGTTTATTTCCTACAGCTTTGCAGGCTGGATGTTTGAGGTCAGGGCGCTAGCACGGTTGGGTGAGGGCCCTCTGCTGGGTGGCAGACTTCTCATGGTATCCTCACCTGGCAGAAGGAGCAAGGGATCTTTCTGGGGTCTCTTTTATAAGAGCACTAATCCCATTCATGAAGGCTCCACCCTCATGACCTAATCACCTCCCAAAGGCCCCACCTACTTAAATCTTCACCTTTGGGGGTTAAGATTTCAACATATGACTTGGCGGTGGAAGGGACACATTCAGGCCATAGAACCCATGGTTTCCTAACTAGTAAATGGTGAGACCATTCTGATGGTCTTCCTTAATTAAGGAAATAAGGCTTATTGAATTAAGTGGGTATAGAAAGTAAAATTACAGATACTCCTCAACTTACAATGAGGTTATTGCCAATAAACCTATTATAAATTGAACGCATCATTAAGTCGAAAAAGCATTTACTATACCTAGCCTACTGAATAGCATAACTTAGCCTAGCTTACCTTAAACGTGCTTAGAACACTTACGTTAGCCTACAGTTGGGCAGTTATCTTGAATTTTATCTCAAGAATTAATTGCCTTCCTCTTCTTCTCACCAGAAGCAGGAGACACAACACACGCTGGGCATTTTGTAGATACGATGGATGTGAAAACACAAAGCACAGCATCCAAAACAATGCCGGCCACACAGTGCACGGTAGGGTATCAGTTGCTTACCCTCCTGCTCCCATGGCTGACTGGGAGCTGTGGCTACTGATGCCCAGCATCATAAGAGAAGATCATCCTTCACGGTTTCTACTGAATGCATATCACTTTTGTATCATTATAAAGTCAAAAAATCATAAGTCAAATCATTGTAAGTCGGGGACCATCTGTGCATTTCATAGAGTAAGTGCTCCGGACGTGTCTGTTGAATAAAGTCTGTCCTTGTTCTGACCATGAGGCGAATCACTCTGGCCTTCTTCCTGCTGTCCCTCAGAGTGTGTGTGTGTGTGTGTGTGTGTGTGTGTGTGTGTGTGTGTGTGAAAGTAAACTGAACATAGATGATCTATGTGTAATGGAAAACTCAAAAGGAATACTCAACATGTCTATATCTTTGTAACAGTGGGATTAAGGATACTTCTCAAAGTACAATCTAAGAAGAAGAACACAAACTAGTCAGTCAAAAACAGAAAATTTTATGCCACAGAGGACCCTGGTTTTTCCTGTCTGTTGTATTTAGAGGTTAACCTGCTGATCAGAGTATTTTGTGAACCTCGGGCAGGTGGTCTCTCTCTGTGATGAGCACCTGAAGCCCCTCGGGCACTTGCTGAAGACACGGACTCTGCGACCTCACCTCACAGAGGGGAGCTCTCTAAGTTAAGAGGGACTGCTTCTGTTTCCTCTCCCAAGACACTTTGCTTCAGAAAACCATATGCCTCGTTTTGCTTGTATTAAATAAAATCTTCAGAGCATTCATTTTGCTTGGTAAGTGGCATGTGACTACAGTATATAGTAATTACATGTTCCTGAAGACTACTTGGTAATTTGCACTTAATAAGACCAAAAATAATTACCCTGTACTCCAATCTAGAAAACATAAATAATCGTAAATATATGGTACTCACCATGTAATTACTTTGCCACTCCACTCAACTCTCCATAAGATTGAGCAGTTACTGCGGAAGTAAAGAATCATAACAAAATATTCCCTATTTTGCCTGATAAACCAAAGCAACTCCACCACAACATTTGGATTTTCTGGCACATTTTCTTAGGTTCCAAATTTAAATCAGAGAAAATTTAGAAGATAGAGCATTCCTTAGCTCTTTTGGGGCTTTTTGATTTGACCTTTTACTTAGTGGTGCTAGACAATTTCCCTGAAATTTAAACAATTTCAAACCCCTTAAGAATATGACATAACCCACCTGTCTGGGATGACCTTTCAAAGCCACTTCTAATTCTGTTCTCTGACATAGTAGAAAAGTGATTAAATTCTAGGTCTGAGACACACTTATGTGGAGAGTAGGGACAGAAGCTAGAGTTTCCCAGCAAATTTGCCTGCTTACAGCTAGACTTGAGGCTTCCTTCATTCATTGTGGCATAAAGTACAGGTGCCTTTCCACACAACATAGTTCTGTGTAAGGTTTTGGAGTCCTGCTTTCATCCATAGTTCTGCATTGACGCTTTGAAACAATCCATAATTAGAATCAAATATTTGTAATATATAGAAGGAGACATATATCTTCATGACTACAAAAGTAGAAGGGCTTAGGTGGATATCACAGTAATTCACAGTAGTTTTTACTTTAATTTTTGTATTATCTTCAGAGATATGCCCCCCAGCACAGCAATTTTGAAACCCCTCTCATCCTACTAATGACTCCATTCACCAAAAGCAACCACCACACCAATGAGGATCACTGTAACTTTGACAAGATATAACTAGTATGTGAGGAGAGAAGTTGAATAAAGATCTATTCATCAATTTAGTCAATAAATATTGATTGAAAACCTACTGTTGTCAGACTCTTCAGATATTGGTAATATAGCAAGGAACAAAACAGAAAATTTCCCTGATCTTATTGAGCTTAAATTCTAGTACATGGAGCAAACCACTGCTATGAGACCTCCAATAACGTTTGTTTTGAAAACGAATTTGTTGCAAAGTAACTGATAGCTTAGGGAACAGTTTGCGCACAATGAGAATTTCATATTTGCTTACGCATGATTTCATTTATGAGAAACAATAGAATGCAGAAAACTTCACCCAGCTGAACTGTGTCACGTGGCAATTTACAAACTGGACATGTATACACACCTCAAACATCCACCAGCTACCTCACGTCGCTGAATGTGCTATGAGCCACATCTGGAACTACAGATGTCCGTCTGATTTCACATAACCTTTCTTCTACCACTTCACAATAACTCACAGGCTGCAACCCTCCCCATGCCCTCTTCCACAAGCAAAACTTCAGGGTTTTTGTTTTGTTTTGTTTTTTGTTTTTTTAAGATAAACTGACATATATATTGTAGTACTTATGTATACCTTGGCCAATAAATATATATATATAAAACTGTGCTGCCATTTTCATTGTTTCCATCTTGTTTTATAAACATTTAACTGATGCAGTTTTTGAATGTTGGGCTCACAGCCCCATATTCCCCATAAGCCTAGTGGTTTATATTGTGCAATTTCACGTAACATGCTGATTTTTAGGAACTTGTGCCACATTATAGCAGAACTATTTGTAAACAAACAAACTAGCAAGTAAGCAAGATCATTCCAGGTAATGATAAGTGCTTTGAAAAATTAACTCAGGGAATGTGGTTGAGAGTGGATGGAATGGAGAGGAATTCCTTTAGATCTCGTGGCCATGGAAACCTTCTGAGAAGGTCACATTTGAACCCATTCTATTTACAGATGTATATCTGAGGTCTGGAGAATTTACCCTTTGTATGCAAGGTCAGACAGAACCGAGGTCTCACATCTTTTTGCATGGGCACAGGCATACATATGCAGCAATCCCTACATGAAACCTTCATTTGAACTCTGGGGAAGAAGAAATTGATTGGGCAGTTTTCCCAGGTTGTCCAAAAACAGATTCTGGATCTATTTATTATTTCCTCAAGCATGATAATATTGGAAAGGAGTCCATTTTAACCAGGCGATGTCCAGTGTCCTGTTTCATTCCACTGGTGAAAGGAAAATAGACCAGACAAAATGTCAACTGAGCCGTCATAGATGTTAGCAAGATTTGTAAGGCAGCCAGTCTTGCTTAGAGCAGGTCCACCCACCCGAGCAGTGCCTTTAAGAAGTCTAATGATGCAGTCAGTGGATGTGGGGATTGCTATCTCTGTTCTCCTGCTAACCTGACATCAGACACAAGGTATACGAATTTTCTGACAGTGGATTAAAAGGCCCAGCAATGAGTCATTGAAAGAAGTTGTAGGATTTTCTTTTCTTAGATGGATTGACACTTGTCTTTTATCAAAGCCAGTCAGAAGACAAAAGAATAAATCTAACCTGACAACAGGCTAAATGCCACAGGGTAAATGCCTTGGCCAAAAGCAGCCTTCTTGGGGTTTTGCTCTACACTAAGCAGAAGAGGCAGCTGCCTCTAGCTTGTGGTGCTAGGAGCTTGCTCAGGGTCCCCTGTAGGTTGGAGCACACAGCCCCTGTGTGCACTGAGCTCGCCCTGCTCCTTGCTCCTCCTCAGTCCTGAAGTCCTGCCTTGTCTCCACATCTCTTTGTGTACCTTCTTGCCTCCACAAGGCTGGGGAGTAGGGTGAGTGGTGAGATGCTAAGCAGATCCTGATCCTCAGGATAAGCTCCAGTGCTTCTTGTCAATCTGTCCCCACACCCTCAGTCTATCAACTACTTGAGGGAAGGGCAAGACCCATATGGGATTTCTACTCTCACATTCTAGACTGGTTCTCTACCACCTCATTCCACATCTGCATAATCAAGAGTTCTTTATGTAGACATTTGTACTTTCTCCAAAGCTACCATTCACCAAAAAATATTGCCCAATCCTCAACTCCCACAGGTGCGGAGATGCAGGGCAAGTCCCAAGTCACTGATACATATATTTAGTGAATGTCTGTTCTGAGCTAAGCACTGTTCTAGGTGCTAGGAGTTCATCTATGAATAAGATAGACACAAGTCCTGCTCTTCTGGACATCCTCTTGGGATATGCATCCCTTTGGCAATGTATCTCAAGGGTGGCCCTAATTTCCCCTCCTCAGAGGCCGCCGTGATACTTGTTAAAAATTCAAATTCCAGCACTCACTTCACACCTCCTGAAGAAACAGTTTTCAAGGATGGAACCTTAGAATCAGCATTTTGTAAAGCTTCCTGCGGGATACCTATATAAACTAACGTTGAACAACTACGGCCCCATGAAATGAAGGTCTGCAGCTGAAGAGACTCTTTCTCCCCCTTACTAGGAGCTAGGGCAGATCTGCTAGTGAGACCCTCCCAGGATGTTTTCTCCAGATACTCCTTACCTTCTAGGTACATAGGGCTGGAAGTTGTTTGGGTCCTGGATTTGAGGAAATCTCTCATTCCAACAATAGGCTTCCAGGAGCCCATATTTTGCAAGGTCACTTCGTTTGTGCCCAGGCATGATCTTCAATATAAAATCAGATGCTCCTAGGCATGGCTTGTAACAAACTGGCGTTGGTGTACTAGTAGGTAATGGTTCTGATCACTGTTCTTTGTGATAGCCAGAAGACAGCAGAGTCCCATAGAAATGGACATGTTTATCTCAGGACTCGTCACCATGATGGCATTCCAGTCTTCTGGGAAGGTGAAGCCAGGCAGTTGTGACAGCATTAGGACTTAAGGTGTCCAGGTGGGAAGGAAAGGGGGGCGGGGCGTAGAGGAGGCAGAGGGTGCCAGGAGGGTAGAGAGGTGTCTGGGAAAACTGAGTTCTCCTTCACAGTTTTGCCAGCAGCTTTGTCTGCTTCAACTGGTTTTTCTTTAGGACACGCCATGAGCAGATGCAAGGTCCCCTGACCTTCTTCCACTGCACCTGCCTGCAGCTCCCTCCCAGCTCTGATCTCTCCTGAATGGCACAGGGATGGGGGTGGAGAGGAGGTTTGTGTCTTGTCCACACACATCACTTTCACATACCCTTGTCCTAGGCTCCTTCCTCAAAAGTGTAAACTTCTTGAGGGCAAGGCAGGGTTCACTCCTGATTCCTATTTGCCACCCCCAATCTGCCTGACAGCACTTCCATGTGGAATGTACTGAATAAATATTTGTCAAAGAACAAATGAGCAGAGTCTGGCTATGCCTGGTTTATTTAGCCCTGGCATAACATCTTATGCAAATAGCCATTTAGTACCTTTTTTCCTCCCCTAATGATCATGAGAGTGAAAATACAACCCTGCCAGGGATGGCTGGGGATAAGGCTCTTTATTGTTGGGGGTCTTTCATTGTCAGCTGCTGCAAATCCCTGTTAGAAGTGGGCAGCATATAAATAAACAATAAATAAGTGATCCGGCTGGATCCGGCTTTAAACCCCTGGGGCTGCCCCTCTCATACCCCCCAGGGCAAAGGAGTCCTCTGGGGATAGAAGGTGAAGATTTTTTTCTTCATTTATTCATTCAATAAATAAGCCAGACCACGCTTCTTTTAATCAATAACCTTGTTTCAGGCTTTCTAGATGAAGTGATTTCTTGAGGTCTCTTTCAAGGCCATGATTCTTGATTCTGCTAAGAAATGTTGGGGATATTGATGAAGCGATATTGATAAAGTCCCACCAGCAACAGAGATTTAGTGGACATAGGCAGGCAGCGAGTCTCCGTCGTCTGTCTGGCTTAATACACTGGCACCTGGTGAAATTGCCCGAGCACTTTGTTTGGCATCTGTTTATGTCAAGTCAGATCTTTCCCTAACACCCAAATGAAACCTGATGTGACCTCACATAATGTGGCAGACGTGTCACCTTGTAGGCAACTTTGCACAAAGGTCTTCCTTGATTTTAAATGCACCGGAATGGGAAGTATTTATGATTAGATTTACCTTTCCAAAACATTTTGCTGCTGGTGGTAGCTAAATTATACCACCTGATTAAAATAGGCGATCAATGTCTGCCTGTTGGAGGTATTTTAACTTGCTATATATACTTTGGGTAAATATCACAACATTATTTTAATCTGTAAATCGGATTTGTCAGGTCTGATTCATTTAAATGGCTCACACACCCTAAATTCTCTCTGACAGCCCCAATGTGGGAGCCTGTCTTCATCTTGAAAAGTTAATATTGCCCAGGGCTTGTTGCTAGCTTAATAGAGGCAAAAACACTGTGTAGCAAGAAATGAGACAGACCACCTTCCCTCTAATAGGTTTCTGCAAGTGTCCACACCTCAGCCATGCAGCATCTTTCCACAGAAATTGGGAGAGAATTGACTAAGTTAGGGGATAGATCAAAAATATATTATTTATACCAATAACACAATTGAGAACAATAATAAAAATGTATCCATAATTGCTCTGTGCTATGCACTGTGCTAAGTAATTTATAAAAATGATGTATCCTATTCACTGACTACAGCAACCTTGTAAAGTAAGTACTGTTTTATATGCATAGAAGCTCAAGTTGAGAAAAGTATCAAAAATGAGCTCAGGATCTATCTGGCTCCAGCCTGCAGCCCTAACCATCAGGCATGCAACCTCTCTACATGGAGTTATAATGATTAACTGGCTTTATAAAGGAATAATGAGGCCAAGGGGGGCATTTGTTCAGGATTACACCCCCGCCCAAGGCTCCTATAGTTCTCCAAAATCCTGCAATACCCACTTCAGTTAACCTATTTGTCTCTCAACCTTTTTTATTTTTCAATTATAATTGACACACATTATTATATTAGTTTCAGGTGTATACCCCAGTGATTAGACATTATATAACTTACTAAGTGATCACCCCAATAAATCTCACACCCACCTGACACCATACATAGTTATTAGAATATTATTGACTATATTCTCTATGCCGTACTTTACATCCCCATGACTATTGTGTAACAACCAATTTGTATCTCTTCATCTCTTCACATTTTTCATCTAGTCCCTTGACCTCCCTCCCATCTGACAGCCATTAAAACATTCCCCGTATCTATGAGTCTATTTCTGCTCTGCTTTTTCATTTTGCTTTTTAGATTCAATTGTTGATAGATATGTATTTATTGCCATTTTGTTGTTAATATTTTAAATCTTTTTTAAATTTTTCTTTTCCTTCTTAAAGAAGACCCTTTAACATTTCATATAATACTGGTTTGGTGGTAATGAACTTCTTTAGCTTTTTCTTGTCTGGGAAGCTCTTTATCTGTCCTTTGATTCTAAATGATAGTAATCTTGGTTGTAGGTCCTTGCTTTTCATCCCTTTGAATATATCTTGCCAGTTCTTTCTAGTCTGCAAAATTTATCTTGAGAAATCAGCTGAAAATCTTATGGGACGTAACTAACTGCTTTCCTCTTGTTCCTTTTAAGATTCCCTTTGGCAAGTGTGTTGTTGCTGTTGTTGTTGTTTTTATGTCTGCTTTCTTCCATTGAACTTTATAGCCCACTCCTGGCCCTCACTGCAGGCCCTCACTACCATATTGTCTGTGTCATGGGTTATGCATATATGCATACAAGTTCTTTGGTTGGTCTCTTCCCACCCATCTACCCATCCCCACCTTCCATCTGAGATTCAACAGTCTGTTCCATGCTTCTATGTCTCTGGATCTGTTTTGTTCAAGAGTTTATTTTGTTCATAGGTTCCATGTGCTACTTGTCTTTCTCTTACTGGCTTATTTTGCTTAGCATAATACTCTCTAGGTCCCTCCATGCAGTCTCAAACTTTGGTGTTTTAATTGTGATGTGACTTGGTGTGGGTCTCTTTGGGTTTATCTTGTTTGGAACTCTCTGCTCTTCCTGGACTTTTATGTCTATTTTCTTCATCAAGTTAGGAAAGTTTTCTGTCATTACTTTTTCAAATAGGTTTTTCATTGCTGCTCTCTCTCTCTTCTCCTTTGGTACCCCCATTATGTGGATGTTGGTATGCTTGAAGTTGTCCCAGAGGCTCCTTACACTACTTTCATTTTTAGTCTCTCTCTCTCTCTCTCTCTCTCTCTCTCTCTCTCTCTCCTTCCCTCTCTCCCTCCCTTCCCTCCCTCTTTTGCTGTTCTGATTCTATGTTTTCTACTTCCTTATCTTCCCAATATTTTATTTGATCCACCACTTCATCTACTCCACTGATTCCCTCTAATTATTCTTCATTTAAGTTAATGTATTGTTCATTTCTGACTCGTTCCTTTTCATGTTTTCAATTCTGCTTTTATGTTTTTATGAACTTCTTTGTTGAAGTTCTCATTAAGTTCATCTACTCTTTTTCTAAGTTCATTGAGCATTCTTATAACCGGTGTTTTGAATTCTGAATCTAGTAGAACAAAATTATCTCCATCTTGTTTAGTTCTTTTTCTGGAGTTTTGTTCTGTTCTTTCAGTTGGGACGTGTTTCTTTGTCTCCTCATTTTGGCAGCCTCCCTGTGTTTGTTTCTATGTATTGGTAGAGCTGCTATGTCTCTCAGGCTTGGTAGAGTGACCTTATTTAGTAAGTGTTCTGTAGGATCCAATGGCACAACCTCCATGATCACCCAAGCTTGGTACTCAAGGTATGCCCCCCGTGTGGGCTGTTTATGCCCTCCTCTTGTAAGTGAGCCTTGATTGCTGTTGGCACATCAGTGGGAGGGGTTTTTACCCTCAGGCCGATCAGTTGCAAGGACTGACTGTGACCACTGACCACTGACTTCTGATCACAGTGGAGTATCCGCCTACCCCACAGAGTAGGACTTACTTCAGTGGGGCTCTGGTGCCCACTGAGGCTGTGCCTTCAGTGTGTTGCTTGTGGAGGTATTTGGGTGGTGGTGTTTCAATGTGGTCTGAAGCTGTCCACTGGGTATGCTGGCTCTGGGGTCTCAGGAGAAGTTCAGGTCAAGGTTATTTGCCACCTGTGTTCTGCCTGGGCTGACACAGCATGAGCTACAAAGTGTTCTGCAGATGGCTGCTGCTGATGTTGGGCTTGGAGGTGCCCAGGCGAGGCCAAGTTGTAAACCAAGGCCAGCTGCTGCCATTGTCATCCTGGGGCCACTTAGTGAGCCATACGGTGTATTTCTCAACCTTTTTCAGTGAGCATCTCTTTTCCAATTTAAAAAAAATGGACACTTTTAATATCTGCTCATTTTAAGGTGCCTTTGAAATGAGTTCATTGTATGCTACTTATCATGGCTTCTTGAGATGTGTTTGGGATATATCCTTTAGTTAGTGTATATATCATGCTTAGTAGGCATAAGAATTCAAGGACTTCTTGCAAGAAATGATAGGGGCCCATTATGAGATGAGAACCAGTACTCTAATTTAGAAACGCAGCAAGAATGCTAGGAAAAATTCCAAAAACTTAGAAATCAAAGTTTTGGTGTATCTTTTCCTACTTTAGTGCAGCCTTGGTTAGCTAGGCCTTAACTCACTTGTTTTTCCAAATGAATAGCATTTTATCTACCTCCCAGATTGGCCAGGAAGACTAAACAAGCTCACTTTTATGAAAGTGCTTTTGTTCCCTGTAAAATTAGACAAGTGAAAATAAATGCAAGGTGGTCATATTATCCAAATGATTTCATGTCCAATCATAGTACACAAAGCTTTTGCTTTGGGAAGGTAAAATCACTTTTAAACAAACACCATTTCAAATTGGAGTTCTATGAGCACAGCTTCCCTCATGCCCAGCAGCTGGCTCATCGTAATAGCACTTTGCTGAATTAAATGAATTTTCTTCAACAAAACATCCTATGGAACAGATGTATTCACAAGCCCCCGAACCCTGTAGCCATCAATTTATAAAGAAAACTCTGTTTCGCTACTTGTTTTGTGCTAGAACTGCATTTAAATTCAGGGTGAGTGTTTCAAAATAAAATTTGACAGGGTTTTTTTTGGTTTTGTTTTTCTTTCATAAGACCCGCCTGTGTTTGTGTTCCCTCTCTTCTCCCCAGGGTGCTTCATCCAGTGGGCCAGAAAAACTGTCAGTGGGGTAGGCTGGGGGTGGAAGTCTCCAGGGGTCTGGCTGTGAGAGCCAGGAAGGGGAAAGCAGAGGGTGATCACAACATAGGTGCCACAGATCAGAAGGTGTTTTGGCTTTTCTGGGTGGGCAACCATGGAGGAAGCTTCTTCCTACACCTGGATGAATCTGGGCACAGGAAAGGAGTAGAGATAGACGAAGGAGCAGAGATGCCTGGGAGGTCAGAAGAGCCCTGGGAGACAATACTTCCTCTGTCCTGCCGCATCCCACCAGTTGCCTGGCTCCGTCCTGAGTTTTCAAAGCAGACTCATTGCCACGTCATCACTCCTTCTATCCACATATTCCTCTTTCCACTTTACATCCCTGCAGACTTGTGGGACCACACAGACGCTCATGGCAGCATCCTAGACCTCTCAGCAAAGCACCATTTATTGGAACAATAAAGAAATCTAAATGTATCTTCTACAAAAACTGTCAGTCTCATACTGACAATCCCACACTCCGTTTAACTATGGCTATAGCACAGTAAAGAACAAGCAGGCAACTGGATGGTATATAAACAAAAGCAATTCTTCCTTCAGTGCTCTGGAGCTGGGTTAGAAAACTTTTTATGTAAAGGGCAAGATAGTAAATATTTTAAATATGGGTTCATATGGTCTCTGGCAACTAATATATTCTATCATTATAAGCAGCCATAGATGATATGAGGGTGGCTGAGTTTTGATAAAACTTTATTTGCAAAAATAGATAATATCTCAGAGTTTGCTGGCCACTGTTCTGGAGCAATAAGTTTCTTTTTTTAAATGAGGGACCACTGGTATCTTGGGAAACAATAAATGCCTGGATTTCCCCCGCCTTCTCCATTTGCATTGGCAGTGAGCTCGCTCTTAGAATGAAATTAGTTGATCCGTCATCGTTGGTTTACTCAGACAGATGTTTTCTTTCTGAAAAGAGTGGTCGGAGGTTGCATGTATGCATCTACATCCACAGGAAAGCACTGGAGAAAGATAACTAGATGCCTAACTAATGAAGAAATTCCCTGCCCACCCCGCCATGGAAAGACTGAGCTGAAAGGGCCTCTTCTCCTCGCTCCTGCTCTTCCCACACACACTCCCGGGCCCTCTAGGCCAGTGGTTCTCAACCTTCCTAATGCCACGACCCTTTACAGTTCCTCATGTTGTGGTGACCCCCAACCATAAAATTATTTTCGTTGCTACTTCATAACTGTAATTTTGCTACTGTTATGAATCGTAATGTAAATATCTGATCTGCAGGATGTATTTTCATTGTTACAAATTGAAGATAGAGCATAGTGATTAATCACAAAAACAATATGTAATTATATATGTGTTTTCCGATGGTCTTAGGTGACCCCTGTGAAAGGGTCGTTCGACCCCCAAAGGGGTCACCATCCACAGGTTGAGAACCGCTGCTCTAGAGAGAGTCAGTCTACTCCAAGGATTCCCCCAAAGGACTCAGTCCTTACCCCAATCAAGTCTCTCCACTCACTCTCCAAGAGTTCTCCTGCCCTGCCCTTCTCTCTGGGGTACTTGGTGTCCAAGGTCTCCTCCCAGATAGATGCAGGTCAGGCTTACCTTTCCTGGGAACATTTCCTTTTCAGAGAGGACTGGTGAACTCAAAGAAAACTCCAGCAAAGCCAACCACCTCGAGGGGAGAATTTTAGCCCATTCGCTTTTCTATCCTGCTCCTTCAGAGAGCAGTTTATGCCTTCCACTAACTTCAGGGGAGTTAAATCCTTGTTGCTGGCCTTTCACCCCCCACTTCTGCCTTTCCTCTTTTGTAAGCCAGACTCCTCAGGCTTGGCACACACAGAGTCATTACTCTGGGATAAGTTTCCAGTTAGCACAAGAACTGCACGTATCTGAAAACACAAATTACACTTTTGAGACTGCAGAAAGCCTCCCTTGCAGGCATTTGCAAGTGCGGTGTGAAGACCAACATCTGGATGTTGTCTGAAAGTCTGCGCCTCCGTTGTGGTTCTGTCTGCGAAGGAGAGGCAAGTCCCTGGGAGGATTTGGAGAGTGGGAGTAGAGGCCGAGAAGGCAGTTACAGTTAGACATAGAGTAGTATTTCCTAGAGAATTGAGTTTTATAATCTTTGGTAATAAGCAGAGAGCCAAAGAGGGAGTTTGTTAGGCACGAATTAAATGGAATGGTTCTCAATAGAGAGCGATTTGGAAATGTTTGGAGGCATTTTTGGTTGTCACAACCCCAGGCAGGGGGAATACTTATGGCATCTTTTGGGTAGAGGACAAGAATGTTGTTTGTTCCATTTCCCACAAAGTACAGGACAGAGCCCCGCAACAAGGAATTTTCTGGCCCCAAATGTGAATGGTGCCAACATAGAGAAATTCTGAGTTAAAGGTGTCTCTTATCTGAATGGCTCTGCACTATCAGTGGTTAAATGATATCACGAGTGGATAGGCTGGGTTAGTCACTTGAGGGCCCGCTTCTGTCAGGGTGTGAGGGTGGCTGGACAGTAGAGGGCACCAGGTCCACCTGGACTGTGGCAGTGGGAATGGGTAAATGTGTGGGAAGCCCATGTATGGCTCCTGCTGAGCTGTGCATCCCTCGCAAATTTGTTCCCTCCCCATTTGTAGAGACCTCTTTATCACATACACCGCCCCTTGCCCCTCTGGCTCCAATACCCAAGGTAGGAGACCCCCAAGGAAAGGGCCGACTTTATTTTTGTAACAACTCTAGGTGAGGGAGTATATCTCCTCCAGCTGCTCTGGTGGAAGGGGAAGATGAAGAGGGGATAGGAGACTGACCTCGACCCTACAGAGCCTCCAGATCCTGTTGAATCTGTGCCTGGGGTTTTCCTCAGCTCTGGGTTCCTTGGCTGTATTTTTGCTTCCTCTTTCAATCCAATTCTACCTGCTTTCCATCTTTAAGAAATGCTTTGATTTTCTGGTCTGCTAATATCACCCTTCTTTATTTTTCAGGGATTTGATGAATTTATTCTTACATAAAATTTCCTTGTTAGTTTTATGGACTTCAGGGAGGAAAGGCGGTAGATAGATAAGCTTTGTCACCCTCCTAGAACAGCACCTCTACCACTGGATTTAACACCAAGGAGGTCACTGGTGACCTCAGCAAAAGAGTGTGTTGGCAGAAACCAGACTACAGTAAGGGGATGTGAGTAAAGAAAGGCATTTTGCTTATCTTTTGCTATGAGACAAATGAGCCTCACATTCAGTGACTTAAAAACACCATGTATTATTATCTCTCAACAGTTTTGTGGGCTCTCTGGGGTCAGCTGGATGGTTCTAGACTGGGGTTTGTTGTGAGCTGAATTATGTGCCTCAAAAACAATACCTCAGAATGTAACCTTACTTAAAAATAGGGTCTTTATAGATATAATTAGTTAAGAGGAAATCATCCTGTTCGTGCAATACGACTGGTGTCTCTATAGAAGATGAGAGAAGCACATGATGAGAACAACATGTGAAGTCAGAGGCAGAGACTGGAGTGATGCAGCTGCCATCGAGGAATGCCAAGGATTGAGGGCCACCACCAGAAGCCAGGAAGAGGCAGAAAGGGTTGTCCACCTATAGGTTTCAAGGTGCACAGCCCTTGATTTGTGAGCTCTAGCCTCCAGAATTTCTGCAGTTTTAAGCTATCCAGTTTGTGGTACTTTGTTACAGCGTGCCTCAGAAACTAGTGCAGGATCCCTCAGACAGCTGCAGTCAGACCTTGGAGGGGGCCGGAATCACCTGCAGATCCTATTGGGTCGAGTGTCCACGAGGGCTTCTTCACTCACATGGCAGCCGCCTCACCTTGGAGATAGAAAGTCCTCAGGGATGCATGGGGCTCATTCCCTCTCTCCACATCACCCTTCATATAGCCAGTTTGGGTTTCCTAACAATGATTTCTGAGGAGCTGGAATTTTTAAATGGTGACTGGCTCCCCCAAGAGCAAGTGTTCCAGGAAACCCAGGTAGAAAGTGGGAGAACTTTTTTAACCTAACTTCAAAAGTTAGACAATGTCATTTGGCTGCATTTTTTTTTTCAGCCAAAAAGTGTGTCACTAGTCCAGCCTAACTTCAAAGAAAGGGAACAGAAAAAGGACATGAATGCCAAGAGTGGTTGGTATAGGGTCATTTTTGTGGGCTGGCTAACACAGATGATAGTTTTTTAAAGAGGTTTGATTTCCAGGAAATATAAAGGTTGATGGAAAGTTGTTATTTGTTTTTTTGATTTCAGATATTGGTGGGAAAGATGCACTAAAAGTTGAAAGTATAGGAGAGAAGAACTGGGAAGATAGGAGCCAGAATTTATAGGGTTCCGCTTTGCTATGGAAATACTGCTTTCATTGTATCAGGAGTGAAGCAGGTGAAGTCAAGTAAAGACAGCAGATGGGTGGAGGGAGGATGGGACGTGGAGGTAGGTCCAGAAGTTTCAGGATGTTGAAAGAGCTCCAGTGTATTGGCTTCTAGTATCTCTGGGGTCAAAGAAGGAGGGCTGTCTACTGACACGGTTAAGAGATGTGGTAGACGTGGAAAGAGTAACATTTTGAAAGAGCCATAGCAGAGAATGGGAGAGGAAGCTGACTACTGTAAATATCTGCCTAAAGACCGCAACACCTACCCATCTGAAATGATAAACTTCGGGAATAGGAGTGATATCCAGAAGGGAGAGTTGTTTTCTGCTGTCAGTGGTATTCTTGGTGGCATTTCCTGAGTTCTTCAGCCCTAACATAAGTTTGTAGCAGTCGCTGAACTAGATGTTCTTTCTGAAATCAAGGTAATGGGAGTTGGGAAGGTATGATCCTGGTTCCTAAGTACATTTCACTAAAAACCAATATCTAAGTATGTGGAGGCCATAAGAGAAGGGTAGGTGGGGAAGAAAATGTTGTGAAAAAGAGATAGAACATCTCATGCAAACATACCTAGCAGATGTCTTACCCTGTTTTTGTGAACGAATTCTCCCCATTCTTCTTCTTCGTACCCAACGGTACAAAGAGCGGTAAAGCAGGACTAAGATGGGGTTTTTTTTCTGACTCAGACAACAGGTTAATTGTATCTCATCACAAAATTGGAGTCATGATCGGGCCGTTTTGCTGTGATTGACTTCCCGGATGTGGGTGCCAGGCAGATCCATTTCCTCGGTGTTCGTTTCAGCTGTAAGTGTGGCTTTTTGTCAATGGCTGTGCAGTGAGTTTTTGTCATTAGTCATTTAAACTGTATGGTAATTGCCAGCTAGTGTGTTTACAACAAACCTCTTCCTTAGGAGACGGAGACTATGTCAAATTACATCTTACGAAAATTACATAAATAAAAATTTTCATCTAGAAGGGCCCTTCATGAAAATTATGAAAAAGATTGTTGAATTTTTCATTTGCATTGTATAGTGGCTATCATTGACAAACATATTGTAATGATAGTCCATAATACTTTACATCCAACAAGTATTCATCATGACTGCATAGATGTGTATGGCTTGGTTCATTATGAAAAGTAGCAAGTTGGCAATCACATTGTTTTTCTTATCAGATTAGTATAAAGCACAACAATGAACATAAGCTTGCAGAATGGATTCACTGATGGAATCAACAAAGCTAGGTCTTGGCACAGGACAGATCATAAAAAGATAGGCTTGCCCTATGCCTCTTCCAAGGAGCCATGACAGTCCCACTCATCTCTGCTCAGTGCCCTTGAGTCTAACTTGGTCTGAAATTTCAGAAGTAGTAATTACTCTTTGTCCCATGATTAGTCAATAAAAGATCTCTAGCCTCAATCCAGAGAGGGAATTACATGAGAAGTGCTGAAAATGAGCATTTTAATTTAAGTGCTTAGGTTTGGACAATTGCCTGGAAAGACTTTCATTTTTTTAAATAATCAGAAGAAAAGCTACAAGCATCAAGACATTCTTTCTTCTTTCAGAAAATTGAAAGAAAAGATTTCAGGGTGAAGTGGTACCACAGTTGACTATGCCTGAGGGAATTTAAACTCATCAGTGCATAGACAACATAATTCACTATCTCCTGCTCAGCAAGAGGGACAGGTGCCCTTAAACTTCGAAGGATAATATTTGTTTCTCTGCAGAGCTGAAATCGCTGTATCAGGACTCATTTTGCCCAATTTCCCTAAGTACAAACACATCCTTGCTTTGAGCACAGAAATTTCACTTTTTTTGCCCAGACCCCAGTGTGTTGTTGTTGTTTTTTCTCCTCTTTTCCCTCTTTTGCTTTCTGCTTTTGCTCTTCACAGGCCAATATTTATTTTGAAAATACTTTCCCATTTTCAAACTTAGCAAATCCAACACCATACTAAGGACTGAAATAGTTCCATGCATGTCTCTCATGGGTACCCACAGTTACATTGGAAGTAGGTGTTAATTGCAACCATTGCTTGCTTAAGAGAACTTATAGGAAATATTCATTTATTCTTGCTTTAAACCAGGCGTTATTGGGTAACCTTCAGACACTGATACTCTTTGAGGCCCTATGCTTCAGGGTATATACTTGCTGGCACAAAGTAGGCATTTAATATTTATTGAATAGGTATCAGTGCCTGCTTCCAAGAAGCCTCCATCTAATGAGGGAAGCACACGTGTACAGAGAAAAGTATGATACAATTTGACAAGTGTTCTATAATAGGTAGGAATACCTATAATGGGAACACAGGAACCAAGTAACCAAGCGTAAGTTAATTGAGAAAGGCCCCAGAGAAGTGGTGTGTTGATTCAATTTTGAGGGATGAGTAGATGTTTATTAAATGAAAAAAGAAGATTGGAAGAAGTGGGGGTGGGGGGTAGTAAGAGGAATCTGAACATAGACATTCTAAGCAAGAGGAACAGCCTGTGCAAAGGCACGGGGGCCGAAGCACTGTGGTAGGTTCTGGAAAATACAGTGTTAACTATAGCTGGGATCCAAAAGGTGTCTAGGGAAAGGATTGAGGGATAATAGAGGAAACAATATTGAAAAACTCTGTGACCTTCATTGCTTTTTGGCCTTTGCCAACAGGGAAGCCGATGATGATCTAGTAAGAAAGAGATAAAAATTACTTTAAAAAAAGAAAAAAAGATAACTTTGATAGCTTTGTGGGGATAGACTAGGCTGGAATCAGTGGACAGGACAGAGGCAGTTAGGAGCAGTCCAGGTAGAGTAGATGTGGCTGAGGAACTCAGGAGAAGCCAGCTTTGGAAAATGTTGGTAGCAAGTCATTTGGGATCATGTGTACAAGGGAAACACCCAGGGCATAGTGAGTGAAGCATCCAGAGAGAAGGAGCCTGGATTCCTGGATGACTTCCTGGGACAGAGTCCCCATTCCAGCCCTGGACCACTACCTCTGGACCAGTGTTTCTGAAAGGTTAGCATCAGCCTCACCCTGAGGGCTTGATGAACCTCGGTCCAATTCAGCAGGTGTGGGAAAGTCTCAAAAACGTGCATTTCTAACCAGCTTCCAGGCGATGTGGATTCTGCTCCCCCGGGCCTTGAGAGTCACTGCTTGGGACTATGGAAGTAATTGTGTAGACAAGAGAAAAATAAAAGTTATCTTATTTAAGCCACTGTTATTTCATTCTCCTTACCCACAGCTGAAGCTACCAAAATGATCAGGAGGAAAGACCTGTAAGTCACGGCTTGCATGGCTTGATCTGATGGGAGGGGAGACACCATCTCCCTCATGAAGACCCAGCCTTCCTCCCAGGGCTTTATCCTGGCCTTGCAGCTGCCGTCTGCCATGTAGGCTCCCTTCCAACCACTTAACTAATATTTCTTGAGTGTAGATCGGAGAGTTCTCTGAAGTTACATTGGGGAGTGGGAGAAAGGTGGGCCTATTAACTGTAAGTGGAAGGTTAGGACGTGGAGTTGATTTAAGGGAAGTCATAGGCCAATTTCTGAGAGTGTGCTATGCAGAACACTAGTTTTTCAGAATGTTCTCAGGTGCTATGTACAAAACTTGCTTCCTGGGGTAAATAACTATTTTAAATGAGAGATGAAATAAAATTAACATTTTGCCTAATTTTAAGAGAACTCTGAATCTATAATATTATTCACTGAGAACCTCTGAAAGGGAATTATACTGTCAAGCACCCACCACACACTCTATTATTCTAAAACCAGGAAGTCCCTTATTTAGAAACATCTCAGGGGAAGAGTGTTGAGTCAGATACACCCAGGGAAACACTGCCTCTAAGTTCTCTGTAGAACTTCACAAGAGTGGCTGGCTCCCAAAGAGTAGTTCCTAGGCTGGGGCTGGTCCAGGGCAAAGTCACTGTGACTCAACAGCAGTGATTTTCAACCTTCTTCATCTCGTGGCACACATAAACTAATTACTAGAATTCTGTGGCACACCAAAAAATATATTATATTTGGTGTGGGTGTAATTTTGACTCATTCACACTGGAGGCTATGGTAGCATTGGCTCTTGTCATTGTTTTATTTGACAATCTAAAGGAACAGAGGTCTGTGCCCCTGACTAGTCAGATATTGCATGTTTTAAAAATTCTTGCAACACACCAGTTGAAAATCGCCAATCTACAGCAATACGGGAAACATAAGAATAATTACTCTTTTTTTTTCAACTTAAGGATTGTCTTTATTTTGAAACTAGTGGCCTGGTGCACGAAATTTGTGCACTCGGGGTGGGGTGGGGGTCCCCCAGCCTGGTCTGTGCCCTGTCACAGTGCAGGAGCCCCACAATCCATCGCCCCAAAGAGGTAGGCCGGAGCCTGGGAAGGCCTGTAGACCCCCGGCCAGGCCATGGCAGAGAGGCCACTCCACACACCTGCAAACCCCCGGCACAAGCGCATGGAGAGGCCTCTCTGCCATGGCCCCGCCCCATCCCAGATGCTGCAAGTCTCCACCCACCACACCTGCTGCACATGCAGCCTACTGATCGGTCGTTACTGTGACAGTGTCCCAACCAATTTGCATATTACTCTATTATTAGTATAGATTATGTGCTTCCTATGCTTTTAGAGCTGAAATTTTCCTTTTCAATGAAATGATGCTGATGGGAGAGATGATCATTTCTCAAATATGTTCATATATGTTTTAAATTAAAACTCAGCATCTTTATGCCAGGCTTTTTATTTTAGCTTAATTGTATCATTTTTTAAGATACTTAGATATCATCCACTTCAATCCCAACATTGATAGATGAAGGAAATGAAGCCCTGAGGATGATAAAAGAAAATGATAATAAGTTGATTATCATTCATGCGAACTCTTTGCATTAGAAACTGCCATTCCACACTCAAGGACTTCATGGCATGGACTCAGGCACTTTGATGCCTTTCGTGATATTCACTATAATAGGAAATTGAAAGTTTCGTGCAATCATAAGAAAAGCATGAAGTGTTTCATGAATTGGTGGAAAATTAGAAACAGCAGGATGTCATGTATCCATTTCAGTAGTATTTGGTTCTAGGAAAATCCAAGACAGTACATAATTTATTATGATTAATTGTATTTACTTACATTGTTTGCTTTGTGGATATTTCCATCTCAACTGAGAAGGGGTGAAAATTAAGCAGAAACTTGGGAATCATTCAAGATCACAGTGAAAACGTTCTATTAATGTTTCAGATAATTCCCATTTATAAAATAACCCTAACGTTAGTTAATTTCTCTGCATGAAAGTTTCTTCACCTACAAAATATTAAAAAAATGAAAGGATTGAACTAAATCTTTTCTGAAGTCCTTCTAGCTATAAATTTCAAGGATTCTATAACTTATTCGGAGTTAATCAGTAAATAAGGCCACATTAATTAGCATCTATATTACCTAAATTTTCTCCCTTTTTCAGTGATTTATGGATTATCAAAGTGACCTAATGCTTAAGGCTAGTCATATATCTGTCTGGAAGTCATAAAGGAGAAGGAAAGACATTTGGAAATAATGAACAAATTGCACTTATATATTACTGTTATCTGAGGACGTGGAGTTCTTGGGGTGCTCCGAAGAAAAGAATTTCCTAAGGCCCCCCTGGGAGGATGGGGTTCCATGGAAAACTTTATTGATGGTGTAAAATTAAGGGTTTTCCCTCCAATGTCCCCTTCCCGTATGTCCTGCCATGGAAGAAGTCCCATCTTGTCTTCAGCCAGGCCAGAATAAAGGCCACTACCCAGAATTCCCATTCCATGTTAACGTGCAGTCCAGTCCAGATCAGGCTAGCTTGGCTTGTGTCCCCAGCTGCAGTCCATTGCCTGTGGGGTCTGAACAGCCATCGGCCAAGCTTAAGGCCACATGGCTATGGAGAGAACATAGGCAAGGCTCAGGCAAGTGCGGGTCAGGGAGTGCGGGATTTTAACTGGTGGTTCCCTGGGGAGCACGAAGCTGTAGCTTCCTGGCAAAGCTGCCCAGATGTCCCTGCTTATAAGGTCTGGCCTCCCTGTGCTTCCTTTCCTCCCCTCCACTCTCTCTAAAAATCAATGGGAAAATATTCTTGAGTGAGGATTTAAAAAAAGAAAATGGACATTCTTGGGTGCTAACTCTTTAGAGATTCCGATTTAGCAGAGCTGGGCTGGAGCTCAGGAATCTGCATTTTGAATACACTCCCCAAGGGATCCTCATGCACACTTAAATTTAGAAAATATTTCCCCTAAGATGCAAATCACTGTGCTGGGGGCATGGTACTTGCAAATGCCCAAGCAATAAATAGTAGAAGGGTCAGAGATGAGATCAGAGTAAAGGAGGATTAATATTACTGGGGTTCAGATAGTCCTTCTCACTTCATTCTAGCCAGTGGCAAGTAATTAGCGGCTTCTCTCTTTCACCCCCTGTCTTTTCCCGAAAGGTCAACAAACTTTCCACTTAGAGAACTCTCTTCCTGAAAGTAGTTTCACAGTCAGTGTGGAGAGGGAGGCGGAGGGAAGCACTAGAGGTTGTGGATTTATTGGAGAAGCACTTGCCTTAATTTGTTTTCTCAAAAAGTACATGGAGTTTCAGGAAACTAAGGTGAGAATATAAACTATCCAGGTGAATTTAAATGTCCTAATGTAAGTACTTTCCCAACTAAGATAAAGAGCCAGCACCCACATGATAATTCAGTGCAACTGAAACACATCCATTAGCTTTTAAACAAATACAAGAATTTTAATATGCTTTCAGACCTTGTTTTGTCTGTTTTCTTCCATTTTTGAAGTCCACTGTATTCTTGAATGTTGATTTTCTTTTTCTTTTTTAAATCCAGTCCACTGTTTTGTACAGAGTGCTGTTTCTGCCCTAAGGCTAAGAATGTTCTAGGTAAATCAATCAATCAATTTTTGCCCATTAAGAAAGAGCACTAAAATAAAAAGAATCTTAACCTTTTGATGAATTTGGTAGCTCTTTGCTAAATACGTTTTTATCCCCAGTGTCAAAACACCCAGAAGAGAAGCCTTAAAGAGAGGAAAAGCTCCCAAGTCCCAGGGACTTATGTGACATTTGGGGAAATTTTTTTCAAATCCTTGAGTATTGATGGACCCATCACTTGGAGGTAGTGGTGGTATTTTTAATTAAGACTTTCTAGCAAAGTTGGAGGATACACATATTTAAAATATAAAATAGCTGCTTCTGCAAAGCAAACTGGGAAGAAGACATGGTACTCAGCTTAACTGAGCATCTAACTCAGCAACAGCTTGTGCACAAGGCTGTTCAAATACCTTCCTTCAATTTTCAGACTCTCGGGCTTGTAGAACTGATGGAGTGACTGATTTATTTTGTAGGATGCGAAGTTTCCAACTTGTTATTTCCAGATTGTGGATGTTATATGACTGAACCTGGTGGTAATGTGTGCTGTTCCAGCCCAACTGTTAAATTAGAGCAGTTCATGAAGAAAAATGAGATACGATGTTGCATGAAATGGTGTCTCAGCACAAAGAAAATTTTTTCTCATCTGTGGAGGGAGATTAAAAAAAAAGACATAGCTGAGATCTTCAAGTTGTTGAAAGTTCAAAAAAATGTTTCACAACTACAGTGTCTAACCTGGGACAGTTTTTCACTCGAGTCTGTTCCTCTCAGCTGAACCTATTCCTAGCTTAATAGTGGAATTAAATACAGAAATTGGCTTCAGGTTAGAATCCAACTTGGCTTAAACCATTTTATTACTTCAAGCAAGAGATACATCAAATTGGAAAATGACAATTGTGGTGACAGAGGTCAGAAGGAATAGAATATTAATCCATTCCTCTATTTTTTTTTTCCTTCAGGTTTTTGACCACACAAACCAGCCTTCTCCAGGGTAAGCTACATTATACGCTTCTGTCATTTGTTGGGGGAAAACCAGCATAATTTTATTGACTTTGAGTACATTATTGTTGTGCGGTATCCCAAAGTCAGGAGGGCGACTTTCAAACGGTGCCCAGAATTAGGTTTTTATCGGCAGTGGGAGTGATGAGGGCACCCCCAGGATACGGCTTGATGGCCTGACCAAGCATGGACTGGACCAATGAGAGAGACAGGAAGATCGGCTCTTTTTCTTGCTTGATTAGCCCTTTTATGAGACAGCAGACTCTTCGTCTCTGATGTTCAAAGGCAGGAGGTTTCTTTGTGAGCAGCTGCGGCATGCCTGCGCCTCTCCTAAAGCCCACAGTTGGAAGAATTAAAATGCAGAGCGCCCCTCAGCACGGCCCCAGCCCTCAGCCCGGGTGAGCCTTTCCGTCGGGTCCAGCAGAACCACGTTAGCCAAGTTGTTTAACTTTCCAGGAGTATCTGTCAAAACTAGCCATGGAGGATGCGTTAATCTCATTAAAGGACACACCAGGAACCCTTTTTTATTTCATTAGAAAATCAGGATGCATTTGATGGGCACCATCTGGTTTGTGAATACAGGAATAAGTTTTTCAAAAGGGCACATGTCCAAGTTCCATGTCTCATGTGCTTGAGAAGGAAAACCCACAAGCAGCTCTATTTTTAATGAGAGCAATGCTAACGCTAATAGGATTGGAGTGGATTTCAGTGTGTGCCATGTCTCCCAAACTGCATGTGTTTGCAGTACACTTGGCAGCCTCGTCCTGATTAGAGGCTGGGCTTCCCGTGGAAAAAAATGTAAAGTTCTCCATGTGCTAATTGGAAAATAGAAAGAGGCATCATTGTAGCAAAGCAGCTGGCTCCTTAGGTATCAATTATGGCTCCATCTATTATAAAGACCAGTATTTTAAAAGTATCTCTTATTATTTATTATGTCACTTTTAGAAACTGTAAGTTTTTTTCAAACCATAGGAAAACCATCAAGTTAAACTTTACAATGTATGCTTTGTAAAAATGCCTTTTGGATGTAATCACTTGTATAATAATCACTTATTATAAATAAGAAGCAGTAACTAAATAGTGAGAAAATACAGATTTACTATCAGTAGTTCATGTTAGGTCCTTATAAAAATATAGCTCTGGAATGTAGCCATCTCACTATACCGGAATAATTCCTTCAGCTTCCTATATAATATTAAAAATATTATACAGTAACAACCATGATTTGTGAGGCAGTATGGTGCTCTCCTTCACCTCTCAGTAATTGGAGGCATCTTCTGTATGTATTCCACAAGTCCAGCTCAGGCTGACGAAGGAAGCATAATTATATTACAGGCAATCTATCTAAAGTAATTACAGTTGTCGCCATCGATCCAATTAAAGAGGATAACCGGCTCTACGGAGTCAGAGCCACGGAGCTTTTGAACTAAGTCCAGGCTTTGGGATAGCGCTGTGATTGAGGATTTCAAGAATTTTCATTTTCCAAAATATTGTTGCTTATAAAAATAGACAAAAATGCTGGGGATGGGCAGTAGGGAGAGATTGAATATGAGTAGAAGTTTTTTGCTTTATTCATTTAGTGATAAATTTCTTATTTTTAAGCACAGAGATCAATGTGCATTCTCAACATGAAAGCTTCAGGCCACGCGAGATCTTTATGGAAAGATTAACATAGCATCACAACATGCTATGGCCCACTGTACTCATCTGGCATCTCGTGCTATTCAGCCCCTGTCCCGTATTCCTTCAGAACCTTCCATCTGGTTCCACTAAGAGATGCAAGGCCCCGTCTCCTGTCTTTGCACTCTGTGGAGGAAGTTGACCTGAGCGGCACCTTCCAGGCACTGGCTTATGTAGGGTCAGTGTGGGTGACAATATGAATCATCAGGAAGAATTAAAGAGGGTCAACTTTGGTCCATACCAGAATATAAGCCTTGGATACAAGACCCAGAGAACAAGAATTGAAAATTATGCCACTCACTGTGACTAAGATTTAGAAAAGGCCCAACAGAGATTGTATATACCTGCTTTGGGTGCTGTTTTCTTTGTGATGATTCACATATAAAGCCATGTAGCAGAAAAACTTAGTCAGGGGGTTAGAGGGGAGCATTTGCTATCTAATATCCATGGCTCCCTTAGTCACTGCTCAACATGCTTTCAACACTTCACAGCCCGGGGTTTCTATTCTATATCTGGACTCTTCCACCTCCCTTGATCATCTCCTTCCCACACATTTCCCTGCTCTCCCACAGCCATCCTGCACCCCTTGCCACTTTGGATGCGTGTTTTCTTTGTCCATATAGACAATGCTAGTCCTGCTTTAGAACTTACCTCTTCCCGGGAAACAGTTCAAAGAAGTAGAGGAGGCGGCAGAAAAAGGACGAGATAGGAGAGCTGGGTTGTTTTATATTCCACTACTGACAAACTCTGTGATACTGAGCAAGTCAACAAAGCTTAGTGAGTCCCAGCTTGCTCATCTGTAAATTGAAGTCGTTAGCATCTGTCCTGCCAACCTCATTATAATAAGTATCTGAAATGAAATTATGAATGTGGGAAAAGTCCTTAATAAATATAAAATTCCATACCATATGAGGGATTATATATACATATATTTACTATAATACGCCCATCTACTCTGGTCATCTCCTTCTGTCAATTCCACCAGCCCTTGCAATTTAAATGGTCCTTCTGAAAATGCCCTCCATTTGCCTGGCCGGTGTGCCTCAGTTGGTTGAACATCATCTGGTGCACCGAGAGGTTGGTTCGATTTCCGGTCAGGGCACATGCTGGGGTTGCAGGGCGATCCCCAGTAGGGGGAGTGCAGGAGGCAGCCAATAGATGTTTCTCTCTCATTGGTGTTTCTCTTTCTCTTTCTAGCTTCCTCTCTCTAAAATCAATTTTAAAACATTTTAAAAATTTAAAAAAAAGTCCTACTTTTATTCCTTGGGTTAATGTTTCTGTGCTTTCTGTTTCTTGTTGAGTGTTTAAGAAACTTGAAGACAGGTACCATGTTGCTGACTTCTTTTCTGTTTTTACTAACATTTCATTTGTTCCCTGACTTCCTGGGATGGGATTGTGTAGTGTTTGCTCTCTCTTTAGTTTTTCTCCAACCATTGTAAGCCTCTGGCCCAGCGTGGGCCTGAAGAAAACATGCTGCATTATCGGACAATAAGCATGTGAAGGACTAGGTATGGAATTATAGGCCAGAGGGGTGGCAGGACTTGAAAATTCCACGTTCTCTCCGTGTGCACCACCCTCCAAGCACATGGATGCACTCACCAAGGTTAAAAAACCCTTTAGGGTTTTTATGGAGGTCTCATTTAGTAGGCATAATTGATCACATCATTGGAAATTGGTGTTTAACTTAATCACCAGCTCTCCTCCCCTTTTTGGAGGATTCAGGGGTAGAGCTGACAGTTCTAAACTTCTGATGAGTCTTGTTCCTTCTGATGACCAGCCCCCATCCTGAAGCTATCCAGGGGCTTTCAAAAGTCACCTCATTATAACTAAATGCACTTCTATCACCCTTATCAGGAAATTGCAAGGGTTTTAGGAGCTCTGTGTCAGAAACCAAGGACAAAAACCAAATAGCATTTATGATCTAGCCTCACAGACCAACTCTGGCAGGGAACCACACAAGGGCATGAATACCAAGAAGCCGGGATCATTGGAGCTGGCTACACATCTGCTGTGACTTTTCTTCTTTTATCTAGAGTTATTTCAAGGAAATCTGCTGTCCCCTTGAATGTTGCTTATATATGGTCAAGAATATGATTTATTGGTTAGATGATGACACGGTATCCATTTATATTATTAACCTCTTGGAGGCCCTTGAATATATGAGCTGTTGAAACAAAAGCCTGCTCGTGATCCTCACTGGAATTCTCAAGGCCTAATGGGCCATGAGTCCAACTCAGACTCCTACAGGTGACCTCTAGCAATGGAAAGATCACTGGGCACAAACCATGGACCTTGGCTCTACTATTATTCATATATATATATATATTATTGATTTTTTACAGAGAAGAAGGGAGAGGGATAGAGAGTTAGAAACATCGATGAGAGAGAAACATCGATCAGCTGCCTCCTGCACACTCCCTACTGGGGATGTGCCCGCAACCAAGGTACATGCTCTTGACCGGAATCGAACCTGGGACCCTTGAGTCTGCAGGCTGACGCTCTATCCACTGAGCCAAACCAGTTAGGGCACTACTATTATTCTTGCTGCTGAGTTGTACCATGAGCTCAGTTTCCTCATCTCTAAAATCTGAGAGTCAAAAGAGATGATCTACATTGCCCCTTCTGGTGCTAAAATGTACACAGTTCTAGGAAGGCTCAAAGAAAATTGCTTAAATCAAATGATAAGGGTCACATCAGATGTGTTTAGTGAAGATGCTGCCAAGGGCCTTGCAATATGTTTAATTGATTTGGAGAGAGTAAGAGCTTATATTTCTTTTCTTAAGTATATTAAAATGATATATGACTCTTCAGTCAGTCACCACATACTCTAATTAATATTCTAAATAATATCACTGACATGACATATTGGAATTTACTGATGTGGATAGATCACAGATCATCAAACAAGCATATTATCAATTTTTTACTCTCTCAACTTATATGTAGAGAAACTGAGGCCCAGATAGGTGAAGAGACTAGCTAAGGTTTCAAAGCAAATTAGAGGCAGCAATAGATGTCAGTCCAGAACTCCTCAATCCTTGTCCCTTTCCATGTCTATTATACCAAGCAGTTGCTGTAGTTTTCCTCTATTATCAGATTAAATAACTGCCTATCTTTTATTTAAAACTAACACACACATCAAGGAGTAAAGTATTATTGATTTCAAGGGGCAAGTGCCAGTGTGTTTAAGAACATATTTTTATTGAATAGTTCAGGCTGAATTAAGACACTGTGTTCTATTTTGTTAATCTTGTGAATAAGAAGTCCTGTTTTAATGAGAAGATGCTGCTCTGAAGGCTGCTCTGTGTGGCCTATTTACCTTGACATGTCAGGTATTGATAAAGCACGGGAAGGGGTTCACTGGAATTTCTTTAAGGAGAGAGAAGTGGGTGGTTGATGAGTGTTGCTTCTGCAAACAGGCAGAAGGAATAGGGAAGAGATGCCAAAGTTATGCTGGGTTCTGCTAAACATTTCTCCAGCCACTTTGCTTTTCTGTCTCTTCTCTCTGTCCATTTCTTATCCTTTTTGGGGCTCTTTGTAATGTCTTTGACATAAGTGAGGTCATAATTTGGCCTCTGAGATTGTAGTACATTCCCTGCTCTTAAGATAATTATTCAAAAAATTTCCAACTTGTATGTAAACAAAGACTCAGTTCTTATTGCAGTTAAGATAATATTATTGTACAATGGCTGGTTTGTATGCCAAATGGGAGTAGACTTGGATTCTCTGCCATTTCCTTAAAGGGACTTTATGGTAATTTATTTACTTATATGATTTTAAAAAGTATAAAAGTCTTTAATCCATGGATCATTAGTTCATAAACTTCTCTCCCTTATGCTCTATCTCTAAAAATTATCTTTCCTAGCTTAATCTCAGTGACCTGTTAACGATTAAGAACTAGACTAATTAGCATATACTTGGGTTGGTTTTACTCTTAGAGGAATTTTTACCTATAGAGTCGAACAATAGAAGAACGCTCTCCTTACCTGTTTGGACAAAGAGAAATAGCTAATTTACTAGATTGCCATTACAATGGCAAAGTCACTAGATTATCTGGAAGGGAAGAGGTTACTTTTGTTTTCTTCATCATTCTCATCAGAATTTATTTTCTCATAGTTAAATAATGGTGCGTCAAGTACTTATAAGCATCAAAAAACCTCCTATATCTGGGTATGAACATACTATATAGAATTTTTACCTATAAATATGTATTATTCACAAATTATGGATGTATAACTTTTATATAAGATTTTCTCTGGATCCACATTCAACAAAATATCTCAATCTCATCCTTCCAAAAAATCAATATTTCACTTACCTGATGTGTGTGTGTGTATCTATATATCTATATCTACGTGTGTGTGTGTGTGTGTGTGTGTGTGTGTGTGTGTGTGTTACTTTCAGCACCTTGTGTGTTTCTGGCACAACTAAATGAACATCTGTATGTTGAATACTTTTCTTTTTGAATTTTTTTTTAATCCTTAATAATTTCCTAAAGGAAGATCTGTACATTGTATGAAAATAATCATTAAACTCCTAGGATTATTACAGTGCACTCTGCTGTCATTTAGTCTGTATTCATATATTTTATCCTAGTTAAGGACTTGATGTGTTCTGCATATCAAGTCATTAAACTCATCCAAACACTGAATGCAGTAGTTTAAAATTACATTGTGAATTTTCACTGAAGGCAGATTTGAGATGTTTAACTGGCCATACTAGTTGTTCTGCTGATTCTGATTGTATTACAAAGAGAAGAATGGAGTAGCCATAAGACTGCTGACTGTGCCTTGTGCATTTCTATTATCCACACAGTCTAAAATCTGAGAGTCAAGAGAGATGATCTACATTGCACCTTCTAGTGCTACAATACATACAGTTCTAAGAAGCCTCAAAGAAAATTGGCTAAATCAAATGATAATAAGGGTCACATCAGATGTTTTTGGTGAAGATGCTGCCAAGGCCTTGGTATATGTTTAATTGATTTGGAGAGAGTAAGAGCTTATATAAGAACAACTAAATGATCACCTGTATATTGAACCCTTTTCCCTTTGAATTATATCGTAATCCTAAATAAAATTTTATATCACATATAGTTTAATAAATAAAACTTTAAATAAACAAAATAAGAAGGCATAAAGAGAGGGAAGGTGAGTATACACCATACTCACACAGGAAAAACCATGTCAAGATCTATATTTTGAGCAAAATTGACTAATCATTACCATCCTGTTTCTATGTATACAGATCTTGATATAAAATACAAATGTGGATTCACCAGTTTAAAAGCAGAAAACAGAAGCCCTTGTCAGAGGCCATTTTCTCAATATCTTCCTGTTTAGGTATGCATTCACTTAGCTGCCCCTCTATTAAGGAACAACTCCCTTAAACACTTGAAGGCACAGGGACATGTCTTAATTGACCCCGAAGGGGGTCTTTGAAGTTCACTGCTTGTAAAACTTATTTAAAATTGAAGTCTTTCTGCATCAAAATGGATTAGGTAAATCATGGGACTTATGAGCACCTGTTACCCAGTGAACCTAGCTGCATCCTCTCCCTGCGCTGGCAGGAACTCCAGTACTCTGCCAGTTTCCCCAAGTGCTGGGAGTTTCCAGGTGATATCTCCATGTGCTCAGGAACAATTTCACAGCACATGAATCTACCTGAGCTCCACCAGGGATGACACACCTCCACCTGCCCAGTACGGCCTCTACTGTTTTGATGGCCCCACTGCTTTTTGTAATACCTAGAAGGCATGGTACATGTGTTCTGTTCTGCCTAACGGCCTTGTCTTTCTTGCTGCCTTATCTGGCTGTTTATTATCTCCCGGTGGTTGCTTTGAAAATATACAAACTGTCTCGTAGCCTTCAATCGAGCAACAGGATGAATATCTTCTATGCTTAAAGAGGAGTTCTAAAGAAGTGTTGCTTGAACCACATTGAGTTAGATAGTTTGGGTTCTTTCAAATTTTACTGCTAGCCCTCTTTTCCCCCGGGACCTGGACATGTTTCCAAGATACTGGGTCAGAGACTGATTCAAGTCATAGGCACGATGAGGTAAGCAGACTCCCTGCTCCTCACCAATGCGTAAGAATTTTACATGAGCAATAGCATCTTAACTGAGTCTCTCCTCCCCTGGGATGGATTCTTCCCAGGAGAAGACTTAGTGCCACTGCCTGCCCCCACCGTACCCCTGCTAGACTTTTATTGCACTACCATGTAAATTCAACACCCATTCTAACAGTGGAGTCACTTTACAACCCCTACCTCTAAGAAACTGGGTGGGTTCGATTTGAATAAACTTTTCTTATATATTTTACTACATGTGTGATAAAAATTTGCAGACGTGTCTGAACCTTAGCAGTGAAGAGTTTCGGGCCAAGGCTCAAGCTACAATCCTACCACAACGTTCATTTATAGTTTCTTACTCTTTTGAAGAAATACTTTCCCATAATCTGCTTCCTTTCTAGATATATGATCTTATTCACTCAGACTATAATATTTTATTCTTAGTACCATTTTTCTTCCAAAGTTTTAATAGCAATACTCTATCCTGAAATGTTAAAGAGGACTTTTTCTCAGTGCTTCCTTATTTTTTTCTACTGCTGAAAAATACAGTTAATAAACTACAGAAGTGACCACGCTGATCGTTTCTAATGTAGAGCGCAGAATGAAAGAAAGCAGGACAGGCAAAGAAAACAGATACTTGTGTAGCTCACTTCAAAGTGGATTAAGTTATTTAAGGAATGACTTTATGTTATAGGGCAGTTAAAACTATTTTAAAACAGCTAGATGTGTTCAGAACATATGTCTTCATATGGCAAATGGCACACAGATGACTGAAGTTCTATCGTCATTCCTAATGTCTGCAGCACCCAAGTGAAAGCATGTGAAACACCACCATAATGGAAGCGACAGCAAAGGCACCTCTGTCAGAGTAGCATATGATTGATTAGTTTACCCTCCAACCTCCCTCCCCCCTCACACACACATGAGTCTAGGACTTTGCCTCAGAATGTCAAAGATACCATAGTCTTTGTGCTTTTCTACACCTCACCTGCAAGATATTTTGCCTTTCTTACAGCCTAAATATCTAACATTAAAGAAATGATTAAGCAACTACAATGCTACCTATTCTATCACCAAAAAAATCATATGTGTTAAAATGTCTTTGAAATAACATTTTAATGATGTGGGAAAATATTCAAGCTAAATCATTAAGTGAAAAAAACAATTACAAAACTTTATAAACAACACATATAATGAAATAATTAAAAGAAATTTTTACTTTTTCTGTAGGGTCTATAATGAGCAACTATCTATATACACCGAGTGGCCAGATTATTATGACCACATGACTTTTGTAGGCAAATTAGCTATAATTTTGCCCTGAAGTTGCTAGAGGGCCAGACCATTATAAATAGGGAAGCAGGTTGTTTACCACGACAGTAGAAGTGATTTTTTTCTGAAGATATGGGTAAACAAGGTTATTTAACAGTCTTGAACATGGGATATATATTATTATGAGTGGCCAGATTATTATGACCACCCCATCAGTACTTCATTGGGCCACCTTTTGCCTTCAACACTGTGGCAATTCTTCTTGGCATTGACTCCATGAGATGTTGAAAGGTGATGCGAGGAATCTGACACCATGCCTGATGAATAGCACTGTCCAGTTCTGTGAGATTTGATGGTTGTGGAACCAGCTGCCTGATGGCTCTTTTAACTTCGTCCCACAAATGCTCAATTGGATTGTGATCTGGTGATTGTGGGGGCCACCTAAGCAAGGTAAAGTCTCCCTCATGTTCTTGAAACCACTCCTGCACAATACGAGCACCGTGGCATGGCGCATTGTCTTGTTGGAAGAAGCCATCTCCATTGGGATACGCCATCAACATGATAGGATGAACTTGATCAGCAACGATACTTAGGTATGTTGTACTATTAAGACGTTGTTCCACAAGAATTAAAGGGCCCAAATCATACCAGGAAAACATGCCCCAAACCATAACACTGCCCCCACATGCTTGAAGGGTTGTACTCATGCATGTGGGGTGCATGCTTTCATGCTGTTCCCACCAAATTCTCACTCTGCCATCTGCATGATGCAACTGGAAACGTGATTCATCGGACCACATGACTTTTTTCCAATGCTCGACTGTCCAATCCTTGTGTACCTGTGTGAATTGAAGATGTTTTATCTTGGTAACTACAGACAGCAAAGGTGTTCAAACAGGCCTTCAGCTTCCATATCCCATACGATGCAATGTACGGCTAATTTGCCTACAAACGTCAGGTGGTCATAATAATCTGGCCACTCAGTGTAATTTATATATCTCCCACCTTCAAAGGCTGTTAAATCGCATTGTTTACCCATATCTTCAGAAAAAAATCACTTCTACTGTCATGGTAAACAACCTGCTTCCCTATTTATAATGGTCTGGCCCTCTAGCAACTTCAGGGCGAAATTATAGCTAATTTGCCTACAAACGTCATGTGGTCATAATAATCTGGCCACTCAGTGTATATAAAAGGCTAATATGCAACGTGTCCCCTCAGGAGTTTGACTGGGAAACTGGGAGTTCCATTGCTCACTATGACATGTGCTGACCACCAGGGGGCGGCTCAGAACATGGCAGGCAACCAACAGCAGCTGCGGGGTGCTGAGGGAGCGAGGGAAGGAGGAGGTGGGGAGACAGGGAACCTGATCAGCCCTGATAGCTGGCCAGGCCTAGGGACTCTACCCATGCACAAATTTCATGCACCAGGCCTCTAGTTAATTAGATAAAAGAAAATGGGACATTATATAGGAAAGTAAATCTTAGAACAATATTTATAGCTAGCTAAGATACATAGGATTATTGCAAATGTCATAGCTTTGGAGCATAAGTAAAAGCCTTCAATAGCTTCTGAGGAAGGAATGCTCACCCTGTAAGAGCCACTAAGGTGGAAGTTGAGAAATCAACAGTGAGACACTGTTTTCAGAAGAAGCTATATTAAACTGAGGTAAAGTAGCCACATTCCAGGGGAGCCAGAGCAAGAAAGGGAATGCATGGATGAGCTGCTTAATAGTGGCATTAAGAAGAGGGCATAAGAATAAATATGTGAGATAAAAATAGAGTGTGAGGGAACCCAGGAAATTGTTGGGAACAAGTAGGAAGGCTGGGCGTTTCTGCCCTGGGCATGGCCCTAGTTCAGGTCATCGTGTTTGTGGATGTGGAATTAGCTGGTGAGAGTCGGAGCTGATTGTTAGGCATTGGAATGGAATGTTCTTGAGAGAATAGCATGCTGAGTACAATTTTATATGAAACACCACCCTTATGCTGTCCCTGTGGTTGTACCGTTGTCCCTTTTGCATGTTTTGATTTATAATAGAAGTGAAAGTGAATCGAATTATGGTGACCAAATCTCAGGGCTCATGGTGACTAAGACGGAACTTTCTACTGAGAAAATAAGCATTTTTGAAAAGAAGATACATATACATGCAATCAACCCTTGCCTACCTGAACAGAATAAATGAAATGTATTTCTTCCTTCAAGGCAAAGGTAACACAATACATTTTTGCATTGAAAAAATCAGTGTGTTGTAAAAAACTCTTATTCAAGCCAGTCAGAGAAAGATAAATACCACATGATCTCACTCATTTGTGGAATATAGAAAACAACATAGACTGATGAACAGGGACAGATCCAAAGACAGAGAAATGGCGATCAGACTA
>NW_005369870.1:752872-783667 GCF_000412655.1 Myotis brandtii | reverse complement strand
AGGACACATTTGTAATACCTTAACCAATAAAGAAATTTAAAAAAAAATAAAAATAAAAAACCCTTATTCAAAATAATTCCAGGAGGACTACGTTTGTGGGCACTTTTCGTTCCTTTTCCTGGATATTATCCTTCTCTCTAATTTCCTGGCCCTTTGCTACTGTTTCTCACTGTCTCCAGCAGCCCCCAAGCCCTTTTCACTGGTCCTTAGCGTTTTCCTTGGTTTGGAAACTCCTGGTTTCCATGTGCCAGAGAGCAGGGGCCCAAGGAGCTTCCGTGTGGGCCAAGGGCATGGGCTTTAGCACTCAGCTCTTATGAAGGCTGTTTGCCAATGCAGTGACCTTTTTTTCTTATTAAATTTAATTTTTTAGGGTGACACTAATTAACAACATTATACAGGTTTCAGGCGCACAATTCCACAACACCTCATTTGTACACTGTACTGTGTGTTCACCACCCCAAGTCAAGTCTCATTTATCCCTTTATACTCTCCTCCAGCTCCCTCTACTCCCCTTTTCTCCCTCTCCCAGCAATGACCGCACTGTTGTCCATGAGTGTTCTCTCTCACTCTCTCTCTCTCTTTATCAAATGCCTTTGTTGTTGTTGTTTTTTACTTTAAAATTTTTTATTCTGGATAATTGAGCCTGACAAATAACTGGGTTCTTATAAGTGAAGTGATATCAAACATCTGTTCCCTTGGCAACTTGGTATATATCTGAAAGTTCTCTAGCCTCTTTTCTAGATCTTAAAGTTATTAAAAACCTCAACAATACTAACAGTGTACAATGTAAACATGTTTTAGAACCTATGTAAATGTGTTTATGAGAAATAGCGATAATGTTGTTTCATGGCAGTGAGTTTTAAACTATATGGAGCCTAAAACTACAGATTATTTCTTTTTTATTATATTTGGGAGAAGGAATGCCACTGGCTATTCTAAAATCTGGAACTTTAAAAATGTACATCTACATAACCTGAGCCAAATAACTGGCTACAAACATAGCACTGAGAAATACCTTCCCCCACCTCCCCTCCCTACAGACAGACATTTGCATAATAAACAGATTTCATCTCAACTCTCTGTTTTACCCCTTCAGTTGTTGGGGGAGAAGGGTGGTCTTTAAACTTCATTTATTCATTTATTAGGAAACATTTTAAGTTCTCCCTGTATTTCTAACCTATAATTCAGCGGTTCTCAACCTGTGGGTCGCGACCCCTTTCGCAGTCGAACGACCCTTTTACAGGGGTCGCCTAAGACCATCCTGCATATCAGATATTTACATTACGATTCATAACAGTAGCAACATTACAGTTATGAAGTAGCAATGAAAATAATTTTATGGTTGGGTCACAACATGAGAAACTGTATTTAAAGGGCCAGAAGGTTGAGAACCATTGCTATAATTGATCCGTCCTTCATTCATCATCAGATATTTATTGAGCTCCTCTAGGAGTCAGGTACCCTTCCAGATGTTGGGGATAAACAGTTAACAAGACACATGATCTCACTCATTTATGGATAATAAAGACCATTATAAACTGATGAACAAAAATAGATACAGAAGCAGAGCAGCATCGAACAGACTGTCAAACTACAGCGGGAAGCCCGGGGAGGGTTGGGTGGAGGGAGGGTAAGAGATCAACCAAAAGACTTGTATGCATGCATATAAGCATAACCAATGGACACAAGGCACTGGGGGGTAGGGGAGGCCAGGGGAATGTCAAGGGGGGAAAAAAAAAGGAGACATATATAATACTCTTTGTAATACTTTAAGCAATAAAACAAAACTAAAAAAAAAAAAAAAGAAGGTCTCTCTCAAATGCTCAGAATTCTATTGGAGGAAGATGGTAAAAAAAAATATTTATAATACAAACGTACTAGTTAGCACTCAGTTTGGGGTAAGATACTAAGATGAGTAACACTTGGCCTTTGTCATCATGGTGCTCACGGGATAAACTGTATATAAAGAAGATGTTTATAAACGCAATATATCTGGACCATTAAGAGTCTCCCCCAAAGTTTATTTAAAAATGAATGTTATTATTTGGGGGAATATTTGAACTTAGTACAACTCAGTACAATTAGTATGAAGTGGCAGTTAAGCTTTTTCATGTCCAGTTTTAATCCTTGAAAATGTCAGCTAGTTTATGGGTGGAGGCCTGAAAGGCCCTTTTACAGGAACCTAAACGAAACATGACAAAGCAAAAAAAACAAACAAAGATGGAATGGAGGAAAAACATACACCAAGAACTCTGCCTCATAACATGGTGACAAAGTGTGTCCCCAGACAGCTTCCCTGGCACCTTTCTGGTGGGTCAAGAAGCAACTCCTGCAGCAGTTACAAGTTTTCTCCTCTCTCCGGTCACAAAGGCCCGTCCTAACCATGTAGGTGGTTCAAATGGGTTAGCATTGCCACAGTGTGTCAGTTTGTCATACCGAGTGCCAAACCCTGTTCGGAGTCCGCGAGCCTGATTTAATTTTCTATAGCTCAAATCCCTCTTTCTCTTCAGCCTCCAGATCTTTCCTGAGAGAGCAGGTTCCCTGTCTAAACTTGCTTGGATCCTGCATGGGCCTGAAGACCTAGGCCGATAAGCCCCTCCTCCCTGCTCCGCTGCCTCCCACATGGCTTCATAGGCCTCCTGATCTTCCTAAGTGTCCACTCCCCAGTACCATGCAAGCTCCTTGCGATTGCCACCTAGGATGTGTGTGGGTCCAGGACCTGGCACAGGACATACAGGTATGGCAACACAAAGCTCAGGAGTCAGAACTCCCCGCGTTTGAACTCAGACTCTGCCATTTGGGATGTGCAACCTTAACAATTTGCTTAATCTTTGGAGCCTCTAGCTTCTCATATGTAAAATGGGGTTAATAGCAGTATGTATTTTGTAATTGATCTAATGATAAAATAAGATAATGATGACATTTTTAAGAAAAACGTGTCATGTAGGTAGCCTGAAGATAAAGTCCATTTAAACTCATTTGAGAGAATGGCTCCTCATCTAGTACATATTTAGATCCATGCTGTATAGTGTGTCTGAAGAGCCTAGGCTCTAGGCTGTAGACACTACTACAAAGCATTAGACTTTCTTTTTCTGCCGCTATTTGCCAGTATTGACCATTGTTTTTAATATTTGCTCAATACCTTCAACAGATACTTTTTTCAAGGCCTTGGTAAATGTCAACCACAGCCTATTAAGAGTAAATCTGAAATGATTGGAATTCAGGGTGAATCCAGGGCCATCCTAGAACAGTTTCCTTCAACCTAGTACATGCCAACCGTTGTGACTCTACCATATGAGGGCTTCGTCATAGTTTTCTCTGTTCGTACCTGTAAAAGTAAGACTTGGTTTATGTACACACAAACTTACATTTTCTTAAAAGTGTCTGCTCCTGTGTTTATTTTACAAAAATGAGTAAGCTTTAAGGTTTCTTTTTCACTTATTCCAAAAAAAAATATCCTTATCCAAAAGAACAAATAAGGGTGACCCAAGGGGCATGAATTCTATTATATTTGAATAGTTGGTTTCAGGACTTTTTATTACCTCATCAATCCAAATGATGAGAATACAGGGAAAAGGAAGTGTGCCCACATAAGTGGGAAATTCTATTTTATTTAACACTCCTGCAAGGACTGCACGGAAATGCTCTTTGTGAAAGCATTTATATTAATAAAGTCAAAATATGAAAACCACTTCAGACTGATTGTTAAAAATTGGAAATGGACACCAGCTTTGCATTTTCAGTCAAAATATATACAATATCATGCAATAGCCAATTGGTGAAAAGTGCAGTTTTCTTCTGAACGTCTGGTAAACTTCTGACCCATGTCAAGACCCATGTCAGATATTCACATATCACCTCCTCCCTGAAGCCTTCCTATAGATCACCTATATCCATTTGGGGCACCTTTGGGCTGTGTCATATTTTAATTAGTCATTTACTGATCTCTTACTTCCTTTCAACTGTGACCTTCTCATGTATCTGGACCTCACCTTAAATAAAAATTAAAAAATATTTATTTCCAGTGACTTCCTTGGCTGTGGCACAATCTAGGTGCTTAAAAAAGAGTGTGTGGATTCTTGGCTGCATGTCATTGCTCTCTAGAGAGTTGAGCCTGAAAAAATACTATAGGTGAGCCTGGAGAGGGCATTGTTTTAGTTGTGTAGATATTTATGTAGGTGAATGATGCATGCACAAGAGTGTTGGGTTCCACGGGGTTTAGATGTGTTCTTTTTGTGTTGATGGAACTCGTGGTGTCCAAGATGGAAAAGGAGATGTTGAAAACAAAAGACTGTACACCTAGTGACAACTGTATACCTTTCTTTTTTTAACTCCCTGCTCCCTTCCCCCTTCATGGAATTCAGACTTCAGCCTTCCCATCTTCTCTCAACAGTGCTATGACTTTCAGTCAGCACTGCCCATATGCTGACAGATATTCTAGATTCCCTCAGCTGCTTCAACTCAACTGCTAAGAAACAGCTGGTTTTGGCATACATGCTTTTTAACACCTGAATTTCTAGTCACATATTAGCCCAGGGCCAAGACTTGTAACAGCAAACTTAGCTCCCAGGCGTGAACATTAGCAGGTGTGAGCTTTCTGTGAGCTCCACAGTGAGTCACCTGCCAAAGTCATCCACTCCACCTTGATCTCATTGTTAGTTGAGTTCAGGATTTCTCTCAGAAGCTGGAGCTTGTTACTTCTTCAAGGTCTCCTCCAAGGTTACTTAGAGTCTGTAGGAGAGAATTAATTCATCTTTCAGACTCTAGGCTGTTGCTTGAAGTTTTGTAGGAAACTGGCTGAGAAGATCACAGTTAGTAGTTGATTATGGGATAATGAAAACTGAAGGGTCTATGACAGTGATGGCGAACCTATGACACGCGTGTCAGAGGTGACACAGGAACTCATTTTTTGGGTTGATTTTTCTTTGTTAAATGGCATTTAAATATATAAAATAAATATCAAAAATATAAGTCTTTGTTTTACTATGGTTGCAAATATCAAAAAATTTCTATATGTGACACGGCACCAGAGTTAAGTTAGGGTTTTTCAAAATGCTGACACGTCGAGCTCAAAAGGTTCGCCATCACTGGTTTATGAGGACAAGAAAAGTAGTTGCTGCCCTAACCGGTTTGGCTCAGTGGATGGAGCGTCGGCCTGCGGACTGAAAGGTCCCAGATTCGATTCTGGTCAAGGGCATGTACCTTGGTTGTGGGCACATCCCCAGTAGGAGGTGAGCAGGAGGCAGCTGATTGATGTTTCTCTCTCATCGATGTTTCTAACTCTCTATCCCTCTCCCTTCCTCCCTGTAAAAAAATCAATAAAATATATATATTTTTAAAAGTAATTTCGCCCTAGCTGGTGTGGCTCAGAACATCATCCTGTACAGCAAAAGATCACGGGTTTGATTCTTATTCAGGGCACATACCTAGGTTGAGGGTTCAATCTCCTGGTCGGGTGTTACAAGAGGCAACCAATCCTATCGATCTCTCTCTCTCTCTCTCTCGCTCTCTCTCTCCACCTCTCCCTTCCTGTCTCTCTAAAAAGTCAATAAAACCACACCCTTCGGTGAGAATTTAAAAAAAAGAAAAAAAGAAGAATAGTAGTTGCTAATGGGACAAAGTTTTGCCCTGTATTGCATGATGAAATTCTCCTTCTTTGTTGTCTCTTTAGAAGGGGGTCAGTAAAAACTTATATTATTTTGAATGTGACACTGTAACAGAAATAGGCTGTCAGAAAAGAAGAAAATGATCAAGTTTATTTGTGTGCTTTAGTTTGGTCTGGTTTGGTCTCTTCATATTCTTTTCCACTTTAAAACATAAAGAAACAGTATTGTAGGACATTTCTCTTTCTTTGAAATGCATATAACAAAGTGTCCAAACATATCCTACAGAGTTAAATTACTTGGTTTAGGTCAAAGATTTGTTGACCTAGGGTAAATTACCTTGGGCAAGACTCAGTTTTTCACCTGTAAAATGAGATGGTACATAACTCTTAAGGCTAAACTGGGGATTAACTGAGTTAATCTATGTGGGCACTTAGAACAGTACCGGGCCAAAATTATGAGCTAGATACTGTATAACCCTAGGTACTTTCAACTTTTCCCTCTCATTTATTTCTTCCTATTGAGATTTCACTAGGCCTCCATTTGTTATGGCCCTGATAGGATGTCTCTTCTAATTCCTGTCTGTTATTCTTTAATTGAGTTGAATCTCAAGGTTAATGCATCTTTATTGATTTATCCCAGAAAGTAGAAGACAGTTCAGAGAATATCCAAACTGGGGAAAAACAATTTTGGCCCCAGTCCAGCTTGCTGGGTGACCTATCCTCTCTGGGCTTCATTGCTTTATCTGTCTGTAAGATGGGGTAACACTATTGGCCCTCTTTCAGGGCTTAGATTGCACACACAAAAAGGAGCAGTTTGTAGATGCATGGAGTCAATAGGTACTTAGTAATTGAAATAAGACTGCCCTGAAAGGCAAGCCCATTTGTTTTAAAAAGGAATCCAATCCAAGAAGAGCTGCTCAGACCCTGACCTAGGCAATCAGACCTCTGAGCCAGTTTCTGAAAGGACGGCCAGGTGAAACACAGGAGGGTGGGCAAGCAAGCCAATTGGCTGGTGCTATGGTAACACTTTCAGAAGAGACTTGCCTGTGGCTGTGTCTACACCAGCCTCTGCAAAATAAAACATTCAATCAATGACTTGTATTGTCCACTTGACTCTTCCACCGATCAATGTGGCTGATCTTGTCACTGAATTAATTGGGTCTCTTCTCTGTGATGTAGCTGTAGGGATTTGGGGTGTTTTTCCTATTATAGAAATAGTAGAGTTAATCTCCACTCTGTATTTAGCTTCACGGTTGACCTTTGCCATCTCTCTGTGTTTGAAAGGGTAGAAAGAGTAAGGTAACTGAATGGGAATAATTAAAAAAAAAGGGTATATTGGCCCTAGCTGGTTTGGCTCAGTGGATAGAGCATTGGCCTGCGGACTGAAGGGTCCCGGGTTTGATTCTGGTCAAAGGCACATGCCCGGGTTAGGTTGCAGGTTCAATCCTCAGTGAGAGGCGTGCAGGAGGCAAGTGATCAATGATTTTCTCTCATCGTTGATGTTTCCATTTCTCTATCCCTCTGCATTCCTCTCTGAAATCAATAATAATGTATTTTCTTAAAAAAAATGTATAGTGTAGCCAGAGTGGAATGACTGCTAGCAAAAAGAACAGCATCCTAGTAGCATTAAACAAATGTGCTGAGTGTAAATATCAGTTTCTTCATCTAAAACAATGGAGCAATAATATTTTTTAGGGTTTGCTTGAAGATCGAAAGAGACGATGTGTGCAAGCGTGCCTTATAAATGATATAGTCTGACATAATAGAAATACCTCTCTGTTCATTTGGGTCACTTTCTGGATGCAGGAAAAGGTGACATTTCTGGAGTTGGACCTAGGGGCCAGAAGAGCTGTGAGCTGGTGCCCTTTTGAGTGAAGGTGGATCCAGGGGGAAGTCAGTGGGTAACACGCTGCAGGATTAGCCCCAGGCACTTCTGCCAATCAGGTAGTTTCCAAGGCACTAAAACTCTAGCAAAAGCAGTCAAACCACTAAAGGAATATTGATATTAGTCACCATTTATGGTAGACTAGACACACACTACTTCCCTGTCTCTAGTGCCTTCTCTCCTGTTTATCCTCACTTCTCCCCTTTGGAGGGAATTAAACTATGAGCCCAGTGAGGGTGTTGGATGGGTGGTAGAGGAGAGCATTGTATCCATCTTCAAACCTTTAATTGAAGCCATACACCAGAGGGTGGGATTGCTCAAACCCACGAATAACATATGCTTATCTATGCAGTGGAAGGGATGTGACCATCAGGTGAAAAGTTGCACTTGGTCAGTGGGGTCTGCAGGACCATAGCCCATCCATGAGGAAGTGTTTTCTTGGACAAAATAAATATAAGTACAAGGTAGTGGGTTCTAACCAAGCTGACTCTGTTTTCTTTATAGAGGTATTCCTTAACAAGTGGCCCACAGACCGGCAGCATAGGCATGATCTGTGGACTTGTTAGGAATGTAGAATTCAGGCCCCAGACCTTTTGAATCAGCATTTCTGGGGGGGAGGCCCAGGGCACTGTCCTACTAATGTCTGTGAAACTGTGGCTTAAAAAAACTACTCTTTAGTCTGAATTTAGAGCATCAAAAATGCCTTCTTTAGATGAAATGATGAAAGTAAATGGAGTTTTTGGCTTTGTTTATTATAACATCTTCACTAGGAAAAATGTAAGTTTAGCATCAATACGTCATTTTTGTTGGCCTGGGAAATCCAAAAGTCAAGGACACAGATTACTTTTGAGGACCTTCCGAACTCAGATTTCATTATTTCCATTCATTGTGTCCCCCCATTCATATTACATCTGCTGACCAATACAGGATGTGAGGGAGGGAAGAATGTGTTTTAGAAAAGGGGTGACAGTGAAGCTAGGGGACTAAAGTATGGCACCCACATCTGAACCTAACACTTAGGACATGGTTCTAGCAGGTCACAGCCCAGTGACGCTCTCATCTCCACCCCCTTGGCCTGAACACTAAGCATCTGTGAATGCAATCTAAGGCTGCACTAACTTCCTAATAGCAACCTTACAAGGTTTATGCCTAATGTGTGCCCACCCTGCACAGGTGCAGGTGGTATTCTTGAACTCCTCAAGTGGGTATTTCCTTTTGCAAAGGTTCTAACCACGTTGTATGGGTGTGCTGGGGAGGGCGGGTCCCTGATGGGAGGGGGCGCGGGGAATGCCTGGGGAGTGAAATATCTGCTTCAGCACAGTAGTACTCTGCCCACTTTGTTCTCCATCAAGGCAATGGAGACTCTTAATTCCAGGGCACAGCAGAAAGAATCACTAAATTTGAAAGTTTAAAAATGAAGATGAACATGCAGCCTCTGGATACTTATTGAACCAGTCCTGGGTTGTTTTTAAGACCAAATCAGCCAGCTGTGCTTGCACTCAGTGTATTCATCTTCCCTACTTCATCTTGCTGTCAGTGCGCCAGGATCTAGTAAATACTAAAGGTAATAAATGAGGGGGCAGTTGTTGCAGTCGAGTTGTTGTGCTTGCCTTTTTTCAAAAATTATCTTCTATTTTGCAAATATTATTTCAGTGTGGTCATGTTTTTTACCTTGGGATTGGAGGGGTTTTGAGGAATATATGTTGGCTACCCACCTCTCTGATGTGGCACAGGGAAGCTGGGACAGACCAAACTCTAACCTGACCCCAGGCTGGATGACTGGTGACAATTCCTGGAAAGAGACCCCCAGCCTGAGTGTCCTGCTGCAGGCCACCCTGTGTCACAGCTATTGAGAGCATGGAACCCGAACGTGTGTAATAGGAGGGACCTAATGACAGGGAAGAAGGACTCTGGGCAACAACCAGCGTCTTAGGAGAAGATACACCCAGCGAGCATACAACTCAGAGATATGGGAATCTCATACCCTGGTTAAGTCACTGGCCATGGTGAGAAAATATCCTGGAAGGCGCCCGGCCTGTTCCAGTGGAGATGGTGGCATTTTCTCCAGCCTGCCCTGCTGAGCTTGTGTGCGTGCACACTCGTACACTCGCTGCAACCTGCGAGAACGCCACCAGCTCATCGTAGATACTCGTCTCTAACTTTTTGCTAAACAGAACAAAAGCATCACCTAATGTCATAAACCACCATCAGGATGAAAATGGAAACGTGGGAATTACAAGCTCTACGTGCCCAAACTCTTCTCCCAGGGCAGAATCGTTGTTTTAGCTGAATTAGCTAAATACATAAGCCCAGTGAGTCAACAGTAATGACTCACCCTACATCTTCCTTGGCAAGGAAGACCAAACCTGTGCAGAGAGACCAGCTGTTTTGGATAGAACCAGCTTGGGGCTGTGGTGATATCTGGGAGCCCAAGAGTTTCTGAGTTCACAGCCACAATTCATCTCACTTTACATGCTGCTCTTAGATGCTCCGGGGTCTCATTCCACTCCCCCACCCCCACCTCCTCTGCACAAAGCGTAAAATCAGAAAATCCTAATTCGATTTGGCTCTTGGCTCCATATTTTCCTTGTCTGTGGCTCCAAAGACCTCATTTGACCTTTCTTTGCCTCGGTTTTTTCACCTGTCCATTGGACACAATTTAATCTATTTCACAATCTTTTATATAAAAAGCCTGTGGTCATCATGCCATCATGACGTAACGACCGATCAACAGGAGGCTGCATGCGTGGCAAGGCACACGCGGGTGGGTGGGGACTTGACTCTGGAGGACTTGACCAGCGGCGTGGGTGGGTTTCTGGGTCCTGCCAGGCCTTGGGACTCTGGGTCCTGGGTCTCACGCGATTTTGCACGCTGGGCCCCTAGTATTGTTATAAAGAGCGATGAGGGTAGCATGCTGGAAAGCACTTTGCATTGTGAAAAGTTTATGAAAACTAAGAAGTAATTAGTCTTCAAGCATGACACTTTAAGCCCACCCCTAATTTCCAGAGACTGTGAAAGCTGGGAGCCTCTGCTCTGCTGGAAAGCACTTTGCATTGTGAAAAGTTTATGAAACTAAGAAGTTATTAGTCTTCAAGCATGACACTTTAACCCCACCCCTAATTTCCAGAGACTGTGGAAGCTGGGAGCCTCTGCTCCTCCATAGGTGGGGCAGTAACTCTGAGGGTTCTGTTAATGAGCTGGACGTTCTCAGTGGCACCACAGAGAGGGCTGATTCAACAGGACCAAAAACTCACCCCAGAATCATCAGGGTAAATTGCTGGTGGTTAAGGTTATAAATGACTTCCTGACCAAACCTTTTGTGGTAGCTTTAAACCAGTGAGCTTCTCAAATCTATGCAGGGCAAACCAGCCACTGAAAATATGGGAGAGATTGTTGACTCAGCTACCCTCATTCACAGGAAGTAAGGGTAACCAAAGTTCACTTCCTCATGTCCCACCAAGGCTGAAATTCTGCCCGCTTTCCCAGAGGTTTCCTCTAACGTTGCTGCTGTCCTGTCTGTGAAAGAGGAGGGCACTGGAGCCAGGAACTTCAGCCTATCCCAACTCAGCACAGAAACCGCCGGACAATCAGCCCACGCCTGGAGAGCTGAGCTTGTCTTCAGTGCTATTGGCCTTTTACTGCCTCTCTTCACATTTCCATCTTCTTGCTCCCAGGAGGTCCTGCAGAAGCAAACCCTGAAGCGAGCATGTGAGTGTGAGTGGTTACCAAGGAAGGGGTCCAGAGAAACCAGCAAGCGGGGAGGAGGATGAACATGGACAGAGAAGTCCAGGAAGTGTGTGAGTTCAGGCAAAGTCCTGCCTGAGGCCCCAGCATAAAGGACTCCTTAGGGCTTATTCCCTTGAAGACTGGGCAGCCAGGCCTTCCCAGGCCTGCACTGGTGGATCAAAAGTAAGGCCTCCTGGGGAGTTGTGAATTCTCAGACGTTTATGTCACTCTGCAAGACCAGGCCCAGGGACTCCAGTAGCCCTGGGACAACTCTCAGGAGAGAGTTGCAGGTGTGGCTCTGAGAAGGTCAAGAACACAGAGGCTGGGGAAAGGGTTTGTGAGAGCAACAGAGAAGATCCAAGAGGATCTGGGCAGAGCTCAAAGTTCACTACCCATTATAGTGCCAACCTTTTGTTCTGGAGCTACCCTTCTCTTCCCTCCTGTCCTCTTGACAGCTCTCAAGTTAAAAAAAGAGAGTGTGTCAAGTCTCCTCTCTATTTGTTTGGATGACTTTTAGCTTTACTTGTAGAGTTTTCTTCAAGCTCCTTATCATAGCATATGAGCCCCTCCCTGACCTGGCTGAGCTGACCTCTCAAGGCTCATCTGTTGCCCTGCCCAGGATCAACCCTCTGTGATCTTTGGGTCTTCTGTTCCCTGTAGCTAAAATAATTATAATAATCACAACACAACACTTACCATCTACTGAGTGATTATTTCTGCTAGGCACTAGTTTATGCATTTACATTAATTTAATCCTCACCATAACCCCATTATAAAGGTAAAAATTATCATCCTCATTTTAAAGATAAGATAACTAAAGTAAAATGTTTTCTGAAGGCTAATACCTCCTAACTGATATGCCAGCCAATAGGCTATCATTCTCGGGTGTCTCCTAGGATGCTTCATCAAGCAAATAATCAGCAACTGCTTAGAAATCGAAGGCTGCTCTGATACAAAATGTATACAAAATGCAAACAGTATTTTTTTGAAGCGCATGTAGTCAGCTCAGTTTAATTTTCTCCTATAATAGAGTGGTAGCCTTGATCGACAAGGGAAAAGGTACAGATGTGATGTATCTTCTTTCATATACACAATAAAATCTTTTCAGGGGCTCATGCCAGGTGATGAAAGGGAAACAAGAAGCAGACCTGTGTCCCATTTCAGAGTACTTATAGCCGTTTCAGAGAACTTACAGCCGAGAAGGGAAGGGAAGACACACATATAGAGAGCTGTAATATCCTTCTTCTTCAAATCTGGCCCTCTCTCTAATCCATTCATCACACTGAAGGGAGAATATTTTTTAATTTTCTGCAAAACAATCAGAGTGTCAGAATTCTACTGATTCTACTGTGAGAGTCCTTTGGTGACTTTCCAGTGACCTCAAAGTTCATTCTTCCTCCGGCTGACTAAGCCCCTCATGAACTAGACCTGCCAATCTTTCCCGTCTCTCACCAGTGCCCCTAGTCTGTGACGTCATACAGAAGTGCTTTCCGTACCCAGAAGAGATGTGATCTGGCACTCTCACCTTCAGACCTTTGAACCTATTCTCCTGCATATTCTTCTGGCCATTTTTTACCTGTCTCAGCATAGATGTCACATGTTCTTGGAAGATTTCCTTGATCTCCCAAGACTGTTAAGACCCATACCTGCATGCTCCCATGGCTCTGGGCATTTATCTGTACCACTGCACCTTTCCCACTGCTTTGTACATTTCTTTTAGCCTAAAGTAGAAGATCAAAAGTGTTATTAATGGCCTTGACCTGGGAAGCCCTCTCAAATACCTTCTGGCAGGGAATATGTCTTTTTTTAATCCCCTCTATGAAAAACTTACAAATATATTTATCAAATTTGTACATAATATTAAATTAGATGGGGTTGCCAGAATTCTAGATATGGGGGAAAAATAGAATGTGTTCTTGAAAGACTGCAAAACAATTTCATCAACAAAGCTGAAATGCAATAGGTAAATGCCAGGTCATCCTCCAAAGAACACAAATCCGGTAACAAATATATAGGATGGCTAAGCAAAAGCATAGTGGAAAAGCACTCAGGACGCATAACTAACCATGAGATAAATGTGAGTCGGCAATGAAGTGCCGTTACAGAAAGAAAATGCAGGGCAGATTCATATTTCCCAGGTGCTTTAAATGAGGTTTGATGTATTCGGCTGGGAAGGGATTTTTGCCTCCACCGTGGCTTCTGCAGAGTGAAGCAAACACTTTCAGTCAACAAGTCATAAACTAATGCAATATATTTTGAGGGGATATTGGAGAAAATGAGGTTATTTAGTGTAGACTGGAGGAGGGAACTACTGTTTCTGGGAATCAGAAATGCTGCTACGTTACATTTTTAAACTGTTCCAATCAACAACAAGCTACATTAATGAACATTGTGTCATTCAATGTTTACAACAGCCTTTCAGTTTAAATATTATTGTCACCATTTCACAGAAAAAAAATATATATATATATATGTTTGTGAGAAGGTTGAAATACTCCTGTGTTCAAGAAAGACCAATGGGCTTAAAATTCTAGTTGACAAATCATTTTTCACCCAAAGACTATTTTGGGGCAATATCTTGCTCATGGGGAGGAGAAATAATTCTGAGCCAAAGACGTTTACCTAGTTTATGGCCTAATTTTTATTGCTATAATAATTTTTAAATGATTGAAGTGAATAAGTACATAAACATATACAGCGATAAAATATTTAGATGAGTCAATACTGAAGGCTGTGCCCTGGCCTGTTTGGCTCAGTGGATAGAGTGTCAGCCTATGAACTGAAAGGTCCCAGGTTCAATTCCAGTCAAGGGCACATGCCCGGGTGTGGGCTCGATCCCCAGTGGGGGACTTGCAGGAGGCAGCAGATCCATAATTCTCTCTCATCATTGATGTTTCTATCTCTCCCTCTTCCTTCCTCTCTGAAATAAATAAAAATATATTTAACAAAATACTGAAGGCTGTAAAATCTCTCTCCTTTAGAAACAGATAGACCATCATTTGCCAAGCAGGGTTTAGATGGGTGGGCTCTACAATTTTTGGTGTTTGCATTTTGATTAGTACAATATCTATTGAGAATATAGGCAAAATATGAATATTAATTTATAAATTACATGCATGATTATGTACTACTACAGAACTTTATACATTTCAAAAAACACAAGAGGAATTTAAAAGGATGCAAGGAACTATAGACAAATATTATTTCATGTCTCTCCCCCCTACCCCTCAATGAAATAATCTCCACACCTCCTGTTGGAGACACTCATTAAGACATCCACTAATTTTGAATCAGCAAGAGAATATGAAAAGCCAGGAGAGAGGTGGACAGGGGAAAGAGAGAAAGAAAAGGAGGGAAGAGAAAGAGGAGGAAGAGAGATTGAGCATTAGTACAATTTTAAATATAAACTAACTAGAGGCCCAGGGCACGAAATTCATGCACTGGGGGAGTGTTCCTCAGCCCAGCCTGCACCCTCTCCAATCTGGGACCCCTCAAGGGATGGCCTAAACCACAGGGGTCAGGCCTAAACCAACAGTCAGACATCCCTCTCACAATCCAGGACTGCTAGCTCCCAACTGCTCACCTGCCTGCCTGCCTGATTACCCCTAACTACTTCTGCCTGCCAGCCTGATCACCTCCTAACCACTCCCCTGCCAGCCTGATCGATGCCTAACTGCTCTCCTGCCAGCCCGATTGCCCCTAACTGCCCTCCCCTGCCAGCCCAATTGCCCCTAACTGCCCTCCCCCGCAGTCCTGGTCCCCCCAACTGCCCTCCCCTGCCGGCCTGGTTGCCCCTAACTGCCCTTCCCTGTTGGCCATCTTTTGACCACATGGGGGCAGCCATCTTGTGTGAGGGTGTGACAGTCAATTTGCATATTACCTCTTTATTATATAGGATGCCTAGATCATCAACTCTTCCCAGGCAAATAGAGTTCCTAGGTCAGAAGACTTCTCCAGCCAGGCTGTCTAACAAGACCTGCTCTGGAAATGCATAGAAGCATTGCTTGGAAGTTATGAGGGGATGGCAGAAAGTGTTGCCACAGTCTTGTTAGCTATGCATGAAGTCAGGCTACTTCCCAAAAGCTGGGGACAGAGAGCGGGCATGGAGTTCCCTGGATGGGCTGATGCTTCCACCTGTGACATGAAAGGCTATGAGTCCTCTGAGTGCATGACTCAGGCTTCCAATGGGCACCTCACTCATGCTCCAACTGCGATGTGCTCATCTCAACAAATGTGCCCCCAGGAAACTATGTCTGTGCACTTTTTGAATGATTATTGTCATCAGCTTCCCAAAGACTTGGAGAAACTGAAGCTATTCAACAAAACCCTACATTTTTCATTCTAAAAAAAATGTAAGAGTTTTCAGTATTTTCATTTAACCAAGAAACCAAGAAAGATGAATTCAAGGGCTCTGAAACAATAGGTTTGTTATTGCTGCAGCTGCTGTTGCCATTGTTGTTATGTTTTCCTGAAGTGCCCGTCTACATACACCTTTTCTGTGCTTTTTCTTGTTTCTTTTGTGCTCTTTTAATTTTGGAAAATGCATAACAAGTCCCCTTGTTCAAGAGGGTGGGTTGTAAAACAAGTAAATGGAAGTCAGTCTCAAGTCATCTACCAAAAGAAGTAATGCTTTGGCTGATGGAGATGTTCCAAAATGCATGCAAATTTTGTGTTTAAGGGATGTTCAGAATTTAATTTCCTGATATTTAAAATCATCTGACAGAACAGGAGGCACAAACGAACACTAACAGTAGGGACATTATATGAAACAAGAAAGACAGAGTTTCTTACCAGAAAAGTATAATTCTGCAAAAGCAAGCTGGTGGGAGAGAGAGGGAGCTCGACTTCTCACCGCAGCCAAGCTTTCTTTGTTTAGCATGATGAGGGTGATTAGTGGCCAGCTCTCTCAGGCAGTGGCACTGACTTGCTTCACAATTACCACCAACCTCTTTCCACCTTGGTAATGTGGTGCTGGGTGGGAGGGAGCAGGAGAAGGTGTAAAAAAAACAAACAAAAATAAATTCCTCTTTGTCTTTGACAATATTATTCTCAGATCTATTGTATATTATTCTCAGATCCACCTATATATAGCAAATACTCCTTTGAGATCAGTCTAGATCTTAAAGGAACCCCACTGAGAGTATTTAAATGTATTCAAGCAAGAGGTATGGTAATAGGGAATTAAGTAAAGGAAATAATTCATTGATTATATTTATCTGTGTTCCAACTTTTTTTTTTCAGTTTGACCAGGGTTAAAACTCTAGCTGTGCCTCTATCAATTATGTTCCTAAATCAATTTAATTCTCATCTCTAAGCCGTTACTGTTTCCCATCTGTAAAATGGAACAATAATACACACCTCACAGAGATAGTGTGAGGATATATGCTACAGTATTTGAAAAGCATCCAGCCAAGTGTCTGCCGCATAGTAAGTGATAAATAATGCTAGCCCTCTTCCCACTTCCATTGGATTATTTTTAATTAAGTGTTTCACTCTGAAATAATTGTAGATTCACATATAGTTGTAAGAAACAATACAGAGGGATCCTCTATACACTTTAGCCAATTTCCTCCACTGGTAATATCACAAAACTATGGTACAATATCACAATCAGGATATTGACCTTGATACAGTCCAGATAGAGTTCCCTCACCACAGGGATTTCTCCTCTTGCCCTTTCAGAGCCAAACCAAATCCTGCCTCTCCCTGTCCCCTGACTCCAGCAGCACTCACTTGTTCTCCATTCTGTAATTTTGTATTTCAAAAATGTTAAATAAATGGAATTACACAATATGTAATCTGCTGAGATTTGCTTTTTACACCCAGAATAGTTACCTGAGGATTCATCCACACTGCTGCATGTGTCAGTAATAGGTATTGTTGCCTTTTATGTGCTAATTATTACATGCTATCCTAACCTATTAGTCTCCATCCATTAATACTACACGCTCCTGATTACATGATATGGATGCACCACAGTTTGTTGAACCATTTGCCTATGGAAAGACAACTAAGGTGTTTCCAGTTTTATCTATGACAAATAAAAATAATGTAAAATTGTTCTTATAAAAATAAAAAATTATGAACATTTGTGCACATGCTTTGGTGTGCATGTAGGTTTTCACTTCTTGGAGATAAATACTTAAGACTGCAGTTGCCAGATTGTATGGCAGTTGCATGTTTACTTTTTTTAAAGAAACTACCAAGCTGTTTTCCAGAATAGCTATGCCATTTTACCTTCTCACCAACAGTGTTGGTGCTCCAGTCTTTGCATCAGCATTTGGTGTTGTCACTATTTTTTTATTTTAGCCACTGTAGTGGTATCTCACTGTGGTTTTAATTTTGCATTTCCCTAATTATTATGATGTTGAATATGTCTTCATGTGATTTTTGCCATCTATGTATCCTCTTCAGTGAATTCTCTTCGTTTTCCAAAGGAATTGTTTGATTTTTATTATTTATTTTTGACAGTTTTAAAAAATATATTCCAGATCCTAATTCAGTGTAAAATATGTGGTTTGCAAATATTTTCTCCCAGCCTGTAATTTGTCTTTTCATTCTCCAAATGTGGTCTAGTGCAGCACAAAAGTTGTTAATTTTGAAAAGCTCTGATTTATTTTTTTCTTTTATAGATCTTACTTCTGGTGTCAAGTCTAGGAATTCTTTTCTAAGTCTTAGATCCTGAAGACTTTTTCCTTTTTTACTAAAAGTTTATAGTTTTTCATTTCAAATGTAAGTCTGATTCATTTTGAGCCAAATTCTTGATAAGCTGTGAGATTTATTTAGATCAAGATTCAATTATTTATTTACTTACTTACTTACTTACTTGCTTTACTTATTTATTTACTTACTTACTTATTTTTGCCTGTGGCTATCCAATTTCTCCAGCCCCATTTGTTGAAAAGGCTATCCTTCCTACATTGAGTTGCCTCTGTACCTTTGTCAAAAAATCAGTTGGTCATATTCATTTGGGTCTATTTCTAGGTTCTTTATTCTGTGTCATTGATCTATAGATACATCCACATCCACTTCTCTGATTCTAACCCTAGATTATAAACCCCTTGAGGTATTGGAATAAGTTTTCTTTTTCTTTGTAATTGCCATAAAGTCCAGTATAGCCCCACTAAACGTATAAAAGGTGATCAACAAATAGTTTACAGTGATTATTAACTTCAGCTAAACTTTAGACTTACCTAGAGTGCTTTTAAAATTATTCATACCCAGACCCTACCAAGCTCAACTAGCTCAGAATTTGGCGATGGAGCTCAGGAACTGGAACCTTAGGTGGTCCCCAGGTGTGGTGTCAAAGAAAGATATCTGACCTTTGAGCCAGATGTTACCACAGAGCCCCTAAAGCTCTTGGAATTCCCTGAGCGATAGGTTGATAGGAGCATCTTTTGCTAATGAGATGATGTTTGGCAGCTGCTATATAGTTGCAGAATGGAGACTTGTCAGCAGAAAGATCAATCCTTGATTAGAAGCTTGGAACTTTCAGCCTCACCCCCAACCTCCCGAGAGAGGAGAGGGGCTGGAGAGTTAGTTAATTACCAGTGGCAAATGATTTAATCAATCTTGTCTGTAACATGACTCCTCCTTAAAAACCCCTAAATGAGCTTCCAAGTTGGTGAATGCATCCACGTGCTAGGAGGTTGGTGCATCCAGCTCCACAGGACAGAAGAAACTCTTGCACTTTGGACCCTTTTGGACCTCACCCTATATACCTCTTCATATGGTTGTTAAATGGTATCCTTTATAATACCCTTTATAATGAACTAGTGAGAATAAGTAAAGTGTGTTTCTGAATTCTATGAACTGTTCCAGCAAATTATCAAACCTGAGGAAGGGGTCGTGGGAAACCTTGATTTATAGTCAGTCAGTTAAAAAGTACAGCAGTCCCAGGACTTGTAACTGGTGTCTGAAGTGGGGGCCAGTCTTGTGGGACTGAGCTCTTAAGCTTTGGGGTCTCCTTAAGCTTTAGGTAGTTGGCATCAGAACTGAATTGAATTGAACACACAGTTGGCATCCAGGGAATTAGAGAATTGGTTATTGGTGTCAGAAAACACCCCAGACCAGGGCATTAGAATGTGCACCCAAAATTGAGGATCTGATTTTCGACAGCCAGGTAGCCACACCAGCAGGTACACATGACATATGTTATGCATGTTTTAACTAAAAATACCATGGAGCTGGAGCAAGCAGGAGGCTTGCTTGTCCCAGTGATGGAGGAAGCCAAGCTGCCGCAGCGGCTCTGAGCTCCACTCAAAGCAACAAAGTTTCAATTATAGAAGGTAAATAAATCCCAGAATAAAAAAAGAAAAAAAGGAGAGGCTGGGAGCTTCCATCACTGGAGGGGCTTGGCCAGCCTGAAAACGGCCCTCAGCCCCTCACCCAGACTGGCCAGGCACCCCAGTGGGGACCCCCACCCTGAAGGGGGTGTGACCAGCTGCAAACAGCCATCAGCCCCTCACCCAGGCTGGCCAGGCACCCCAGCGAGACCCCCACCCGTGCACCAGGCTTCTATCCCATATAATAAAAGGGTAATATGCAAATTGACCCTAACAGCAGAACCACTGGGAATGACTAGTCACTATGACACACACTGACCACCAGGGGGCAGATGCTCAATGCAGGACCTGTCCCCTGGTGGTCAGTGCGCTCCCACATGGAGGAGCTCTGCTCAGCCACAAGCCAGGCTGATGGCTGCCAGCACAGCGGTGGTGGCTGGAGCCTCTCTCGCCTCTTCAGCAGCACTAAGGATGTCCGACTGCAGCTTAGGTCTGCTCCCTGCTGGTAAGTGGGCATCCCCCGTGGGCTGCCGGGCTGTCACAGGGATGTCTGACTGCCAGTTTGGGCCCGATCCCCCAGGGAGTGGGCCTAAGCCAGCAGGTGGACATCCTCCGAGGAGTCCCAGACTGCAAGAGGGCATAGGCCGGGCTGAGGGACCCCCCGCCCCGAGTGCACAAATTTTTGTGCACCAGGCCTCTAGTAAATAAATAAAAGAAAAGAAAAAAAATTAAATAGTAATGAAATAAAATTTAAAAGCATTCACATAGAATTTTCTCTTTAAAATTAAGAGTGATTTTTCAAACTTGAATTATATTCTTGAAAGTTAATGCTGGTCATGGATGAGCCAGCATAACACCCAGTGGGGACAAGAATGCACCTTTGCCCCTGGGAAAGTTCTTGTTAGGAAGGAAATACAGTTTCTCTGTAAGTCGGTCTCTCTCTCTCTCTCTCTCTCTCTGTGTGTGTGTGTGTGTGTGTGTGTGTGTAAGTGCGTGTGTGCACATGCATGCTCTCTTGCTCTCTCTTTGTTCTGTTTTCAACATAAATTATAGCCATCACCTGAATTTTTCTGCCCCATATTTCTCATCAACTTGAACCTGCCCTCTTTGGCTAGGGTGTGCCCTCAGGGCTCCCCACCTCTGCAATTATACAAACCCCAGGTGGTGCCCTCTGGCCAGTCCTCTTCTTTCACTTCTTTTTATGATTTCATGCCTCCTAACAGAAATAACATCTAGTGTCAGGCAAGAGATTCTCCTTGACCCCAGTGCAGCGTTACTGGTCCCGGCACACAGCACTGTACCCGGGTCAAAGGGAAGAAGCCAGTGTACTAGTTACCGTCCTGCAGTAGCACTACTGCAGCACTGGGACTGCAGTACAGAAGGGCCCAAGCCTCTACCTGTGGCATGCAAATGCAGGCCTCAGGTCAGTGTTTCTAGCTGATCTCTCCTGGGGGAGGGTCCCTAATTCTTTTTTCCAGCCCCATACCTGCTCCTGGCTACTGTAGGCTGGGTTGAGGTATATGGATGCAGTTAGTAGGTTAGTGATTTGATACCCAATTAAATCAGTGTTCTTGAAATAGTGGTTAAGCATTAAGTAGAATGTGACGCTGTTGAAAGAAGAGCAGAGAAGAGGCCCAGGAGTGACAGGCTCAGACTCCATTTACGGTCTCAGCAACTCAACTCTGGACATAATGTTTGTACATCTTCTCAGCAAAATAGAAGGTCAACTTTGATCTAAATAAATCCTCTACAAAGCCAGTGTGTCTACCGCCTACTGTTACTGGTGCATGCACTAGAAGACACCAACTTATACTCCTTTCTACCCCAAGAGAGGCTCAGAATACTACATGGTATTTGGACTCCTGTTAAATTTCTGCTCATGCTCCATTGCCCCTTATGGGCTGGGAATCATGGCAGCTGCTTACCTGGCCATCCACTACCCTGATTATGGCCTTAGAGCCAGACCAATATCCCCAGGGAACTATCCTTTGGCTGATACAGGAGACACTTTTCCTAGTGTATCAAGGGCAGAGAGCCCATGGCCTTCCTCTATGCTCAGGATGTAACAGAATTCACACTCACCTTCTGTTGCCAACATCTTCCCAGTTTTCCAAGGGGGACAACTTTCATGTTGGGAATCACAGGCCAGGTAGCAAACCATTGCGATGCTATGATACGCTTTTGGGAGTTGATATTTTCAGAAGGGCTTTTAGAACCTTTCAATCACGCAGATAAAGTAATTGCCCACTGACCTAATACTTGCTGCCCTTTCTGCTAAGCATCTCCAACTCCATTACCAGTTCTTTGTGGAGGGGACATCTGATGCTTCCTCACCACCCTGCGTGGTCTTGGTCGATGACCCACACTCCAACACAGTTAAGGAGCCACTGGCCCCATGTAAGTCCCAGACAGCACATCAATCACAAGGCGTCCTGTGGTGCCTAAACTGTCTGAAGCATTCCCCAAACCATAACTAGAATAATATCTGAGTAGAAAAGTTACTCAGCTGGCACAAACAGATTATCTGTAGCATAGATATCATATTAGCAGATTTGATCAAGAGCATGAGAGGCAAAAACTTATTTAAAATTTTATTGGTCTAGTGACTGGCTATCTAGTTTCTTAATTTCATTTTGCTTATATAAGACAAAAACCCAATTTCTTAGTTCCCCAGACGCTAGAACAGCAATTTCATAACAGTTTCTCTGTGAGACCTTTTTTGAGAAAAGACAATATGCTGTGTGATGATTCCATTATATTTGCTCAGTAATATTCCCCGAGAACCCAAACCTCCTCTCTGTAGGCCTTGCACCAAGGGGGATAGAAGGGGAGGAAGCCACGTCAGAATGTGAAATTCTTTGAGATTCTCTAATGATAAGCAAAATGAAATAAGGATAATTGTTACACATTGTGTATGGACCAACAGTCTTCATTAAATTTGAGATTTTTAGAACGCTATCAGGCTACTCAAGTCGCTACAGTAATAAAACAGACCCCTTGTCCCCCCTTAACAACATAACAATGTGTATGAATCATTTATACAATTTTTTTCTGTCAAATGATGTTTGACAATAATCAGATGATAATGAAATGTATAATTAATAAAAAATGCCAACATCTGTTAGCTTGTTATTACAGACTTCTTTTTCAGTGTATTATTTCAAATGTGTCATCATTAACCTAATTTATATTAAGATCTGCTAAATACAAGCTGCTGTCGTTAGTCGTTAATTTGGGTCGGCACATGACCTCAAGGGGAGGCTTCCCTCTCTGCTCTCCCTCCTCACTCCTCCCTCCTGTCTAACCCAAAGATTCCCCCAAATGTTTTTCCAAACTGGCTGCCTCTGCTCAGATGTTCTGTCAGCAGATGGGTCAGCTGGGCAGGCTGGTTGCTCTCAGCCGCAAAGGGCCATCCCCTTGGCCTGAGGAAGGCGGGCTGTCCCTCAGCAGCAGCCCGTCTGGTAGTCCTTCATCCAGCCCCCTGCCTGTCTGTGGCTTCCTCCCTCACACAGTGGCACCTGGAACCTGGGCCACGTCCTTAGTGAAGAGGACAGGACTCTGCCCTCACAAGGACCAATTAGTGTGGGGTTTTAAACGACTTCTACTCTTGGGCTCATCCCAAGGTTGGGGCAATTCTCTTTAACGGGACCAGAGAGTTTGCACCAATGCAAAGCACGTGTATAGGATAAGCCTGGAGCATCTTGTAGTGCCAGAAAGTAAGAACTTGCTTAAACCAATTAAAAAAAAATTTAAGCCAGCAGAGTGAGTGGTATGTGAAAGGGGCACATATGCCAACTGAAAGAGCTCCCAGTGGCCAAAGCTGGAATGACTTGAGGAAAAAAATAAAGTAGTATTGAATTATAACCCAAAGTATACAATAAATGTCCATGAAGATATACTGTTATAAATAAATGATTAAATAGATTAATAAATGGGAAATGAGAGTCAGATCTCTCCTGCAGAAGAATCCCAAGTCATTTACGGAGGCCCAGCACTCCCAGGAGGGGGACCTGACTCCCCACTGCTTAAGTGTGGGCTGCGCACGGCGACTTCCTTCCGAAGAGGACAGTATGGAAGGGGAGCGAGTAACATCACAGTGGAGAAGCATCACGCGCACTACCTCAGCCGGGTGCTCAACACCAACGTCAATGTTCATAAATCATGTTGGCAGTTTGTACCTTGGATATGATGTCATGAAAATGGCCCTTCATCTGTGTGTCTTCCTTCCAGAAACCAGTATTTCCAATCCTATTGTGAGAAAAACATCATATAAATCCCAGTAGTAGGCATTCTTTAAAATACCTGATGAGCACTCCTCCAACTTGTCAAGGTCATTGAAAACAGCCTGAGAAACTATCACAGCCAGGAGGAGCCTAAGAGGACAGGACAATTAATGTCACGTGGTATCCTGGATGGGGTCTCAAAACAGAAAAAAGGACACTATCAATACTGGTTTATTAATATCACAAATGTACTAATGGAAGCTGTTAGTGATAGGGAAAACTAGGTGTGGGGATAGATGGGAAGTCTCTGTAACTATCTTCAACATTTTTTTGCATACCTAAAACTTCTAAAAATAAGGTCTATTTTTTTAGGAACTCCCCACTGTAATTTTTTTAAATATTTTTATTGATTTTTTACAGAGAGGAAGGGGAAGGGATAGAGAGTTAGAAACATCGATGAGAGAAAAACATCAATCAGCTGCCTCCTGCACCCCCCTGCACTGGGGATGTGCCCACAACCAAGGCATATGCCCTTGACCAGAATCGAACCTGGGACCCTTCAGTCCGCAGGCCAACGCTCTATCCACTGAGCCAAACTGGTTAGGGCCCCACTGTAATTTTTAAAAAGAAATATTGGACACCAGTAATAATTCACAATGTGAGAAACAAACAGGCTGGAACCGAAGCAAGATTCCCATGTATGTGTCATCTCGCTATCAGCAGGGACAGCCCATGGAGTCTCAGGAAGAAATTAAATGGGCCTGTCTTTTAAGGTACAAATGCCTGTGTTTTATCTTCAAAAACTGGTGATGGCTTTAGGACCACTCTTCAAGTCCTGCCTAACTCCACCTTAGAGTGAACTGGTGACATTATCTGAGCCTGGAGGGAGCTCAAAGAAATGTCTCCCACTCTGGCAAAATTGGGGATTGACTCACAAATAGATCGGTACCCATGCAGAAGCGCCCAATGCACTTTAAGGGGTCACCATAAAGGAAGTTGCTTATTAAAGAATTAAAATGAATTTTATACATCCATGAGTCTTTTGAAGTATTCTGTCTCAACAGCCCTAAGTGATGTATTGGACATGTTTCCTTCTCTCTTTTATGAACTGAAGGTCATCAGGATTGGCTACCTGGTTCCTCACTATTAGTGATGGAGCAAAGATGATGTTACATAATACACTTCTCAAGTCAGGAGTTAACTAGTCACACGCACATACTAAAATCCTAATTATGTGCACCCAAAGCAATCTTACATAGTCATGTTAAATATGGCCATACACAGGCCAGTCTGGGAGGAGAGCTGAAAATTGCATACCTTTTTCTTTTTAAGATTACTTCTTGAACAGAAAGTGGTAATAATAGTATCACACACCTACACAGTCCTTTATATTCAAGGAACTTCACAGTACTTCACCAATTATTTTTCATATCCACAGGGCTCACATTTCTTGGAAAAGGAAGTCAGTAGTGATATTAAAATGTAAAAAAAATAATAAAAAACAACAGTCCCCAATGGTCTGCCTTTTCAAAGCCCAGTTAAATGAGACCGAGTGGGAGGGAGGAGGAGTGGCCCCAGGTCCCCACAGCTTCTTCTGGCCCTGCAGCATCCAGCTCTCTTTATCCCCTCCCCACATGTTTATGCGGTTTAGAGATCAGGGCAGAAAATAATGAGTGGCCGTGGTGAGCAGGAAACAAGAGCCACTTATAGAAATATCATGGCTTGAAGCAGATTTTTAAAATACATTGAAAAATACATTGAAGTGAGACTTGGGTTTGTTGGCAGAGGATCTAGCTGTGGATCCTGGTCTGTTATTTGCTGTTTCCATAGCCCTTGGACAGTCTCTTGTTGGCAGAGGATCTAGCTGTGGATCCTGGTCTGTTTCCATAGCCCTTGGAAAGTCTCTGTTTCTCCATTTCTCTCTCTCTCTCTTCCTCTCTCTCCCTTCCCTCCCCTCCCTTCCTCTCCCCTCCATTCTCCTCCCCTCCCCTCCAGCCCCTCTCCTCTCTTCTCCTCTCCTATCCCCCCTCCCTTCTCTCTCTCTCTCTCTCTCTCTCTCTCCCCTCTGTCCCTTCCCCTATCCTTCTCTCTCTCTCTCTCTCTCTCTCTCTCTTTCCTCTGTCCCTTCCCCTATCCCTCTTTCTCTCTGTGCCAGTTTCAAAATTCCTAATTCCTGCCTCATGGCATGGTGCATGGAGCTCAGTGAAGAAGAAGAATCTGCATCTTGGCGAGGCCTGGGCCCAGACTGGCTGGACTCTTCCGAAGAGCTCTTGGCCAGGAGTTGGTGGGAAATGAGGCTCCTTTTGTGAGGAAGAGGGAATTCCCCTGGCTCATCCTACCTAAACTCCCATTTCTCAGGCAAGCATCCAGGTTGGCAGGACCACTGGTCCCCGCTCCTCTCCGGCTATATCTGCCTTCACACCTTCTTGCCCTTGTGCTCTCCACCCCCGCTCACTGGTATTGCTCACTCTAGAAAACTCACCTGCACTGTCTCTTCTGTGATAATCCCAGCACTCCTACTGTGGAGGGCGCTCTGGTGCACCTCTCAGGTGGAACAGAGCATCCTGTGCGGCAGCTGTTGGCTCCTTTGCCTGCCTTTTCCTCTAGCCCTGAGGGCTGCATTGCCAGGGCTCAGCGCAGTGTCTGACACATCATAGCTACTCAGTGTTTCCTGAATGAGTTATGATCTATTTCCCCAGCCTCCATAATGCAGGCAGCCTACCTAACTTGGTAATGATGACAGAATCAGATCTTTCTGTATTTTGGAGAGAAATTGATGGACATTATTGTTCTGTGTGCAGATAAGTCAGATGCCTATTAAAGTGGATTCTAAAGCAGCCAGTAAAGGTGTTAGCTGTGGGCACTAGCAGAAACAGAGCATGTCTGAGCTGGAAAGAAGCATAGAGGTGACTAGTTCAGCCTCCGCTTTTCATAGATGAGTAAACCGAGGTGCTGGGTTTAAATATCCAGGCCCTCAGAGACACTGCAACTCTGACTCAGAACTCTTCTCTTTTTACACTTCTGCACCCTGTGATAGAAACAAATAACCACACACACACACACACACACACACACACTCAATCAATAGCTCCTGAGTTCCCACTGTGAGTTCAGCAGAGGCATGGATTTGGGGGCACCCAAGGCCACAGGCCACACCCTCAAAGGCTTTTATGTCTCATTGGAAAGGCAAGACATGCACGCATCTAGATAAACGCAAGGCACAATCCAAGAGGAGGTACAGACACCAGAAGACCTGGGGAGGTGCAGCCAGGAGTCTGTGAGAGAGGGAGCCACAGAGTCAGAATTGGAGCAGAGAGTGGATCATGACCTCCAGGGGTGTGGAGCTGAATGTGAGATAATGGTGCGGAAGTTCATTCCAGGAGCACAACATCAGGACAGCAAGGCAGGAGGGGTGGGGTGATGCCTGATTGAATCCTGTGCTTTCATTGTGAACCAGCTCAGGTCATGTTTGGAAAAAATGGTAGACTGGCTCGATATATTGAGAGATGGAGAAAGAGATGGAAACAGAGATAGGAGTAGAGGTGGACAGTGAGCTAGAGATGGAGATAGCGATAGAAAAAGAAAGAGGCAAAAGAGGAGTAGGCTGAGAATTATTCCAGAGCCCAATTCTCAGGAAGGACTCCCTGAGTGCATAAGGAAAAGGAGTTAGAATGGTGCAAGTCTCTACTGAATCACGCACGGGAGATGTCTTTTTTAGCTGTTGTGTGTGACATGGGTGAGCAGGTCTTCTCAAACTTCTACACATTTGCTAATTACCTGGGAGCCTTATTAAAATGCAGATTCTGATTGAGTTGATCTATCAAGGGGCTTGAGGTTCTGCGTTCATAACATACATCCTTGTCATTAGCAAAGGTTGCAAAGCATGTCTTTGAGGATAGTCAACCCCCCCAATCTAGACTAGTGACCCTCCTTTTTGGGTCTTTTAAAAACGATGCCAGGTCTCCCCCAGCCTTTCTGTTTTGTTTACTGTAATAAAAAGCATTCAAAGATCAAAATATTTGCACCATTTTTTTATTCTCCGACTTAATATTTACCCCTTCAAACGTCATATACTTTTAACAGTTCATCAGTTTCTGGCATATGTGAGTCCTCGATGCATGGCTGGTAAAGGAGTGAACACGACACGCAGGTGTTAAGTGCATGCACAGTTACATCGTCAGCATTAAAAACCACTGTGTCATGGATAACGTCATGTCATTTAAGTAAAACTGTTTAATTGTGATAAAACTGGATTGTGTCAACTACACATTTTGATGGGATTGATCCTAGCTTTTTGCTCCTGTACAAAAGGAGTGCTTTTCCACACCAAATCGCTCACGCTGGTGAGTCATGGGAACAAGTGAGGTGGCCCGTGGGCCTGTCCTGTTCCCACCACCGTAGGTGTCTTCCTTTGGAACCTGATTTAGTTTCAAAGGGTGAAATGAAGCTTATTCATATTAAGAGAGGGGCTAAAATTAGCATATTGGAGATTTTTCTGGACACACCGTGCTGATCTGCATGTCTCTAAAAGGGCAAACACATCTGTTTCCAAGACAACAAAAGAACATCCACTCTGGTGACGAGGTTGAGACCAGGCTGTCGCCAGGGAAGAAAGCATGCGGGTGCTGGGACTACCGGAGACCTGGTTGGGCTCCAAATCGGTTTCACTCTGGCAGCTTGGATAGGTCCAGAGGAGAAGGGGAAAGGCAGCCTGGGAAAAATCTGTGGTGCTTTCGCTCCTTATAGGAAACATCTTTAAGGAAACAGTCAAGTTGTGGATAATGAGCAACTTCCTTTCATCTTCTTCCTCTTCTCATTTATGGTGTTGCTGTTGTCATCGCTGTAACAATTTCTAACGTAAGGGGTCACTCCTCCCTCTCTGTAGGCAGAGGGCAAGCATGTGCTGTCATGTGTAATTCACAAAACATCTAGGAAACAATAAGCCTTCCACAGTTGCTCTTCATCCAGCCCACTCCCTGGCAGCCTCTCCCAGTCTTCCTTTCACAGACACTATTTGATTTGCAGGTTGGCTGGGCTTCAAGGTGGTCGCAGAATGGGTATGAGATGTATGCCAGGTGATTTGAAGAAGGTCATGTGAGATTATAACGCCTACCCAGAAATGAGAATTGACTGAAGACATTTGCAAGTATCTCCATTATTTTAAAAAACATATTTTCATTGATTTCAGAGAGGAAGGGAGAGGGAGAGAGAGAGAGACAGAAACATCAATGATGAGAGAGAATCACTGATTGGCTCCCTCCCACACACCCCACACTGGGGCTCCAGTCCAAAACCCGGGCATGTGCCCTGACCTGGAATCGAACCATGATGCTCAACCACTGGGCCATGCTGACCAGGCAGTATCTTTGTTTTTTATAAGAAAAATACACTTCTGAAGAAGAAAATACTAGTGGAATCATTTGGGGGAAAGAGAAAACCCTCCAATGGTATTTTTAAGATTTTTACAGTGTAGAGAAGAAAATTAAAGAGCCATAGCTAAGCTGGAAATGTTCTGTGGAAAATACGACCCTGGGTCACTGCATTCTCTCTAAGCCCAGAGGACTGAGTATATACTGATCCATATTCATACTTAGCACGCATTCACTTTCTCAGATCTGAGGACAAAAGCAGCCGGGGAGTCCAACTTCAGGATAAGAGCGAAGGGGTAGACGGCTGTGTGAGTAGAACTGGATTTACGTATTCACTAGGCAAACATGTCCCCTTTGGCAAAATATGTCACGAGCTGAAAAATATATCGCTCTGCACCATCTTCTCTGAGAGAAGCTGTGGTAAACAAATTTCATGAAAGAACAGGATTTTCAGAGACTGAAAAAGGCTGGCATGTAGGTTTCCTCCAGACTGCAGCTGTGACCAAAAAGAATCAGGCAGAACTGTGGTAACTGTGCAGCGTCGTCCCCCCCCACCCCGCCCCCAGCCCACTAAATCCCCGGCTGATCATTTTTTTCTTGTCACGGCTGATTCAACGGCAGGTACAATATTAGCTTAGTGTGGGCTTTCCAAAGACAAGACAAAGCAACATTGTTGGGCTATGCAGTCTAAATGTTGTAATTACAGTTTTCCTCTGAGAGCGATATTTTGGATATAAAGTGTACTTTACAATGTAGTGGGTTTTAACTACCAAGATATACACCTTTCTGAGGAAGCCCTATTAAAACAATTTAATAGTATGTCAGCAAGTACCAGTGTGTACATGAAAACAGAATTGTGTGGCTTGTTTCCCTGTGGGGAGCGAGTTCTTCCAGGGTCTGTGAAGGGCTGTTGAGGCTCACTTTGAACTAACGGGATTACATGGTTGGAATGATATCCATTGAAGGTCTTTATTTTCCAGGCTGACAGATGGGGGGCACACTGAAGAAGTACTGAGTATTTTTTTCATGTATAAATGCACATGTTCACATAGATTTCCAAATTAACACAACATATTGATGCTTTAGTGACCAAGCACATATGTTTAAAAAGAGGAGAAAATAGGAACACATTCATTCTTAAATCAGTATGGTCAATCGCAGATGAAACTAAATTCATACATTTTGAATCTTGGAAGTTCCACTGAATGAAGTTTTCCCAGGTCAGAATCCCGAAGTGTGGACAGGCCTTGGCACTGACAGCCTTTATGGAGGCAAATTATGCAGAGGATCCGAATAGCCTGGCTTAGCCTGCAGACTGTACAGTGGGGAGCGCTTGTTGCATAGCACAGCTCAGAAGCAGTGGTACACTTCCTAAAAGTGGAACCAGACTTAACATTCCATCCCAAGGCAGGGACAGAGGGACGGGAGCTGAAATATTCTCTTCTACACACTTGCATGCTTATGTTCTGGACAGGTTGGGGGATATAAAATCCAACAGAAAACAAAACTACTTGATGATACAAAACCTAAACTATATATTAGTAACATACAACCACCTGTATATTTATGTATAAACTAGAGGCCTGGTGCACGGTGGGGTCCCTCAGCCTGGCCTGCACGCTCTCGCAATCCGGGACCCCTCGAGGGATGCCAGACTGCTGTTTTTGGCCCGACCCCCGCAGGCCAGGCTGAGGGACCCCAC
>NW_005369870.1:741288-751409 GCF_000412655.1 Myotis brandtii | reverse complement strand
GGGTAGCGGAGGTATGGCTAATTACCATGTTTCTCTTTTATTAGATAGGATAGACTAGAGGCCCAATGAGCAAAATTCATACAAGAGTAGGCCTTCACAGCCCCAGCTGCCTTGGCCCTCAAAGCCCCAGCTTTGTCCCAAAGGTGGTCCAGAAAGTCATCCGGATGGTCATTCCGCTATTCGGCCATTCTGTCGATTTGCATATTACACTTTTATTATTATATATTATTTATATATAAATAAATAAACACGTATTTTTATGTGCCTATATTAACATGTCAATATGTTGTTGTCAATTGATGACACAAAAATATATGTATATAAAATGCATTCTCATGTGTATGTATGTATTAATATGTTTATTTGTATGTAAATGTGTGTGCACATGCTTTGAACTGTCCTATTATAGTATCCTAGCTAATAAAATGGTTATATGCAAATTAACCATCACTCCATCACAAAGATGGCAGTGCCCATAACCACAAGATGGCAGTGCCCAGTCCCCTCAGCCCCCTGCGGGGAGCAGCGGGTGAGTGGCGTGACTGGATCTGCCTGAGGGCAACAAGCCCCAGCATCCCACGTGCCCCAGACCACGGAGGGCGGACAGGCAGGCCTCTGGCCAGAGGCCAGCCAGGGCATGACTGGATCTGCCTGAGGGCAACAAGCCCCAGCATCCCGCGTGCCCCAGACCATGGAGGGAGGACAGGGATGGGATGCTGGCATCGTTGCAGGCCAGGTTGAGGGACCACGCTTCCCGTGCATGAATTTCGTGCACTGGGCCTCTAGTGTATTTATAATATTGAATTCATGACCATAGGAACCCATTTAATAATGTGAATAAATGGTCATTCCTGTAGCTCTGTATGGTTGTCTCAATGGTGGAAGGAGGCAAAAGGCTATGGAAGGGCTCAGGTATAAAGAATTGGATACAGGGCTTTATGTGTCAGTTAAGCAGAAGCACTGAGTCAGATAGGCAGATGGAAGAGGCACATCTCCAAGATGTATCTGTGGGGTAAAATGCACTAAAAATAAATGCTGCCACAGATGACACTGAGTCATTCAAAGCTGAACTGCATGAGCCATCGGGACATTATCTGCTGAGAGGGAACAACTGCCCAACACCAGTCAAAGCGGCCTGCACAGAAAGGGGATTCACTCAGAGACCTCCCCCTAAGTACAGGGGGAGAAGCTGCACCAGCCACAAGTCAGGGCTACAACTCTTTCTTGTGCAAATGCCTGGACAACCCACAGACAGAGGTTCACTTTCATAGAAGCCACATCTCTATAGCTATTCAAAGATATTGCTACAAAACAGCTCCTGTAGGCAGCTTCCATAATGACAGAGTGAGGGTTAACAGTGTACTCTTAACATTTCTTTCTCCAAAAGCTCCAGAGTCTTGGCTGAAGAAACATTAAGTGAAAAAGCATATATAGGCTTTATTAGGTGTACACTGAAAGTAATTCTTGTGAACATAGCTGCTTACCATCCCCAGGTAACAAAATAGGGGTTGGAAGCCAGGTTATTGGCCTCCTGTGTCCTTTTTCAATCACCACCTCCAACACAGATAATATTTACCGCGCATCTGTGCTGGGCCAGTGACGTGCTAAGCATTTTAGGTGTGGCTACATTTTATCCTCCCAGCAGTCTTGGGAAGAAGACTCCAGTGCTGGGTGCACTGACTGTGCAAGGCTACTGTGCTAGAGGAATTCAGGGGTCAGGAGTAGATCTGGGTTTGTCTTACTCTGGAGATCTAGCCCAACTGCTGTGCTACACAGTCCCATTCACGGTATCCATATACCACCCCATAGACAAAGATGTTGCCGTCACCCGGGGAGGGGCTTGTGATGCAAAAGCAAGACAACATCTAGTCCAGGAAACCACTCTGGCTACTGGAGAATTCACAGCTGAGTGATTTTTTTACTTAATTCGCATTTGAAGATGTGCTGCCGTGAGAGAGGCTCAACATAAATGCTACCATATATAACTGACCTCCAAATCAGTATCACAGGTGGCTTTCATTTCAAAAGTAATATTTATTGTCATTTTATCTTTACAATAACATTAGGCAAAACAATCGTTTTTGTCTCCACTTAGAAAAATGAGACTCAGAGTGGTTAAGTAATTCACAAAACTCAAGGGTAGTACCACACTGACCTGAGGCATAAGTCCAGGGTGGTGTTGCCCTTACTCTGCTACATCTCAGTCAGCAGACTTTCTGCATCTTAATGTAGCCGACTTTCCCAAATGTATTGAGTGCAAATAAACAGTTTGGGCAGGGGGGCACACACACACACACACAAAAAAAGACTCAACATCTGATGTACTGTTAACAATAACATTTCCAATTGTTTCAGTTTAGGATAGCTGGCCTTGGTATCTAGTCCCAAAGACACCATGAAGGACCAGGATTTCAGAGGGCAGGTTCATTTTTACAGGACAGAACCGATAGCATAGGAAGCATCCATTAACGTTTGTTGAGTGAGTAAATAACTATAATCCCAGCACAAGTTTTCTATAACAAAAAAAGCTAACCTTCACCATTACTACCTCTGGAAAAAGAAACTGTGAAATAATGGCAGATGAATGAGTCATGTTCAAACATTAGTTCCTTTTAGATCTGGAAACATCATAATTTGTCAACATTTTACTAATCTATGTATCTGTATTGTTACTCTGTACTCTCCTCCTTTCCAAGATGTATGTATTTTGCCAAACTATTGCTTAAAGAAGTATATTTCTAGTACATGATAGAGCATTATCTCATAAATTTATTTGTATTTTCCCAGTAATGGTCTAGTTGAGATGAGAAATACAATGGAAATAAACAAAGTAGTGTCTCATGTTTAGACACTTAATAGACTTGGAGATAAAAGACTAACACTCAAGAAACAAAGGGTATATGGGTGAGGAATAAACAGCCTGGTTGTGTGCTCTGAACTGAGTGTGTGCTCTGGACTGTGTTCTAGGAATTCCTCAAAGTGGAAGACCATTATTAATTAAAGCTTCAAGGAGGTCAGGCGTTGAATTCAGTCTAGATTTTCTCTTGCCCCCAGTGCCATGTCCCACAAATTAGTCACCAAAGCCTGGAGTCCTTTCTTTACAATCTCTTCTATATCCATTTCCTCCCCCCAACCCATTACTACCCTCTCAGTTCATAGATTTGAGCCTTTGATGGACTTGGGACTGTGGTGAATCGGGAGACATTCCTGGAACCCACTTTGGAGTCACAGAGTAGTATTTGAGTTCTAGCTTTGCCAAGAAAGGTACGAAATTCTCTGAGTCCCAGTTTCCCCCCACTTGTATTAAATGAGATAAATGTGGAAGCACTTCATAAAATGGTAAATTCTATAAAAATGTATGGGATTATTGTCCTCATCCCCTACACTGTACTGTGTGCCCATCTTCTGTCTCCAAATAATACCGCACACCAGCAGGGCAATCATTTCCCTAAAGCATCCTCTCAGTTATGTGCTTATTAATGAGAAAGGCTTCATCATTCTACACAATTAGGCCCCAGATTCCCTGTCCAGCTTTCTGAGCCACTGCCGCCCTGTGTGCACCTCCCTCAGCCCAGCTGTACCAGCCACTCCCTTGTGCTTTGCAACCATAGCATCTGGCCTGCCTGAGCACACCTCGGACGCTGGGAAGTCTGGGCGTCCTTCAGGAGTGGCCTGCTGAAAGACTGGACTCTTCCCTAATTTCCCAAGTTGGTGGTGATCTCATCCTACTTTTATTATTCATAACCTGAGTTTCTGAATCATTTCTTTTGTGCCGTGCATTATATATTGCTCTACTTCACTAGGAAGTAATTCCTGGTGATCAAGAAATAATTCTTATATTTAGAATTCCCCACTCCCTTTAAACAGCGATTTGTGCATAGCAGTTTCACTCAGTTCCTATCAAGTGAATGCATGCTTCTAAGATATAAAATGACACAAAAGAAAAGCACAAAACATACCCATTGTTTTTATGAGAAATGCTACCTGGCCTTTGTGTGGTTGGCTGGGTTTACAGGGGACTAGTGCATGAAGGGTTAAACATTTTACTAACAACTGCAGCTGTTTGTGGGGGAGCTCAAGGACATTATGAGATTAGCGAGAATAGGACTTTGAAGTCTGTCTTAGTGTCTGGAATTCCCCAGTCCCCCACCTCCCACCCTTCTTACCCCCTTCTCTTCTTCAAAACCCACACCCCTCTTCACTCTCCAGGGAGTGTTAAAAATGCAACTATGGAATTATGTAGCTAAATAATGCAGAGTGCTTTTGACTCATATACACACAAGAGGTCCTTGCTGGGCATTCTTTGGTCCACTCTAAGCTAGGTGTAGACTATGCCCCTATGGCATACATTACTAAATAATAATAATAATAATAATAATAAATACTTAAAGATTCTACATGTAATTGTTTCTCACAAATCACAAAAGAAAGCAAGGTCCAAATAAAGATTCAAAGACTGGCTTGGTACTATAATTGGCTCATTGGTACTCCTGGTGCATGGAGATTGCCATGCCAAGAACTGGTAACATTGATAGAGGTACTCTCCATGCATGCGTATTCCTCCAGGTTCTTTTGGCTAGGTAAGGGTATGATAAAAAACACTTCTGTCTTCTTAGCAGATAAACATGCTCATACACCTGGCAAGGTATAATTGAGGGAAGATCAGTTTCCCAGGAAAATGCACTATAATGAGAAATATTCTTAAATCAAGGCTGAATCACTCTTTGCATAGAAAAACTTCAAATGGAACTGTAACCCGAAGCTGTTCGCATGTAAGTATGCTTAATGTGCAGTGGAATCTGCACATAAAAAGAAACTTGACTCCTCAGGAAATAATAGAGACTCTTCAAATAGGCGATGAAAATAAAAATCACAGAAAGCAGAGAAAATCGACTGCTGGTGCTAATTCCTAGTCCTCACACACTTTGCAAAGCCAAACTCCTTCAGAGCCAGGCCTGTAGAGAATAGGGTTGATGGCACTTTGTGTGTTGAATGTTCCTTTGACTGACTTGCCCTTTTCTATGCAGAGCCTGAAGGTTCTCCAGGAGCCACGCGAGACCCAGTGCCTCTGCAAAGCTTTGACTAAACACTCTCCCAACAGCAATACTTACTATCTTTGCAATTCAATGAGGTGCTCCTAAAATAATTATTTAATGTGAATTATAAATGTCATATGCCTTGTCCATGCAACAATATTATAAGTTTCTTGGTAGTAAGAAAAAAACAAACACATGTTTTGTAGGCTGCATGGTATATAGCCACACAGAAGGCGTGCTTGTCCATGAATAAATGGATGGGGAATTCATCAAGATTAAAAGCCCCCCCCTCATCCATTCCCAAATAAGTGTAGTGCATCATTAATATATTTACCACATATTTAATGGGACTTACATTGTTCCAAGCACTGTATTAGGCTCTAGAAACTTAGTGGTAAGCAAAATAGGGATAGTCCCTGCCTTTGGACATTTATAGTGATACTAGAGGCCCAGTGCACAGAATTCATGCATGGGTAGGGTCCCTAGCAGCTGCCGGCTGCCGGCCTGGGGCCTCCCTTCATTCCTTGCCACCCCTTGGTGGTCAACACACATCATAGCAAGTGATTGAACTCCCAGTCGGTCGAATTCCCGAGGGGACACTTTGCATATTAGGCTTTTATATATAGAGATTGACTCTTATCTTCCATGTTGATGGGATTGTATCCTTAGACCAAGGTCTAAGGAGGTTACTGTTTTTTCTTAACCTAAGATAAGGATGTAAAGAAAGGATGATGACCTTTCCACGCGAAATTGGGAGACTCTTCCTCTTTTAGTTTAAGGTGTTAGATCTCCATTTACAACTGTTTATCCAGTTTTTAAATTACTTGATGGATCTTTTGCCTTCTCTCCATACCTTTCAGGACTCCTTACTGAGGAAGTTGAAGTGAATGCAGTTGGATGGCTTCTACATCCCCAATTCAATAGATCTCAATATGGCTCCACATTTGAATAACCTGGGGTGCTTTTAAATACATTATAAATACCAAGTTCTCACACACAGAGATTCTGATTAATTGGCCCAGGTTGGGAATTGGACATTCACATTTTCTTATTTAACTTCCCAGGTGATTCTGGTATGAAGCTATGGTTGAGAACTACTCTCATAATTTCTGCCTCTCCATAATTATATTCTTAAATCTGTCTGAATAGAAAGTCAGGAACCTAAGAGGGAATAATATGTGCACATGTATTGTTGCTATAAATACTTACATATGTCTTTTTAAAGGTTACAGGCAGTTCAGGAAAATTACATAGATTAGTATATGACTTTTAAGTGAGCATTCACTTTATTTTAAATATTGCAAATATAATCAGGTTTCTTTGAATAAGATGAATCAAAAGGTCATTATTCATATTTGCAAACCTATTGTGGGAAGAATGGAGGTCTTAGAATTAAACAAAGTTCTGCAAATTATTAATGTGTTTTGAAGCTTCTCTGTACCTCCATGCTCTCATCTCTAATTTGGCCATACCAAGGTTTACCTGTGAGAGTTACTTTAAATGTTAAATGAAAGTTCAAATACAGTTGACCTTCATTATTCTTGGATTCTGTAATTGTAAATTAGCCTACTTGCCAAAATTTAATTGTAACTCCAAAACCAATAGTTGTGGCACTTTCCTAAGCATTTGTGGACATTCACAGAGTAGTAAAATTTTTCATTTGTTTGACACACTTTCCCAGTTGAAGCAGAACAAGATTCCATTCTTCATTCTTGTTTCAGCCCTTATACTGTGTTTTTCAACCATTTTCATCTCATGGCACACATAAACTAATTACTAAAATTCTGCTACACACCAAAAAATATATATTTTGCCAATCTGACAAAAAAATAAGTATAATTTTGAATCATTCACACTAGATGGCTATTGTTGTGTTGGCTATTGCCATTTCTTTTTAAAATATGTTTTATTGATTTTTAGAAAGGGAGGAAGGGAGAGTGATAGATAGAAACATTGATGAGATCGATTGGCTACCTCCTGTACAGCCCCTACTGATGAATGAACCTGCAACCCAGGCATATGCCCCAACCAGGAATCAAACCGTGACCTCCTGGTTCATATAACAATGCTCAACCACTGAGCCACACCAGCCAGGCTATCCTATATAATAAAAGCTTAATATGCAAATCGACCCTAACGGTGGAACAACTATCCTATATAATAAAAGCCTAATATGCAAATCGACCCTAACTGTGGAACAACTGGTGGAATGACCAGTCGCTGTCATGTGCACTGACCACCAGGGGCCAGATGCTCAACACAGGAGCTGCCCTAACCTGCAGGCCTCAGGCTAGTCAGCAGCAGCAGGGTGCTCGAGTGGCAAGGCCAGTGAGCGGGCCGCACCAGGCTGGCCAAGGTGGGTGCCACCAGCGGCCTTCCTGATCGCCCCGCCAGTCACCCCACAGATTGGTCCCGATCACTGGCCAGGCCAAGGGACCCTACCCGTGCAAGAATTTCATGCACTGGGCCTCTAGTAGGTTCTTAAAACTGTATATAGTGACATACTTAAGATTTCTGTATAAACAAGCAATATGATTTCCCATGTGTTTAAGTTGTCTTTGTGTCTTTTAGTAGAGTTTTATGGTTTTCTTCAATTTGTTCCAACTCATTCTTAGTTTTTTTCCTAAGATTTTAACATTATTACTATTGTCACAGACAGTATTTTTCTATTTTAATTTTTAATTGGGGAGTTACAAGTATATATAATGAAGTTACTGATTTTTGCATTTCCTATTTTTTTATTAAATTTACTTTAAAATTTAACTCAGAAAGAGAAAGAATGTATCTAAACAATTCATGTTCTCCTCCTTTGCAACATTTATGCCTTTCATATTGATCCATCAAAACTTAGAATTCATAGAGAAATAAATGTAGAGCATGCAATGACAGAGGATTAATTTCTTTATTCTGGCCTTAACGTGACAGTTGTAGTGTCTTCTTATAAGGAAGATAGTGGTAGTTGATTTGAGATATTTTTATGATGCTGAAGATGTGTTAATTTTTACCTAAAATGTTATTGACTTTTTGAAAAATTAGATGTGAAATCTTATCCAAATCTTTCAACATCTCTCAAAAAGTTCATATAGTTTATCCTTTACATATCAGATGTAATTAATCATATAACTAAATATACTAAACCATCTTTGCTTTCCTGGAATAACTGGGGGAACCTATATGGTTATAATGTGTTATTTTATTTTCTCAATTCTTAAATGCCATCAATTATTATGGTAAAGAACTTTTCAATGAGAAAAATAAACATTACTATGTAAGAAATATATGTGAATTTTGAGGTGCTTCTCTATTTCAAAAACATCAAACTGTGAAAAATATATAGCTTAGAATTAAAAAAATAAAGAAACAAGATAAATAAGAAATAAGATAGAAGATTCCTGAATTTATATTTCAAATATTTATTTTTAACTTTAGCAGTGGCATTCCTAAATGACACTGGACAAAGTTTTGTCCAATTTTGGTGTTGGATTCTGCAATCTTTACCCCCATACTTGTAAATACTTGACCCATCATTTTCTAGCGTCTATTATGATATTTTGCATAGCTATATGTAATGTTTTTTCACAATAATCTATGTAATAGTAGCAAGTTATGCTAAAAATGTTAAATTATATTAGGTATATTCTGTTTAAAAAGGCATAGAGACTGGCATTCAACTTCCCTAAATTGATAACACAATAATTTAGAATATATAATAAAAGAAAATATACCATTTTAAATAACAACAACATGCCGAAACCAGTTTGGCTCAGTGGATAGAGCGTCAGCCTGCGGACTGGAGGGTCCCGGGTTCGATTCCGGTCAGGGGCATGTGCCTGGGTTGCGGGCACATCTCCAGTGGGGGGTGTGCAGGAGGCAGCTGGTCGATGTTTCTCTCTCATCGATGTTTCTAGCTCTCTGTCTCTCTCCCTTCCTCTCTGTGAAAAATCAATAAAATATATTTTAAAAAATAAATAAATAAATAACAACAACAAAAATCTAGGATTAAGCTGAACAAAAAGTTGGGATGACTTTTATGAAGAAAACTATTGTGGAACAAAAAGGTTGTACCTTATCCTTGAACATTCGGTCTCAACATTGTTAAGTATCAGTTTTTAAATTAATGAATTTGATGGAATCCAAATTAAAATACCAATAGATTTATTTAAATTAGAAAAACAGAATCTAAAGTCTTTGTGGAAAAGTGAATACAAGGGAATAGCCAGAAATTTTCAGAAAAATAGAAATAATAAGTGAGATGTAACTTAATTGCTATGTAAATGCATTTTACAGTAAGAAATTTGGTACGAGCACATTATATATAAATAGAACAATAAGATAAAGAGTCCAGTTCAAAATATATCTAGAAAATTTAGCATTTAATATGTGTCATGTTAAAATCAATGAAAAAACAGGAATTGGTCAATAAGATGGTATTGGGAAAGTGGCCAGCCTTCTGCAAAAGGATAAAGTTATGTCTGTTACCAAATCCAAAAGGACCCATCAATCAAATGTTTGGGTTATATTTAGATAAAAGTATAAAAGAATATATGGGACCATAATTTTTGCGTTGTTTGCAAACTTGAAGCAGAAAAGGTTTTTGTAAGCAAGAAATGATGATATAAATTTTATTGCAAAATTAAGGTTTTGCATGACAGAAGTTTTTTTTTAAATCTTTATCTGAGGACATGCTTTTATTGATTTTAGAGAAAGAAGTAGGGAGAGAGAGAGAGAGAGAAGAAAAGAGAAAGAAAGAGAGGGGTGGGGGGACATCAGTGTTGCCTCCTGCACACACCCCAACAGGGGATTGAACCCGAAACCTGTGTCTGTGTCCCGACCAGGAATCAAACCCACAACCTTTCAGTGTATGGGACAACACTCCAACCAACTGAGCCATACTGGCCAGGGCAACAAAAGTATATTTTAAGGAACAAATTTATATTTGTATCCTATGATAAAATGATAGTTTACTTTATCTACACTAATAAAAGAGAAACATGGTAATTAGCATACGACCGCTACCCTTCCCATTGGCTAATCAGCATATCCTTATGCAAATTAACTGTCAGCCAAGATGGCAGCCGGCAGCCA
>NW_005369870.1:723263-739944 GCF_000412655.1 Myotis brandtii | reverse complement strand
AATTTTTGTGCACCGGGCCTCTAGTATATATATAAAGTTCTTAAAATTCACTAAAGGAAAAGGTAAAAATTATGAATATACAGGTCACAGAAAAAGAAATACAAATGGCTTATAAATATACAAAAAATGCTTAACCTTACCAACAATTAAAACTACATAAATTAAAATTATAACCTATAAAATATATATTGCATTTTAATTTGATGTGCTTCTCTAAAGAGTAACTTGATGATACATATTAATGTCTGAAATGCACATACTCTGTGACCCAGAAGATGCTTTTTTAGCAATTTATGTAAAATACAGGGGTGGGCAAAAGTAGGTTTACAGTTGTTTATTCTTGTATTATTATGTATTAATTATTGTATTATTTCCACATAAACAACAATAACCCCACTTTTGCCCACTCCTGTAATTACATATATACTCAAACACAATAAAAAGTGATAATGATAATTATCACTTATTGAACATTCTTTATAGACCAAGCATTATTCTAAGTACTTTACATATAGTATCAATGTATTTAATCCACACAAACACCTTATAAACTATCTGTCAATTAAGAGTGTTGTTAGCTGCAAATAATCAAATACCCACTAACATGGGCTAAACAATTTGGAAGTAAGTTATCCAACTAAACAAGAAGTTTGGAGATAAGAGATCTGTGGTGTAGATTGGTGGTGCAGCAATCTGGGCTGGTTGATGCCTGGGCAGTTCTCTTAGCTTCCTCGTGGTGGCAAGGTGGCTGCAGCAGCTCTGATGATCACAGTCTCACACAATTCATATGGGAGCCTCAAATCAGGAAGTGAGTCAATGCCTCCTTAGTCCATATCTTGATCAGGATCAAAAATCTTACTTGAAGCCTCACCCAGCACAAACTTCCTCTTCGGTTTCATTGGATAGACAATATTAATAGTAAATTGATTCAGCACTTAGTAATTACCAGACATTGCTCTAAGTTCTTTATGTCCATTCACTCATTTAATCTTCAAAACGTCCTTCATACAGTAGGTACTATTATGATCTCTGAGAAGTAGAGTTTAAGTAACCTGCCCAAATGTACACAGTGAATAAATGCTGGACCCAGGATTCTTACCCAGGCGGCTGACTCCACAGTCACACTTTTAAACAGTTTACTATATTGCCAGATCTTGGGCCTATGCTTAAACTGCTCACTAACATAGGGGAATGTCAATGCCAGTCTTGCTAAGACAAATCATTTTTTATCCTCTAGGACTGGATGGGAAGGGTGGGGAGGGGAACTCAACTTGCCTGAGCAAGTTGAATGGCCACCAAGACAAAGTCGCCATTCTAAACTTAGAAAAGGAGGAAATAGTCGCTGGGTAGGCAACCAAAACTGTCTGACGTAGATCAGTACTATTGTTGTCCCCAATTGATAAATAAGGAAACCACGATGTAGATTAAATAACTTCCCTGAGGTCATGCTTCTTGTAAGAGGCATAATCTATTTCTTGAAATGTTGAAGTAAACATCTGGAAATAATCTACATGTGTATGAATAACAGGCCAAAATAAAGAAATTATGGAGATGGACACAATATGATAATATGTTGTCTTAATGGGGTGTATCTATACATAAACATATAGAGAGACATCTTGTATGTCCTAAGCTTAAAATATAACCAGCAAGGTACAGAAAAATGTATGTTTTATGTGGGCAGAAGTAACGGTGACACACATGCTTACACAGGCTCTATTTGCCTATTTCTGGATAAACAGGTAACTAACTAATAATAGGAGTTGCTCTGAGGAAGTTGACCCAGTAACCAGGGCAAGGAGAACATGTACCTTTTGCTGAACAATTTTTTGAAATATTTGAATTTTTCCAGAGATGTGTATTGCTTTCTTATTTTATTTTATAAATAAATTTGTAGTATTGCTTTTTAAATTGAAATTGCTTGCTTACTTTAAAAAAAATAGTTTTGACTTTCCAAGTGATATTTTTCTGTATCACAAACTGCCCGATGATCTTGAAGAGTTGATTCTTCACTGTATTTCTTTACACTTGTTTGGAGAGTTTACCAGAATCATGTTTTCAAATGCAGATTCAATAATTTGAGAAGCAAGCATAGCCTGCTGCTTTCATCTGTTAATAAAGTTAGGTTGGGATAAAGAAAGAGTGGTACTTGCCAAATATCTTCTTAGAGCGAAAAAGAGCCTGCCCATTTTGGACTCTCAGTCCCAGAGAGCAGCTCTTTTTCATAATCACTTCTTTTTCTTAGGAAGCCAAGTAAAAGCAGAGTAGATTTTCTTTCTTGATCACCTTTAGGCACCACCTTCATCCTTGAGCATTTCCTTAGGAGCATTTCCCTGGCAGCACCTTCCCGCTTCCCTCCTCCAGGAAATGTTCAGTATGCACTTCCCCTGGGAAACTGTCTCATGAGAGATGTGTATGAAGATTAAACTTTGTTTTTGAGATGGCCTGTTTAATCCCTTCTTCTTACATCTTTTTTTTTCCTACCTGAACAACAACAACAAAAAAGAAATAAAAATTGGTGATGGAAATACTGATGATATAATCTCTGCCTACCAGGCCGAATTTTTTAAAAAAATAAATTAATTAATTAAATCTATTTGGCACAGACACCTTGGCCCTGCCCAGCTAAATCTACATCCTTAAGATTTTCTGGGTGAGGGGTGAAGCTATGGAAACTGCATGGAGAGCTGGCTGCTGGCATTCTCTCCTGAAGGGAGATACTCAGAGAAAAACAGCGTTCGCGCAAAGCTCATTCCGGGAAGTGGACAGAGGAGCTGCTCTGTGGGAAAATGGAGACTCCGAAGGTAATAGCGTTTGTGCTTCCAAGGAGAATAATGAGCAGCGTGTCCCAAGGAGGTGATGCTGGAGTGCTTTTGTCCAAAGCGAAACCACGTTGCCTGGTTACAAAGAGATTTTGCTCTAAATGTCCAAAGTGCAGACAGGAGAATTAGAACGCATGTCTCTAAAATAAAGCAACATTTTTTAAAAGGGATGCTAATACAGGATTTGGGTATTCAAGCACACTTTTTGTCCCAATCGGACAACCAACCCTGATATCTTGTGTAAATCACAGTGAAAGTGGCTCGGGGGCTTCGTTTCGTTCCTGGTGTTCCTCACTCCGGCCGTGAATGCACTGGGCCCCTCCCCAGCCGGTCACTGCAGGCCTCGGAGGTGGCGCACAAAGCCCAGGTATGTATGGGACGTGCCTCACCTTGGGAACACAGGTAGAGTGTGGGGATGCAAAAGTATTAACTTTCATCCCACCTTCTCAATTCTAGCTGGGCTAATAGCCAACTTAACAGAACCAGACTAACAGGAGAAAATGTCCCCAGTTAGTTATGTGAATGTACATCCGGGGTGCCGTAAGGATACAGACCTGAAGCGCACTGGGCAGTGGAAGTTTGCATGCCCTGGAGACAAAGGAGAAGGGGACAGAGTCCGGGGAGTCCCAAAGGAACGTGGACAGTCACGGGTCAGGCGGAGAGCAGCCATGGGCGAGCAAACCCAGGCTGGGCTTCCAGGAGCCGCGGCTCCGGGGGAGCAGGCTGGGCGGGGTTTCTCCTGGTCCCGTCACACATGTGCATCGTACGATGGGGAAGATACTAAGATTCCCTTCCGGAAGCAGATGCTCCCATCTAAATCTTCTTAGGCAGTAAAGGGGCGAGTCTTTTGTTTCTTAATCTGGGGGTTCAAAACGACTCACCCCAAGATACACCTCAGTGGTGTGTGGATTATTTTGAGCTGAAGGCAACCGAGACCCCGCGGGCTGAAGAGAAACCTGTGCTCCTCTTCTTAACTGTCTAGAATTTAAGTTGGGAGCCTGGCTCAGGAGAAGAGTTCAAAACAGAAATGACTTTTTAGCTATCCAGGTGGCAGAGCAAGCTAATAATTACCGAGCATGCGCTCTCCCGCAGTTACCTTCAGAAGCCCCGAGCTGCGTTACCTCATCCCCAGCTCAGAATGTCTCATATTCCTCAATTTCCCTCCCAGTCTCTGAACCCCTCCTGCATATGGGGTCTGACTCTCCCATACACTCGGGGTTCTACGGATGTATTAAATGCTGTTTTTCTCTTGTGAATTGATCTCATGTCAATTTTTTTCTTATTATACCAAAGAAAGAACCTTGAGGGTAGAGGAATGTTTCTTCTTCCCCCACGTTAATAAATAGCTTTTTTTCTCTTGTGAATTGATCTCATGTCAATTTTTTTCGTATTATACCTTGAGGGTAGAGGAATATTTCTTCTCCCCCCCAACCCCACGTTAATAAATAGCTTAAAAATCAATATCCCAAAACGTACATTTTGGGGTGACTTCCCCTCTGGCTAGCGGTGTTGTGTGTTAGGGCGCCTCAGTGTGCGTCGGCACAGAGTGTTTGGGAAGGTGACAGCTTGCCATGCTCCCAACATGCTATGCATACGAAAGAGACGCAGCGTTGGATCAGGAGCATTTACACACACACACACACACACACACACACACACGAGTCAGGGTGCATGTGGCTGGGTGTGGCCTCATGGGTTCTGAGAACCATCTGCAGGAGCAGCAGCAGGACAGTGATCCATTTCTGCGGCTCCCACCGAGCGCACCACTGAAACCTAAAATTAGCCACATCTCTATGAAATCGCATTCATCTCAGTTTCATCTGCTAATGGCAATGTTGTAAAATCAGAAAGGCCAGGCAATTCAGTTATTAGCTCATCACTCTCTGTGCATCCTTCTTAGAATTTATCTTTCTCTGTCTTTATTTGAGCCCCAAATGTGTCTAAATATATTTCAGCAATAACCTGCCTCATTAGGCACGCTCCCTATACGCATATCTACATCACTTCTTGCACTTAATTTCTTTAAAACTTGTATTTTAATCAAAGAATAAATGAATTCAATACAATACATATATTTCAAGTACCACTCTGTGCCAACTTTGAGTTGAGTAGGGCACAAAAGACTTTTTTTAAGTAGGTAGCATTTTACCTAGAGCTCAAAATAGGTAGTTATTGTTCACACACAAAAAAGTATTGGCTCATTTGGAACGATGAAAGTTACAGCTGTGGCAGATCAAGCGTGGGTTTTGGGAATAGCCAATAGTTTAGTTGGGATGAAACGGCACTATGCTACATGTTGGGAGAAGTAGGTTCAGAAGGTCAGTTCAGACCACACTCCAGAAGCCACTGAAGATCAGGGTAAAGTACCCGTAATATACTTTAAAGCAATTTTGATCATCACATGAAATAACATACATAAGGCATTTAATGTGTCTGGTACAATATAGGTGCCCAGAAAACATCAAGTCTTTTCATTCTGTGAGCAGAGGGCGCCCTTAAAGATAACACAGACACCAATAACTTCCAGAAAGAATGCTCCAAGAACATTGCTCACTGTGAAAAAGGTCAGTCATGTCCAGCAATGAAAAATTATTTGTTCCAACTAGTAAGATAGTTGAAATATTTCACTCGTCTTGGCTAGCAAATTGTTTATTCTGTCACTAGAACTGAATTAATCCCTGATTGATCAGAAGTTACAGATTCAGGATTTGGCTTTGTTTGGTTTTCACAGCAGGAATGGGGTTGGGAGCTTTGATAGAGACATTGTTGTGTAAACTGGCACTAGACCTTCTGGTGTCCGGAAATAAAAACCTGTGAAACTTAGTGGCCCAGGAAGAGAACACCTGGAATATAGTGATCATAACTCTTTACCAAAATTCTGGAAACAAAATTGACCAAAATTTCAGTGCTTCCTCAAGTTCAAGGCAGCTTGTATAACGTAACTTGAAAACTGAACTGATGGAATTTCCAAGATAGTCTAGTGGTTTGGATGGGAAAAGAGAAGGAATGTTTGAAAATGCAACTGTCCTTCAGAAAATCCAGGCAGTTGGGTCTGATACCCAAACTTCTCTAGCCCAGCTCTCTTGTTTGGGGATGCAGAATTACAGCCCCAGAAATGCCGAGTGGTTTCCCGTGGATGACCAAACTATAAGGAGAACCCGTTTAATCAGAACTTGAGTCTTTTGATATCTTAAGCTGTTTGTACCTTACTGTGTCAAACTTCTTCATCTTGACTGAGTAGATATTTTTCTTATGAATAAAAAAATCTAGAAATAAGTTTTATAACAAATCTGAAGACAAATAACACTGGATAAATTAATAGAGCCCCAGAGCAAAAACAATTTAAAACCTGTAGTACGTTATTTACTACAGATATTACTTATTTATTGTTATTTCTAACATACATGTATACCCACATATGCACATACATAAAATGATGACAGTTCTTTTACATTTATAGATGTCCACCTATGCTTTACAAATGTAGGCACTATAGGTGAATTTGCTTTGATTGGGTTATTTTTTAAGATTCCTCACCTCTGTAAGAGCCGAGTTCTGTACATACAATATTTTGTGAGCTCTTACCATATGTGCCAGGCAAAATTCTAAGAACTGGCAATTTGATTTAATGTAAAAAGGCAATAATGTAAAAAAGCAATAAGTAATTATTTGACACGAGTCTGTACTGTGATGGAAAATGAGCCACTTATCATGTATGACAGCTATAAAATGTTCAAAAGCAAGTAGCATTCAACTGTAGGCATAACTACCATGTGTCGCACAGAACTGTCAGTCCCTCATCACTGGGATGTGACCCTGGGCAGATCACTTGGCATCTCTGAAGACACTTCCTCTGCAGGGATGTTGTTAGTATGTTTTTGGTGTCCCTTTTCCTCTGAGCTCAGTGTGCACCTCTTCTGTCCTCGCATCACACCAGTCTGTGCTGATTAGCCACTCCCTAGTATCAGACCTAAACATCTAATCGCAAAGTTTGCCAGCATTATCTTTACAGTTGTTCAAAGCGCATCTTTATATCTTCACTGACACAGCTCCTAGGGCAATGGAAACTAAAGGGAAAATAAACAAATGGGACTACATCAAAATAAAAAGCTTCTGCACAACAAAAGAAACCATCAACAAAACAACAAGAAAACCCACTGCATGGGAAACATATTTGCCAACGATATCTCCGATAAGGGTTTAATCTCCAACATTTACAGGGAACTCATGCAACTTAACAAAAGGAAGACAAACAACCCAATCAAAAAATGGGCAACGGATCGAAATAGATACTTTTAGAAAGAAGACATAAGGGAGGCCAAGAGACATATGAAAACATGCTCAAAGTCACTAATCATCCAAGAGATGCAAATCAAAATGACAATGAGGTACCATCTCACACCTGTCAGAATGGCTATCATCAACAAATCAACAAATGATAAATGCTGGCGAGGATGCGGAGAAAAAGGAACACTCGTGCACTGCTGGTGGGAATGCAGATTGGTGCAACCACTGTAGAGAAAACAGTATGGAGTTTCCTCAAAAAACTAAAAATGGAACTACCATTTGACTCAGTGATTCCACTTCTAGGAATATATCCTAAGAAACCAGAAACACCAATCAGAAAGGATATATGCATCCCTATGTTCATAGCAGCACAATTTACAATAGCTAAGATTTGGAATCAGCCTAAGTGCCCATCAGCAGATGAGTGGATTAAAAAACTTTGGCACATCTATGCAATTAAATCCTATGCCACAGTAAAAAGGAAGGAACTCTTACCATTTGCAACAGCATGGATGGAACTGGAGAGCATTATGCTAAGTGAAATAAGTCAGTCAGAGAAAGGTAAATATCACATGATCTCACTTATTTGTGGACTATAATGAACAGCATAAACCAGTGATCGTGAATCTATGACACGCGTGTCAGAGGTGACATGCGAACTCATTTTTTTGGTTGATTTTTCTTTGTTAAATGGCATTTAAATATATAAAATAAATATCAAAAATGTAAGTCTTTGTTTTACTATGGTTGCAAAGATCAAAAAATTTCTATATGTGACATGGCACCAGCGTTAAGTTAGGGTTTTTCAAAATGCTGACACGCCAAGCTCAAAAGGTTCGCCATCACTCACATAAACTGATGAACAAAAACAGATTCAGAGACAGAGAAGCATCGATCAGATGCTCAAACCTCAGAGGGAAAGTAGGGGAGGATGGGAGTAAGGGGGAGAGATCAACCAAAGGACTTGTATGCATGCATATGAGCATAAGCAATGGATGCAGACAGGGGGTGAGGGTGAGGGCAAGACTGGGGGGATGAAGGGACAATGGAGGGATAAAGACACATCTGCAATACCTTAATCAACAAAAAGTTTTTTTTAAAAAGCGCATCTTTAGAGTTGAATTCCACCAATCAACTCTATGCTGTTAGCACTAATCATTTGCATTAATTAGACAGATAGATGCACGTGGTGGGCACGACCTGTAGACAACTTCAGTGACCATGGCTGCTACAGAACTTCTGCTGCTATCTTGTGGAAGGGTTGTATTCACCTCGCTGGTTCTAATGGGTGTGGGGGAAGTATGTGAAACTCCCAGCCAGAGCATCACCTAGAAGATCCTTTCTCATCACAGAAGCCCTTTATGCTTCATAATTTAATGTCTTTCTCTGTCAAGTAGCCCCCACCTCAGCTGTAGTAAACATGCGTTGACTTGGTCGGATTTGTTATTTAACTTTTTTATTTAAAACATGGTTATGCATGATTCTTGCTAGTCTCAGTCCTTGAGTAGGAAGAAGAGAGGGGCAAAGGAAAACTATTCTTCATTCTTTCTGCAGCTTTAGATCATCTCCTCTCCTCTTAAGTGCTATAAACTATTGAAGGAAGATTTTCATCTACCCCGTTCATTATTCCTGCTTTTTCTCCCCTTGCCTGTCTTTATTCCAGTTGTTGTCTTTTTTATTTTCTGAAATTTTTCCTTCCAGTCTTTTCCCATCCGCTACACTTTTCAGAAAGCCAGAACAGTCGGCGGACAAAGAGTAAGATCCTGGTCAGAGAGAGGGTGTGGACAGGTGCTGCCTATGGTAATTACATTCAGCCCCTTTTTAAGAAACTGCTACCCTTCATGACATTTAAGAAGCAGCTACTCAAAGCACTGACATTTTTACAGATGGAGAAACAACCTCAGGGAATTACGTTTGCCTACAATAGAACGAAGAGTTTCCAGAATAAACTCAGAGTTCCAGGGTTCTTCCTATTGTTAGACCATTTGTCCCAATTCTTAGAATATAAACTATTGCTCTCCTTAAGTTAGGAACTTGTCAACAATATGTGGATGATCCCAGCAGCATGAGAGTCCAGATCTCTGAAATATCCGTGGTTGCATTTTGTGTGACACCTTTCTCTGAACTTCCAAGAATGCTTTTGTTTACAAATTCCTACTCCGATGTCCACCTGCATGGTGTTTGCATCTGCATGATGTTGGAAGAAAGCGGTGAGAGAAAACAACAGCTAGAGCCGTCTTCCTGCTTCAGAAAGTTGGGCTCAGACACGTCTGTATAAGTCATGGCAAGGCCAGTGCCCTAAGAGCAATCCCTACTTTACCCCTGTGGAGTAACTATACTAGCAGTGGCATTTAACACCAGTCTGGCTGGGGCAAAATTGTGACATTTAAGGGATAATCCCATGCTTAGCCATCATCTCCTTTATTTTCATTTAGAAGGAGAAGGGGGAGGCCACACCTAAGAGAATGCTTTTGAGCAAGGCAAGTGGCATCCTTCCCAAACCAAAGCTGTGTGGGCGGAGCAAAGCAGACAAAGGCCATAAGTATACACACCCTCATGTGCAGAGGACAATGCTGACTTTTCCCTGCCTTTATAGCATTCTTTTTCCATATAATTATTGAAATACAGCTGAATTACTCCAAGTATGATCCACCTGTGAGGATTCCCTGACTTTTGGCTCTTGTTCCTATTCTCCACATGTAGGGAATGTGTGTTCATCACATCATGAGCAGCAGATCAAGCTTCTCAATGTGATTCAGAAAAATATATATTGCTACAAGAAATGTCAAAGATTTTACTGCCCTTGTTTTCTTCTAGGATTTTTATTGTTTTAAGCCTAATGTTTAACTCTTATCCATTGTGTGTTTTTTTGGGGGGGGGGGGGGGGGGGGGGGGGTGATGTGTTTGCTAAATCGTTATCATTGTCATCCTGGCTCTTACATGGCCCTAAACAAGGTGCAATATAGGATGTCCAGCCACCCTGAGGCTGTTACGCTGGGAGAGAGCCCAAGCCACACAGAGGGGCCATTAATCGACATCCAATCAATAGTCCTGGCCAAGCTCAGCCTTGGAGTCTTGCAGCCCAGCCATCCAACACAGGAGTGAAGAAGCTTCCAGATGATTCCAGCACCCAACTATCTAGTCACCCTCAGCCTTCAGGTTTTTCCAGCTGAAGACCCCAAAATCGTGGTGCACAGCCAAGCCATCCTCACTGTGCCCTGTCCAAATTCCTGACCCACAGACTCTGTGAGCTTAATCAGCCCCTTTATGCCACTATATTTAGGGGTGGTTTGTTACAAAGCAAGAATAAGTGAACAATCACATCATCATCATTCATGAATTAGTCATTCTGAAGTTTTGATTTTCTGAAGCCCTAAATGGTTGTGCAGAATGCTAAGGGTATTTAAAAACACAATTCAAGCATAATGTAGTCTAATTTTCTGTGGAGTAAAGCATTCTCGAGCACATCAGCCCTTAAACATTCTAGAAACGTTAATGAAGAGGGCTAATTCCTCAGACTGGGGATCCCCATGGAGCCCAGGCAGCTCCAAAGATGTGACGCTGAGGGGGGTGTCCAGGGCCCAGGGCAGGTGCCAGGATGAGGAGGATGTTTTCTTCTGTATTTATTCCCTTCGTTGCTTATTCTGTTTCTGTAGTTGCATAAGAGGGTTTAAATTTTTAGTTTTAAAATCTTCTTAAGCAACTACGACTAAGTTCACAAATTTTTTTAGAAGAAGCTAATACCTTAGCAGTACAACTGCAGTGTATTTCTTTATCTCCAAGATTACTCAAGAGTATCGCTGATACTGAACGCCACTGACTTTATTTCCTCTCTGATATACCTGGTAGCCTCGAACATACTCCGTGATGACAATAATCTACAACAATACTCAGTATTAATGGCTCTGAAAGAACTTGAGTCAGTTTGTCCTGTGTCATACTCTAAGCATCTAGTTGATCTAACGCTGGCAAGCATTAAGACTGGAATGAAATCTGACCTATTCCAGCCTGGTCTTAGCCAACTAATTTCCACACGGCTGTGTATAACATTTACACTGTTTCAACATCTTCTGTATAAAGAGCTGGGTAATATATGGGCTCTATTCTGCTCCTAGCTGCTTGCTCTGGTTTCATACATCTCAGAAATTACAAAATCAATGAGACAAACAGCACCCTGCCTTCCACCCACCTCTCTCTGAGGGCTCCACTTCAAGAAACCAAAAGCTTGTTTGAACCCATAGAGTGAGACCCTCTGCAGATTGGGATGGAGCAGTCTCTTTCAACCCCTTAATATCATTGTTTCTGGACCAAGGAATCAATTCCTTTTCCTGACCATGATTGGCCTCTCTGCCACTGTCCCTCCCCAGCCCCCTTTGCAGTGAGGCTCTAACCTTTCCGAACATCCTTGCTTGCCCATCCCATCCAGGCTGTCCTGCCTCCATGCTATGGTAGCCTCCTCAGCAGGAACACCTTCCCATCTTCTAGCCCTCCCTCCACCACAGCCCTCGTCCACTAGCAGGAAATAAATTACGGTTCAATTCTCATTGCAGGGTACTTCCTTTTGCTCTCCATCACCTTTTATTTTTAAAAAATTCAACGTTACAGAAAAGTTAGGAAATATTACAATGTATACCTGTATACTAGTAGATTCACCAATTATCACTTTGCTGCCTTTGGCTTTATCCATACCTTTCCATCTCTCTTTTCTCTCCTTTTGCTGAATGGTTTGAAAGCAAGTTGGGCAGAGCCAGCAGGTTGCTTCACCCTGTCTAGTTGGGCACACAGCTCCTCAAAACAGGAACTTTTTAAAGCACCACCTTTGAAGTCCTTCCTGGCAACCTTCCCCTGCACACAGATGGAATCCTCACCTCTTCCTTTGAGCCTCCCCCTCCCCCCGCTGTTTCTCACATAGACACATCTGTAAATGATACGTGAATGGAGATGTTTATAAGGCTCTATCTTCTTGATCAGCTGTAAGCATCCAAGAGTAGGGCTCCTTTGCTTATTTTTCTTTGCATCACAAGTGCCTGGCCCAGTGCCTGGGATATGATGCATGTTAATCAAACAAATGAATCATTGAACAAGATTAGTCCTCTCCTGGTTTCCTGTCCCAGAACTCGAAAACCCCTCATCCCCTTGGTCGTCTGCCACGCCTGCCTTGACAATCCAAAGACTTCCTTTCTCATTCTTCAGGGCTACTGTTCAGAGCTTTTATCCCTCTCTTACCCCAGCCTTGCTCCTTTTACTATCCAAAGATAACCCACCTGTCTCTTCAACCATACTTATTACTTTCTCCATCAACTTCCTTCTCCTCAGCATGATATTCTCTGTCATCTCTTTTTTAGTTATTTCTTCCTTTGTGTTACTGATTCATCACATCCTGTTCTATCGGGTGTGGAACAAACTGACCTGGACTTGAATCCTTGCTCTAAAATTGTGCCACTGTTACCAGCCTCTCTTCTTCCAGAATGTGGGGAATGTATTGTTCTCATCCTTTGTGAAATAATACCTGGCATATGATAGTTAGTTTGCATTTGTCCCCATCCTTGTTCAGTTCCCCAAAGCAAATCAAGTTCGTCCACTCATTCTGTACCTCTGGGCATCTTGCCCCTGCCTGAAGTGTCCCTAGCACCTCTTCAGTTAGAGAAATTTTGCACATCTTTTAAGATCTTGTTCAAATGACATACTCACTGTGAAGCATTCCTACAGTCTCGCCCTCTCCACTTGAACACCCACGAACAAAAACCAGAATCAGTCAATCCTTTGTCTATGCTCCCTTAGCCTTCAATAAACACCATGACAAAATATTCATTACGGTGCATGGTGAACACCTGAGGGTCTGTCATACTCACTGCATCTGAGCTGTCGTGTCTTCATTCGTCTCACACGCATGTGTCAAGCACATCACGGAGGACGTAGTACATTACCTGAGAAGCAGTTCTCCTCACAAGTGTCTTGAGTGAGAAGGGCATGGTTTACGTGTGTCTGTCCTGGCTTGCTTAGCAGTGTGCTTGATTGAAGAACCAGGGCCAAGACTCTGGGGAGTCTTGGTCATTTCACGGCAGAAAGCCAGTGAGACCTGGGGACTAATGCCCATGGGAAAGCGATGCCTTAATGATACCTCCTAGCATTGTAGACGCCCTTGAAATAAGGCCTAGTAAGTTTTCTCTTTTCATATGTGCAAGAAAAAAATCTTCTAAAAATAGTTAAGAAATTGAAGTTTAAAGAACAAAAGGAATCCCCAGTGTCTCCTTCCTGTACTCACACACACACTTCAACACCTACGAACCCCTCCCTCACCTCCCTCTTGCCTCACTCATTTGTAAAGGGCTGCAGTTAAATTCCTAAGTCCAGTGATGTTCTTGTTGGCATCTGCATTTCCCTCCTGCTCTGTGGGCAACAGTGTGTTAGCCAATCCCATTTTTGGTAGCAAGAAATATTACGCAGTAGTGTTTTATAAGGATTTTGGTTTCCATTTAATTACTTTCAATAAGAACATTTTGTAAACCAAGTTTGTGTTCCAGAGAAAACAGTGGCATTGTTGAGATGATAGCGTTGGATTTAGATTATATTTTGATAATAGAATATAGAAAAAATATCTCTGTGCTTTTATTCTATTTTCAAAGAAATTGGTGGTGGGTTTTTTCCTTTTAATTTAAACATTTCCCTGCAGTGTTGATAACTCAAAGCAAATCTCATTATACACAGTGCATGCGAACCAGAAAATGATGCTGAATTGAGTTGAAAAAATGAAACTGAGTCGTTTTGGCTAAATACAGTAGTTTTTCTGAGAATTTTTGAAATACCTATCCTTTGCTTGTCCCTGTACAAGGCAACGTAGGGTATGCAAGAAGACTGCCAGAAGTGTCCCGTGCCCTTAAAGGTATATAGAAAGTGTGGGCACAGTTCAAATGATAAAATAATGCAATAGAGTATTTGTTCCTGTGACAAGTGTATAAGAAGTATAGATGAGACCTACAGGAACTGACATGATGAGAAATGTCTGGGAGCTAGGAAGAGAAACTTCAGCAGGAAAGCAGGTAAGGTTTGAATAGGTAGGAGGACTTCAGCCAAAAGAAAAGTGATCGTGACCATAGCTTTTTGGAAGCACTGGGAATAAATCAGCCTGGCCGGAGGACTGGGTAATGGGAGCAATAACATATTTGGGCCCAGAGATGGAAAGCTTAGGTTGACAAAGGAGGGAGTCTGGAGAGTGGGGATCCAAGTAGTGGCTAAGCAGGAAAAGCATGTCTTTTAATACCGCAGAGATGGATTGGATGAGAGAAGACTGGAGGCAGGAATAGCAGTGCAGAGGCTGACACAGTATTTTCCTTTTGAAAACGTAGTGGTGGTAGCAATAAAATGGAATCAAATGGATGTGAAAGAAGAAGCTGTAGGGCTTAGTAGATGGGTCGATATAAGGGCACGCAAGAGAGAAAAAACTTAATTGACAGAAGAATACGGTACCAACGCGCACAATAGAATAGGAAGTTGGGCTGTTCTGCTATGAGGACAAGGGTGGGTAGGTATATTTGCGAAAATGACAACCACTACTGTTTATTGATCATGAACTGCATGCCAGTTAGTCCGCTATAATAAGAGCAACCATCTGCACTGTGAGTACTATGGACCAAACACTGTTCTAAAAACACTACCTATATGAACCATAGAAGACTTCTAATATCCTTGCATGATATTATCACCACCTATAACCCTTATTATCATCCTTGTGATGTGGTATCCTCATTTCCATTTTACACAGGAAGGAGCTGCAGCACAGAGAGGCTAAGGGCCTTGCCAAAGGTCCCCCACAGAGCGAGGGTTCCAAACAGGCAGCCTGGCTCCAGAGTCTACCTCTCACCGGCTGTGCTACGTCCCTGAGCGTGTCCCATGCCTTCGCTCACCACAGCGCAGCAGAGCAGCATGAGAGTGACTCTCCTGATTATCCTCACTTTCCTAGTATATATCAAAAACTGACTCTTAGAAACTGAAATATTGGGGAAAATGCCCCAATATTGGGGGAAATGCTCTCTTGACGATAGATAATAAAAGCTTATGAAAAAAGGCAAACCAAAGTTATATGTAAGAGTCATGGAAACAAACTCTGGAAGTGGTTTAAACATAGGGTTAAATCCTGAATTTTAAGAAAAATATATGCCAACATTTTAATTAACTTGAAATAATTATATCACGGATGTAATTCATCCTGTCACCAAGTTATATTAAAATGTTTATTGGCAATCCTGAGTACATGTATTAATGATATCAATAAAAACGTTGGTACTAGGTTTTATTTTCCTAATTGCATCAGCTTCTCTTTCTGGTTAAATATGATAATTACATAACACCAATGTGAAAATTTCACTCAACTTGAGTTGCTTCTTTTTATTTTCCCACTCTAGGCAATGTGTTAATAATTATCAGAATAATTCAGTGCAACCTAATAAATATGACCTAATAATATTTAATCACATTAATAATGTATATTGCAAAAAACTAAGTGACATTCAGGAATGTTCCTCCAATTTTAACAAATTAGTTGGCTTATCAGAACGACAAGGAACTTTTTCAAATGGGATTTTTATTGCAAGCCATCTTCCTTAGCTTCTGAGGCCAGAGGCAGAAAGATCCGTCATCTCCTCGGTTGCTGTCGAAAACGCGGGAGGACCACTTCTGCGCGTTTCGCTGGGTCCTGAATGACATATGCCCCTAGCCAGGCAATCTCCCCTCACCCCTAGGAAATCCCCCGGTGGCCAACTATCCACTTGAGCCACATCCCTACAATTACTCTTTGCAAAGGGGAAAAGAACTAAATTATTTGCCAGCGTCAAATCTGTACCCAATCCTAAGAAGCCTGAGGCTAAAAATCTGTTGTATACTTTTCTTTCTGAAATAATATTAAGCTCAAGCATATATAATTATACAGGAACCACCAGGCTGTGAAGGATGAGAAAATATAACACAATTATCTCTTCACAAACCGCAACTGAAATCTGACAGAAATCAACATGAGCCCAGAACACTCTTCCCCTCCCCTTTTCCTCTCCAACTTAACCCCTGCTTTCAAATGGCTGTCTCCCAGAATCCGGGTCTGGGAGCGCTGCCTACATGCCTGTCACATAGCGACTGGGCTGGCCCAGAAGGTATTCATGGGAAATGTCATGTTCAATCCAGGGATAAAGTTTGCAGGGAAAGCTTGTTATTTTAATGCAGTGGCAAGGCTGTAAGCTTCCGAATCAGCTGAAAACCAGCCCAGTCTATGGGGCAAAGCCAGCTCTGCTCCGGAACTCACGGTGAGGTAGGAAAAGGAAGAAGGAGGAATCTGTTATGTGGGAATGGGAAGGCCAGATGCACACCAAGATCACTGAAAGAAAAATAACAATAAAAAGAAACCAAGGAGTTGATTTTCAAACTAGCCTGATGCCTGCAGCAGTGCCCTTCTGCCCACAGAGGAAAATTGGAGTTATACCTAATATAATAAAAGGCCAGGGACCATGAGCATAACGACCAGAATGACCGCTAGACCAGTCGCTATGAGGTGCATTGACCACCTCCTGGTCCCTCCCCTCCCC
>NW_005369870.1:716077-723244 GCF_000412655.1 Myotis brandtii | reverse complement strand
CCCTGCAAATGGGGAAGCAGGTGGGTGGCATCTGGGCGGAACTGGGGACTGGTGAGAGGGCGGAACAGCTGACCTCTTGGCCCCTCCCCCTGGCCTGCAGGCTCTGATGGATCAGCGATGGTGAACAGGGGAACCGAACCGGGGTGGGTGGTAGGAGGACCAGGTTAGTTGTCAGGCCATTGGGATCCCCAGCTCATGCCCGGCTGCTCAGGGGTTCAGGCAGGTGGGACAGTGGGCGCCGGGGACTTCACCTCCGTTCGCATGCGCTGGGCCAGCCACTGATGGAACGCACTGCTTGCCACCTCAGTCCCTTCACCTCCCACCCTCCTACTACCCCACCCCCCAGCCCCAGCCCACAGGCTCTGATCACAAGATGGCGAATGGGAAACCACAGGGAACTGGGGTGGGTGGCAGCAGGGTGGGACTGGGGACTGGCAAGCGGGCGGAAGATGGCCCTGATTACAGGCTAGGCCTAGGGACCCTACCCATACGATTTCACGGGCTGGGCCTTTAGTACCCAATAAAGGTCTCCGTGGGGGCAGTAATGTTAAGCTCTCATTCCTTAGGATTTGTCTTCAGGCTGTGCCCTCTGTCCAGTACTTTCTGTGTCTTGATACCTCTGCTTCTTATCTTGTTGCCTCCCATCTGCTTGCATCCTCTCCTATCAGCAGTTATATCTAACTTTGTCCGCAAACACTCTCAGTGGATCCCCCTTCACACTGTGCAAACTATGGGGCAGCCCCACCTCAATGTAAAACCAACCCCAGCTCCTGGGACCCTATCGGGGTAAAGTGCCCTGGAGGCCTATTGGTTTGAACCTGTATACAGTGAAATACAGAACATATGCTGTTGGTAGCAGAATCATTTCCAAATAAGAACTCAGTCTCTATTTGAAAAATAATTTTTCAGATAATTTTCAAATCTCTGAAATATCCTCAAGCCTGGCCTTTTTTCCTAGTAGAATAGGGAGTGGGAAGGAAAAGGTGGAAGGAAGGAAGCAGATTGTGGAAAGAGCGTCTGATTCTTCAGCTCCCATCACCACTGTCATCAGAAGTCACTGGGGCCACGTCAAACCCTTGTCATTCAACTTGAATAAAGCACAGTTTTGAGAAAGCTGGGTTCATGTTGAAAACATCAATTAGCTATTCTTTGATTAAGAGGATAACTTGAAATTCCCACCCACTGGCTCACTTTTGACCCCTTCACTGCCACCTCTGCTTTCTCTTACCCTGTTTGTAGCCATTGTGGTGAGAAGGGTGAGAAGTCTGTTGATCACCACCCAAGATCACTTATTAGACTTGGCTTTTTAAATACTAAATTACACCTTTAGAAGCAGCCCTGAACAGCCAAAAGCAAGCTCAGGGGAGAGGGATGGCAGCTGGACAAGGCTGGGGCTTTGTAGTCTCAGAAGGCGTTGTGTACATGAGGATTAAGGTGGAGCTAATTAGAGGGGCAAACTATGGAAGTCACACCGTTTTTTGCAGCTGCCCCCTGATTGAGGATTCTTGGAACATCTGCCTCTCTTCCCCAGCAGAAGTGGGAATTCCTATTAGTTGAGGAGTTAGCGAATAATTAGCACCTGCCAAATTCAGGGTCTCTTGGAAGACTCTTGGCTCCATGATCTAAGTGAAAACTAATGGTGAGGCCTCCACATGAGCAAATAAAACAGACTGGGTTACACAGCAGCATAGCAACAATGCCAAATACAGAGCAGGATTAAGAGGTGTCTAATCAAGGAGTGACCATGGTATTAGAAAGCCACATAAAAATGTCTCTTAGAGCATTTGCTTTTTGGTATTACCAACACTAGTATTTCCTAGTTAGCATATACAATTTAGACTGACTTAATTCTCCAATTTTCTGATTTTTCTTTTTACACTGTATTATAGGCTAAATTGTCTCCCCAAAATGCGTATTTAAGCCCTAACCCACCATACCTGAGAATGTGACCATTTTTGGAGATAGGGCTTTGCAGAAGTAATTAAGCTAAAATGAGGCCATTGGATTGGGTCTTTGTCTGATCTGACTGGTGTTCTTACTGGAGGAGGAAATTTGGACACACAGAAGAACACTAGGGCATGCACACATATAGGAAAGACTGTGAGGACATGGCAGGAAGGTGGCCACCTGCAAGCCAAGGAGAGAGGCAGAGAAGAAACCAAACCTTCTTATACCTCATCTTGGATTTCCAGCCTCCAGAAATGTGGAAAAATCAATATCTGTTGTTTAAGCTCCCCCCTCCAACCCCCCAGCTCTGTGGTGTTTTGTTATGGTAACCTTAGCAAACTACTATACTCTTCTTCCTAAGAGGCATTAGTATCAATTAGCATTAGTATCAATTAGCATTAGTATCAATTAGCATCTATAGTGCTTTGCTGTATATAAGGGAAAATGCAAAATAACTTACAGACAAATTGGCATTTATCTTGTGTGGCAACTCCATGATCATCAGGGCTCAGCCTCCTCCTATCTTTCTGGTTCACCATCCCAGCACTGGCTTGTGTGGTGGTCCTTGGCTTGTTAGCTCCTCAGAATCATTCTGTTAACCTTTTCCCCAATCTGCCTTGTATGCAGGGAGACTGGCCTCTGCAGTTTATATTTCCCTGGTTCCTGAATCATTGGCTTCCAACTGCGTTTAGCCAGTAGGAGGCATTGGCTAGAGTTCAGGGGACAGGAGGAAGGAAGAAGCTTGTCCACCTGGGCCCTCACTCTGGAGCAGCTCTGCCTCTCTGGGCTCCAGCTCCAGCAGGACAGTCTACTGTGTACAGTTTGTTCTGGGTGACTCTGCACTTGGGTCCACAACACGGCCTCCTTCCTTTGCCTTCCAGCATGACACTGCTACTGACTACCTACTGTTGCTAATCTGTAGGTTTCACCATTCTGTTTGGCTTCTCATCTATTCCAATATCTCTGCATCTCATTCCCTGCTTTGAATTCAACCAGTGCTAAATACAAAGTGTGGTTTTGTTTTCCTAGTTAGACCCTCCCTGATAAAATTTCTATTCTCAATGTCACCTTGTTTTCCAAGTTAGCTACCGGGTCTTGCCCCATCATATCTGGTTCTAGAAAAGAAGATGAAGGAAACCAAAGAAGAATGTAAAGGTCTTGCCTCTTGGCTAAAATCAACTCTTTTAAGTAACCTTTCTGAAAATTTCATCCAACATTTCTGCTTTACGTCATTGGCCAAAATTTAGTCACATGACTACTCCTAGCAACAAAGGAAGCTGAGAAACGTGGTCTATTAATTGGATCTACGGACATAAATAAATTAGGATTCAAAGAGGATGGGGAAAGAGTAACTGGAGGACCAATAGCTATTTCTGCCTCTGTGTCTTTAAAAAGTACTTTCATATCTCTACACTTGATTCCTTTCCCATTAAACTCTATGAGGTCTGATACTTTTAGAGACAGCTAGTCCAGTGTGAGCAATCTGAGGACCAAGGCAAGTTTTCTACTCAGGCAAAAGATGGCAAGTTACTATTTGTGCAACTTCAGGGACTCTGACATTAAATTATTTTTTTGTCAAACTCGGATTAATGGCTCTCACTTTCAATACTGCGCAACAATTGATAACAGAGTACTAACTACATTATTCTGCTAATCCCAAATAGTTTGAGAAGTAGTGTGATATCAAAAAGAAGTACTTTAGAATCTGACAGCCAATGAAGCGTCATGTACTCTTCAGGTTACTTATTGCAAAGCATCCCAAAACTTATGTCTTAAAACTTATTTATTACCTCTCATGGTTCTGTGGGTACACTGATCTCAGATGGGGAGTTCTGTCTTGGGGTGTCTCATGATGTCACAGACAGTGGCTGGGCTTAAGTCTTCTGAAGGTTTTGCTGACCTAGATGTCCAAGAAAACACACTCCTGGGTAGGAGTAGGTGCTGGTTATGGGCTGGGAGCTCAGCTGGGACTGTTGACTATATTGCCTATGCACAGCCTTTCCATGCAGTTTGGGCCTCTCACAGCAGTGGGGCTGGGTACTAAAAGAGAGCATCCCAAGAGGTCCAGGCCAAAGCTACTAAGGTCCCTCATGACCTAGCCTTACAATTTTCTGATGTAACTTTGTCACATTCTATTGGTCAAGCAGATTCAAAGGGAGAATTGGCCTCCATATCTTAATGGGAGAGTGGCAGAAATCACATTACACACAAACATGGGAATAGTAAATAATATTATAAGTATCTTTAGAAAATTCAACTTGTCATAGTACCAAGAACCAGGAAATTGGGGTTCGTTCCTGTGTGCCCTTGGTGAAGAGGCCTTCCCTCTCTTTGCCATCAGATCTTTAATTCTTATATGAGAGAATTGAACAAGATACCTTTTTACGGTTCATTCACACTGAAAACATCCAGTGTTTGGCCCTTTGTGAACAATGGCATCAGTGTTTATCTAGCCACAGGTTTTGAAAACCAAGAAGTAGTAGAAAAGGAAAAGCTTAAATTGCCAGCAATTCTCATGATGTAGCTTTTAGACAGAGAATGTAAGAAATTAGATGATTAAAGTCTCTCAGCAAAAGCACACTATGTTTGAAAGCTGTAGAGCAGCAAGGAAGCATTGTAATTCCACTAAATTAAAAAGCCTCAATAGAAAAAGGGAGTGTGAAAATAGGAAGTATCCTTTTTCAATGAAAACCACCCTGTGAGCATTAATTTTCTCCTGCAAATCTCAAAGCATTTGACACATTCACTAGCCTATGGTTTTACTGGTTTCTCTTTATTGGAGAGGTACAACTGGCTCAGAGAACATAATTTTATCATAGAAAATTAGAGCTGAGGGGACCTCAAGGTCATCTTATTCAATGCAGTGATACAGGGCAGAAGAGTACAAATTATATGCACCCACTGAGATCGTAATCTAGAGATTAAATGATTTTCCCAGCATCAAACAATGAGTTAGTGCTGAGCTGTGGCAAGGAGGTAAAGGTCTCCACTTTTCAGCCACAGACTAGCGGAGCTCCCTTTTTAGTTCCTGACAGTCAAAAAATGCCTTATGATTTTCAAATGTTTTTATATCCTTCCTTCCTTCCTTCCTTCCTTCCTTCCTTCCTTCCTTCCTTCCTTCCTCTCTCCTTTCCAACTTTCCTGTTTTTCTCAATCCTATCATATGGATAGGTTATATATTAGAAAGTTCTATATAAGTTATTTCATTTTAGCCTTACATCAACTCTACAACACTGCTAAATACTATTGTCCACATTTTATAACTGAGGGAAATGAAGCCCTCGTAAGAATCCTGCTGATTCTCAACCTTGCCAGAGAGGCAACACTCTGTCTTTTTTGTTTTAGTTTCACAACCTTCCCTCAAAGTGCTTCATGTTATATTTTTAAAATCTTTATCGTTGAGAGTATTACAGATGTTATTTTTTTAATTTATAAAAATTAAAATCAGTTTCCTCTTGGCAAAGTTTGCAAATGTTAAAACAACCGAAGAAAAAAAGAATTGTAATAGTTATAAATAATATGTCTGTAGCATTCTGCAGATATTAAATCATTTTCCCAATTCTTGGCTCATCTGGGTCTCAAACAAATCCTGGTTTTTCCAGAGAAGAAACCTGGGAACCCAGAAGGTCTAAGTGGTTTACCTGAATTGTTTCATATCTCCAAGCTGTTAAATGGCAGAAATGGGCCTTGAAGCATCACTGAATCCAGCTTCTGTTCATGGGAAGGATCCAGGGTCCAAGAATCACCAGCTATTCCCCAACATGGAATTGCCCCACTTACTTGCATAAGAGCCTGAAGAGAATGCACCAGAGTGTAAATAGGCCCCTCCCTGTGTTGCCCTCTCCATGACAGAACGGCAAAAATTTGCTTCTGATGCCCTTCTCATCACATGCCCGTGGCAGCAACTAACACTTACCCAGAACCTTCACACTGTTTGTTCTTCATACTGATTTTCATGATTCAGACTTTCCCCCTGAAATGCATCCCACATTCCAAAATCTGTTCTCCTAGATACATCTTATCTCTTCAACTGGATTGATACTCTTCACTCACTACAGTTCTTTTATTTGGTGTCATATCATTTATAAATTCTGCTCTGAACCAAAAAACAGGGTGGAAACATAATCAATATGTTCATTTCCGTATGAAAAGATGGGTACTAATTAATATAATTCTTCTTCCAGATAACATGCATGTATTTAAAGAACTTTCTGTACTTATACTTAAAGAAATGAGGTCACTGACATAATGTAGTTACCTGAACACATCAAAAAGTCAGATATCTATCGGCAAAGTGGAGCCTTGCCCACTGCTCAAATGACTCAATATAGACAGTTACTAGGTAGTCTAATATAAAGTGAAAATCAATGCCAACCATACATCTAAATAAGGAGTTAATATCTAGAATATATAAAGAACTCCTATGACACAGTAGCCAAGAAACAAATAACATAATGATTAAAAATTGGATAATTAATTTGATAGACATTTCTCCAAAGAGGGCATACAAATGGCCACCAGATGTATGAAAAGATGCTTAACACCACTAATTATCAGGGAAATGCAAATCAAAACTACAATGAAATATCACCATGCATCTGTTAGAATGGCCATTATTTAAAAAACACATACACCAAAACATACATACACACACACACACACACACACACACACACAAATAACAAGTGTTGGCAAGGATCTGGAGAAATCGGAACCATTGAATAATATTGGTGAGAATGCAAAATGGTGCAGTATCTATGAAAAAATAGTATGAAAGCTCCTAAAAAATTAAAAATAGAAAAAACATATGAACCAGCAATCCCAATTCTGGGTATTTATCCCAAAGAATTGAAATCAGCTTCTCAGAAAGATACCTTTGCATTTCCATATTTATTGTAGCATTACTCACAACAACCAAGAGGTAAAAAACAAACAAAACAAAACAAAAACCCTAAGTGCCCAAATGACAAATAAATGAATTTTTAAAATGTGGTATATACATGCAGTAGAATATCATTCAGCTTTAAAAAGGAATGAAATTTTGCCCAGCCAGCGTGGCCCAGTGGTTGAGCGTTGACCCATGAGCCAGGAGGTCGTGGTTGGATTCCTGGTCAGGGCACATGTCCATGTTGTGGGCTCAATTCCCAGTGTGGGACATGAAGGAGGCGGCCAATCAATGATTCTCTCTCATCATCTCTCTCCCTTCCTTTCCTCTCTGAA
>NW_005369870.1:705573-716039 GCF_000412655.1 Myotis brandtii | reverse complement strand
GTGTGTGTGTGTGTGTGTGTGTGTGTGTGTGTTAAAAAATGTAATTTTGACACATACTACAACATGGGTAAGCCTTAAGGACATTATGCTAAGTGAACTAAGCCAGTCACAGATGGATAAATACTGAATTATTCCACTTATATAAAGTATCTAAAGCAACAAAACTCATAGAAGTAAAAAGTAGAATGGTGGTTGTCAGTGGTTGGGGAGGGAGGAATGGTGTGTTGCTAATTAATGGATAGAGTTTTAGTCATGTGAAATGAAAAGGTTCTAAAGATCTGTTATACAACATTATGCTTATAGATAACAATATTATACTTAAAATTTGTTAAAGGGGCAGATCTCCTGTTATGTTTTATTTATCACAATACAAAAAAAGAAAAAATTTGAATGAATGAACAAACAGATGAATGAATGTCTGCTTCAGACCAATCTTTGCCATTTAATCATTGTATAACATTAGACATGATATTTACTTCTCCAATCTTTAGGGAGTAATGGCTTCTATACAGTGGCAATGTGAGATTACAATGAATGATTACTAATTCCAAAGCATATACAATGATTATTAATTGAAGAGCATATGAAATGAAAGGTGGGTTTATAATTGTTATCATAAATTGTATTAGTATTTCTCCACTTGGAGAAGAGGTTATCATGGGGATATGTGGTTGATGTTGGCAACATTTCTCAAGTGTAATCAGTAATAAAAGTATTTGTCATAAAATTACTCTCTAAGGAAAAGCTTTTGGGTCTAAGGGCATAGTTGTTTCAAATAAATATCCAATTTTTATGAAAGCCAACATTAATCCTATTGTCACTGAGGAAGGTATGATTTAGGGAACATAGATAGAGCCCTAAAGGGTAAAATTAGCTCTTAGTTCTCTTAGGACCAATTGAGATGTCAGGAGACACAGGTGCCACAGCCTAACCCTAACATGCCACTTTTGTGTCAGTTACGTCTGCAATGTTTACGTCATTCTAAATCACGTCTTCAAATCACAAAAGAAAACATGTCAAACACTGGTGCCTTCCAGGGACTGGCTTCTCTCTTAATTCCCCCACCTCCCAGGGGTGTTTTTACCCACCCTGCAGACCAAGTCTTGGGTGGTTCTCTACCCGGAAGGCTTGACCATGTCATCCTACACAACTAAAAGACCAGTCAAACTATATTATAAATCATTCACTGTTTTAGTCTAAAACTAACACAACTCTGCCAAATAATATTATAATATTCTAGTTAAGCTAAAAATTAAATCCTCTGTATGTGAGTTCATTTGGCCTGAGCAGTACTTAAAACTCTGCTCACGAATGTCCACTGAGAAAAATAAAGAGGGGAACCCTAGACACCACACAAACATGGTTTGAGAGAAGGGGGACAGATTTCCCCAGCAAAAGAGCATGTAAATGCTGTCGACAGATTTCCCGCACACAGGGAATGCGCTCGGTTCAAGTCCCATGACTGCATCAAGACTCCAAACAGCCACCAGGAAGAGAAATTTGTCTGTGCGCATATTTTTTTTAAGTATGTATTTTATTGATTTTTTACAGAGAGGAAGGGAGAGGGATAGAGAGTTAGAAACATCGATGAGAGAGAAACATCGATCAGCTGCCTCCTGCACACCCCCTACTGGGGATGTGCCCGCAACCAAGGTACATGCCCTTGACTAGAATTGAACCTGGGACCCTTTAGTCCGCAGGCTGACGCTCTATCCACTGAGCCAAACCGGTTAGCGCATGTGCGCATATTTTTATGTCAGAATCGTCACCTAAAAGCAGTGATATCCAAGTTCTGAAAATAGAAAAGCTAGTAGCTTATAAAAAAAATCTCAGAATCTTTAAATGTGAATTCTATTATAAACTCTGCACTTAGAAAGCACAGCACTTTTTGGGTTTATACCTACACTTTGCTTATCAGAATGTGATATGTTTAGTTGTATATCTTGTCTGCATTCTTTTCAGAAAAATATCAACCTTGAATATTTTATTTACTTTGGGTTTTTTATTTTGTTTTATTTTGTTATTTATTTGCTCTGTTTTTATTAACTGACTTCATACGTCTGAGCATGCCCCAAATGTTTACTTAAGTATTGCTAGTCTTAGTGTCACATACCTAAGTATTAAAGTATTAGTACTACTGTACTAATAGTAGCACATGAATGATTCATTCGCTGGGAGTCTAGTTGTTGAAGCTGTGGCTGAATGAAACATTGGCTGCACAAAGGAAATGCATTGCATCTTCATTGAGTTCAGTCCTGGTAAAGTATAATGAAGCTTACTTCTCTCTCTAGCAACATGCATTTAGTGACCCTCCTCTAGTTGAACACCTAGTGATAGCAAAGTCCAAGAGGTGCTGAAAACAGACAGTAAAGAAGCAGGATTCTTTAAAGGAATGGATATGCTCTGTATCACTGTGGAGTCATCTTCAGAACGGCAGAGGCATTGGTCTTCACTCCTAAGCAGTCTTAGCAGAAAGAAAAGCATTATAGGCCCCATGACCTTATCCTTAAATGATGCTGATGTGTTCCTAAGGCCACACTGAACACTGCTTACACTAAAAGGGGGCCATGCTTGCATTATCTGTATGTGGCTTATGCCGATTTATGAAATATTCTCAAGTCTAATAATAAAAACAATAATAATAACAAATTAGCATTTATTGACAGTTGACTACATGTTTAGTACTGCCTTAAAAACATATATATTTAGGACCATATCATATATCATCATTTTCTCTTTTAAAAATGTTGAGATAAGAACTATACACACTTTACAGTTAATATTAAAGCACAGCGACATGGCATAGAATGTAAGCTCCACAGATGCAGGAGTTGTTGACTACTTAAAACACTGCCATGTTTTTCTGAGTCTATACTAATGCTGAGCACATACCAGGGGCTCTATAATTATCTGGTGCATGTATGAATGACTAACTTGTCTAAGGTTACTATGCCAGCAGTTATTCAATTATAATTGAAAGTTAAATATTTAGCAAATTGTGAGACTTTTTAACATGGGAATTTCAATTTTTAAATTTGTATTGGCAGATTTATTCCATCTACAATCAGTTTCAATTATTCAATCTAATAATTATGATAGAGAAATGAATGTTATTCCATTCATCCATTTATTCATACATTCATCACTTAAATATTGAGCTTTAAAATATTCATTGGATGGATTCTATGCCAGACTCAATGCCAAAATCACAGATATAAGAAAACTTAATATAAAACCAGTGATTAAAAAAAGTGAAATAATGATGCATAAAGAAAGGAGGAAGACAGAGAGGATTAAAATGTAAGTTATACGACATGTTGAAAACTCACACCTTATTCCAGTCCTTCTCAAATGTTCCCCCTGAAGAACCCCTATGGCAGATGAGAACAAGCCTGTCTTTCCAAAGGAGCCGGTTGTATATCACGAAGGGCCCACTGCAAGCATTAACTAACTTTGGAGAGTCATGTTTTATCATAACATTCATGAAATTCTTGCGCAATACCACCCAATACGTTATCCTGGATTCCCTAGAAAACAGCCTGAGTCTATGCTTTCATGCCAACACTTCATTGGTTACTGCAATCCCAGGAAGGCAGGAGGGAAGGAGAAAGGGGATGAGGCAGAGAGGACAGTGACTGTGAGGGATGTCACCAAGTTAGCAAACACAGCTAAGTGTCTGGTCTGGCTAAATATCTTTTTAAAGGCCATATGGGGAGCACTGTGTTGTTGAACAGTTCATTGGAGAGGATGGGGGAAGAGATGCAGCGAATTGATCTGCTGATTCTCTTCCATATTTATCAAATCCCCCCACCCACGGGGTTATCTCCCCTACATTCCAGCTTGGACTACATGCCCCTTCCAAGAGCAAGTCACACCTCCCACAGGTGAGGTAGTACTTTTTCAAAGACCAGAACTGGGGGGAGGGGGAGTCCTGAGACCCTTAGCAAGAGCCCCAAACCAATACAACTATGGTAGGACTTCTGGCCAAGGACACTGGAGACAGGTGAGGCCCAGAGGGTCTGGGGTTTGACCACATGAGGAGGCTAATCCCACCTGCAAGTAAAGCTGACCCCAGGAAGACATGCCACATTCCTGTTGTGGCTTTACACCTCCTTTAGACTCCCCTCAACACCTGCAGGAGACTTTGCAACACAGGAAGACACAGCCTAATTTTATAAAGCATATCTGAGTGATCATGGCAAAAAGTAGCCATGATATCCCACTTCCCCAGAAGCCAGTCAGCCAGCTCTTGACCACCCCTTTTGGGGCTGCCCATTCCAACTCCTTTCTGGGGGACCAGGAACATGACAACACAGCAACAGCAAAGGCACTATGACTTTCAGAAAGTTGTTCTGAGGCAAATGCTCCCCCAGGCTGCTGAGCAACCTGCTGGGCCCTCCTCTTTGACCTTGCCCACCTCCTGCAGAGGTTCCAGCAGCAGCTGAGCCGGAGTCTTTACCAGCGAGTCCTCCTCCCGAAGGACCCAGTTCCCTCCATAGCCACGGAAGCGCAGCAGGATCTTGCATTTTGGAAAAGACAAGTTTTAGGTCTCAACCCAGGCTCCAGTTCTCTGTGGGTAATGCTCTGTGGCTGACGACTTGAATATATGGTTACAGAATTAAAATTCCTGTGTTCCTGCCCGAAAAAGCATATCTGAAAAATGGACCAGTGGAGGAGGGTATGATTATGGACACAGAGTTCACTTGGAAGCAGGTGGGTCTGGACTTGCAGTAAAATTCCTGTGTTCCTGCCCGAAAAAGCATATCTGAGAAATGGACCAGTGGAGGAGGGTATGATTACAGACACAGAGAGTTCACTTGGGAGCAGGTGGGTCTGGACTTGCAAAGAGAAATAGAAATGAAAATATTGGGTATGATTTATTTAAATGAATATGTGGATATTTATTCCCCATTGCTGTCCAGATAGAAGAAGTGGATGATGCCTTCTTGCACTGGGGCAAGATGTATTGTTAGGAAGACTTCATTCTTTTAGAAACTACCTTGTTTCCAGGAGGATAAGCCATATTATAAAATCATTTGAAATGGTTCAAAAGTCAAATTAAAATTAAGTCATGAATGAGGGGCAAAAAAGGAAAATTTTTCAGCACTTAAATATCCTGGAAGGGTTATTGAACTAAGTTCCAACCTTCTGAAACTTCCTTAAAGTGCTTCCATGACAGTTTTATCCCTAGACATGAAGGGTTAGGCATATCACCATGGTTAGAAGCAATTAAAAAAATGTTTAGCACAAGATACATATGCTTCATGGAATGAGATTCTGCAAGATGAGCTATCTCAAATAGATTAGGACATTCTCAATATACTTTCCTAGGTTGCTGATATTTTGGACAAACTTGTGAAAAGGCACCATACAAATTCACTGTTGCCAAACTTGGTGAGGCCGTAGGGTAGCTTCACTGTCCTTTTTTCCCATCCTTCTGGTCAGCCACCCTCAGAGCCTCCAATCTCAACCATCTCTCAGCTGCAAGTTCAATCACCACTTCAACATGTGTGTCAAATTCCTTGAATAAACACACAAAAACTAGTCTTAGCAAGATTCTAGATGACTTAAAATTAAAGTGGTGATAATTATTATAGACAGAATCCCCTAAAAGAATCTGAATAATGGAATAGAGCTAGGAATATGAAACTTTTACAGAGATAAAGTAGACGTCCCTGCCCTTTCATGCTTCTACGAATAATTTGAGCATCTGCTGTATACCTGCTGCTGTGCCAGGCACTGGGAACACAGTCATGGGCTTGAAATGCTGGCCTGCCCTCAAAGCACTTAAAATTCAGCAGGAGTCTAAGCAGAGAAGGAAGGTCATTAGCTAGCAGCATGAAAATGTGTGGCCATGTGTTATATTAGAAATAGTGTTAGGGCACCTAACTTCTCTGGAGGATGTCTTCCAAGCCCCAAGAAGTGACCTTCAGGCAGACATCTAAAGAAAGATTAGAAGTTAGCTAGGTGAGGCACAGTTGTAGGCTGTTTGAGAAGGGAACAGTATGAGGCACGTATATTCAAAGAATTGGAAAATGTAGAAAAAAAACATCATGAAATTCACATTAAGTGATTAGGTTTTATCATTAAAGCAACAGGAGCCCACTGAACAGTGTTAAGCAGGAAAGTATCATGATTAAATATGAGCCTTAGAACTATTAACCTGGAAGCATTTGGCATTTAGGCATGTGTAGGAGAAATCCAGGAGGGTGGCCAGTAACAGCAAGAATGGAGGGAAGTAGAGAGAGATTTATGAGGTTGAAGCAACTGGTTGCGGTGGGTTATTGGATGTGAGAAGTGAGGGGATGGGGAAACTCATTGATGATTCCAACATTCCCAGTTGAGTAATTGTGCCATTCATTGAGATGAAAATATTGGGGGGACAGCAGTTTAAGGAGAGAGGGGAAGGTCTACAATTTGGGTCCTATGGAATTTGACCTATCTATAAGCCAAGCATGTCAAACTCAAAGGCTAACATGAGCCAAATAAATAACATTTAAGTTTATATGGACCACAAAGAAACAAAATGTTCGATTTTCACAGAAACATAGGTTTATTTTGATGGAGACATGCTGAATACAAGGGCTAAAATAAACGAGTAATCATTAACATAAAATAATAGAACATTTTAATAAAAATAATATTTTTTCTTGAACATTAACTTACCAGACACTGAATAACTGCACAAATTAATAAGCGTAACACAAATAAGCCTATTTTTCTTGTTCTCCGAAAGTGAAATATTTCCTGTTGCACACACCAAACAAGTCAGTCCAAGACTAATGACATGGCAATTGGCTGCTAAAATATTCGCTACTAGTATTAGTGGAGAGAAATGGTGTACCTGTGCATAAGGGAAATGAATGCAACACGATTATAGTAATCAGTCATTAGTGAACATTGTAGTTCATTATTAATAATTATGTATAACAGAATATTGTAAAAATTAAGTTACAAAATTTTTATTAAAACGTTTCTTATATACCGTTATATTAGCTGGGCCACAAAAATAGTTGTTATGGGCCGCATGTGGCCCGTGGGCCGCAAGTATGACATGCTTGCTATAGGCTATCCAAGCACAGATGGTCAGGTTACAGTTGGACATAAGAATCTGGAACTCATGAATAAGGTCTAAGTTTTTTGAGGTACATATTGGAGAGTCAATATAAATGTGATAACTAAAGCCATTGGAATAAATAAAACCAGAGAACTAGAGATAGAACATAAAGGAAATAGGGTTTGAATATGCACTAAGTTTGTAAAATCAGCAACATGAAGTGGCTCCCCAAAAGGCAAAGTGATGGTAGTGTGCATTGATCTACTATTTGGCTCTAAATAAGGCAGCAGAGAGTCCTGTTCTCCGCGGAGCTGACCAGATCATGCTAAGCATCGTATTGAGCACAACACTAGAAGCAGATTCAGAAGAGAGGGTCCAGGTGATGAGGAGACTGAAAACCAAGATGAAAGCTGAGAATTGCTACAGCAAGCATGCATGTTCAGTCTAAATAAAAGATGATTCTTCTTCAAAAAAAGTAAAAAGGCAACCAGATAGAAGCTGTATTAAAGTTAGTATGTCTTCTCTTATTCCACAATTATTTATTGAAGTCATGAAGGTAGTGCACCCCTTGTCACAGGGTTATTTAAGCATAAGCTGGTAAAATGTTTGTGGAGAGAATGACAAGATCAGACAGATGGGTAGATTAACAAACCTTTAGTGTACTTTCCAACCGTGAGATTCTATGCTTCACACTGACTGGGAATGAGAAAGGGACATGCATGAGACAACATAATTTTAGTGGACTACCTAGAAGAGGACTGTTTGTAGTTTTGACCATTGAATAGCAGAACCTGGCAATCTCACCTGCTTCAGTTTCCTCCCTGAAAGATGAGGGATTGACAGAATGTTTGCTAAATTCCTTAAATTCTGAGAAAGTTCATACTCTTCAGCTATTTTTTTTTTCTGGCTAGACTTTCTTCCCACATATCCCACATATAACAAATACACTTTAATTATGCAAATTTATCACATGCCTACTTTGGTTAGATGGAAAGACTTTAAAATAAAGAGGACTAGGGAGGCAAAGGAAATAAGTCCTGGCTCATTGTGCAAGTTGGCAGAGACAGTGTAAACCAATTTTGAGTCACGGATAAGCCGTTTTGAATCATGATGGATTTACTGGAGTTAATACTGCTCACAGACCCATCCAGGAAAAGGAGGGTCCAGAGGCCAGTGGCAGATATTAGCTTCCAGTTTACAGTGCAGTGATACTCATCCTGCTCAACAATTACACTTAGATTGTTAAAATGCATTCTTCTAATTTTAGTAACTCCTGTGAATTTCGCTTTTATATGGATAGCTCGAACATCTCTAGGTGGTGATGACCTGTTCAGGAAGGGCTAATGACCTAAAAGTTGCTCTAGGAAGGCGGTCTCAACATGTAACTGAATTCCTCAGTAAAAGTTGGTTTGGTGAAATTACACCAACCAGATGGCAATTGCCAGAGAATTTTGTTATGCTTAGCCAATTGGTTATATCTTAGAGCAGGGATCCTGGCCTTGTAAAGTCAGCTTCTAGTTTAACCAGGAAAGAACATGAGAAAATAGGTAGCCTCCTGCATTGCTTTGTGCAGTGCCATTCCCAGGATGTCATCAAGTCAGGGCCAGCCCTGGGCATTGGATAAAATGAAAAAGCCCTCCCCTCCCTTCAGAGCCTTCAATGAAGAGTCCCTAAAATCTCTGGCAAAAGGGGAGATTTGGCTTCTAAGAAGCCTAATTTTCTCTGGCCCTACCACCTCCTGTGGCTGTACTGCCAACTTATGTAGGAAATGAACTGGCCTGTACGTTTTAGAGCAAGGTCCTGACTCCATTCCTGTCCCTCTCCTTGGCATGCCTTTCCTCAAAGCATCAGCTTTCACTATAGTCTGATGCAATGAGCTTGCCCGGCACACAGCTTTTCTGTATGCATGAATTTGCTCATCATCACCACTCCTATTCAGCTCCTATTCACAGCTCCTCAGGGGTTTCCTGGGCAGAGGCAGATTTGCTATGGGGCGGGGAAAGCAGGGATTTAGAGTGAAGTGTTTCCCTGAAACACACTGCCTGGGCAGGCTGGTTCTGCCGTGACAAAGCTCCTCCATGGCCGTATGTCTCCATCCCTTTATTAAGTGGAGTGTTGCTGTCATAAAGACGGAGGCTCTGGCTCCCTCCATCAATTATACCCTGTGCCGTCCATCTGCAGGCATGGCGTTTTGCCCATTTCTGAAGTTAAAAGTCAGCTACAACAGAAAATAACTTGCAGCAACTGCAAAGCTCAGAAGCTTCAAAACCTAGGTGACTCTCCCTTGTGGCTCTGAGAAGTCACTGCTCCCAGAGGCTGGCTCATAATTAAATTAGTGTGCACATTTTCCTGATCTGTTTTAGGTGTGGTATGTATGGCAAAGTCAGGGAAGGGGTAACATTTGAATTAATCTTTCATGATAGGTGGAGAAAAGAAGAACCACAAATCTTAAGAGATGTTATAGTTATTACATAGATAGTTAGTATCCACTTTCTTTCTTTCTTTTTTAAATATATTTTTGTTGATTTCAGAGAGGAATGGAAAGGAAGAGAGAGATAGAAACATCAATGATGAGAGAGAATCATTGATTGACTGCATCCTACACGCCCCCGACTGGGGATCGAGCCTGCAACCCAGGCATATGCCCTTGACCAGAATCGAACCTGGGACCCTTCAGTCCACAGGCCGACGTTCTATCCACTGAGCCAAACAAAATAGGGCTCTATTTCCTTTATTGATTTCAGATTTTATATAAATATTCTTCATAATAAAGTCCTCATTTTCCAAAGAAATAGAGGGTTGGGAGGTGTAGCCTGTAGACACCATTAGTTTTTTTTCTGTTTTATTTTTTTATTTTTTTTTTGTATTTTTTAAAGTATTACAAATAGTACATATGTCTCCTTCTTTTTCCCCCCATTGACCTTCCCCCAATCTCCCCTACCCCCTGGCACATGCCCTCACCACCGCCCCCAGGGTCTTGCATCCATTGGTTATGTTTATATGCACGAATACAAATCCTTCAGTTGATCTCCTACCACCCTCCACAACCCTCCCCAGACTTCCCACTGTAGTTTGACAGTCTGTTTGATGTTTCTTTGCCTCTGTCTTTGTTCAACCGTTTCTAATGTTCTTTATTATCCATAAATGAGTAAGATCATGTGGTATTTATCTTTCACTGACTGGCTTATTTCACTTAGCATAATGCTCTCCACATCCATCCATGATAAGTAAGAATGAATGGTAAGAATTCCTTCTTTTTTACAGCAGCGTAGTATTCCATTGTGTAGATGTACCACAGTTTTCTAATCCACACATCTGCTGATGAGCACTTAGGCTGTTTCCAAATCTTAGCTATGGTGAATTGTGCTGCTATGAACATAGGGGTGCATATATCCTTTCTGATTGGTGT
>NW_005369870.1:703596-704594 GCF_000412655.1 Myotis brandtii | reverse complement strand
GAATAAATCCCACTTGGTCATGGTGTATGATCTTTCTAATGCAATGCTGGATTTGATTGGCTAGAATTTAGTTGAGAATTTTGGCGTCTATGTTCATGAGGAATATTGACCTGTAATTTTCTTTCTTTGTATTGTCTTTATCTGGTGTTGGGATTAGGGTAATGCTGGCTTCGTAGAAAGAGCTTGGAAGTGTTCCTTCCTCTTGAAATTTTTGGAGTAGTCTGAGGAAGATAGGTTTTATTTCTTCTTTGAATGTTGAATAAAACTCGGCTCTGAAGCTATCTGGTCCAGGGCTTTTGTTTGTTGGAAGTTTTTTTGATTACTGTTTCAATTTCTTCCATAGATATCAGTCTATTCAGATTTTTTTATTCCTCTTGGTTGAGTTTTGGAATGTCGTATTTTTCTAGGAATATGTCCATTTCTTCTAGATTGACCAGTTTGTTGGAATAGAGTTGCTCATAGTATTTTTTTATGATTTTTCATATTTCTGTGAGGTCTGTTGTTATTGTGCCTCTCTCCTTTCTGATTTTGTTTATTTGGGCCCTCTCTCTTTGCTTCTTAGTGAGCCTGGCTAAAGGTTCATCAATCTTATTTATCCTTTTAAAGAACCAGCTCTTGATTTCATTGATATTTTGTATTGTGTGTTTTTTGTTTGTTTGTTTTTTGTCTCTATGTCATTTATTTCCACTCTGATCTTTATTATTTCCTTCCTTCTGCTCACTCTGGGATTTTCTTGTTGCTCTCTTTCTAATTCTTCAGTTGTAGATTTAGATAGTTTATTACCAGTTTTTTTTTTGTTTTTTGAGATAGGCCTGTAATGCTATGAACTTCCCTCTCAAGACTGCTTTCACTGTGTCCCAAAGATTTTGGATTGTTGTGTTTTCATTGACATTTGTTTCCAAGATGTTTTTTATTTTCTTTGATCTCTTTGGTAACCCAGTCATTGTTTTATAGCATGCTATTTAGCCTCCAAGTGTTTGAATTTTTGTGATTGTTTT
>NW_005369870.1:690384-703264 GCF_000412655.1 Myotis brandtii | reverse complement strand
GGTCATGTTTTCTTATCCATTCAGCCACTCGATGTCTTTTGATTGGAGCATTTAATCCATTTACCTTTATTACTTAATGTTATTATTGATAGGTACTTGTTTGTAGCCATTTCTGTGCTTTATGCCTGTGTTACTTCCACCCTTTCTATTTCTTCATTTTACAGCATTCCGTTTAACATTTCTTGCATTGCTGGTTTGGTAGTGATAAACTCCCTTAGCATTTTTTTTTGTCTACGAAGCTCCTGATTTCCCCTTCAATTTTGATTGATAGTCTTACTGGATAGAGTATTCTTGAATTTAGTACTTTGCTTTGCATCAATTTGTATTCTTCATTCCATTCCCTTCTAGCTTGGTGTGTTTCTTTTGAAAAATCATTTGATAATCTGATGGGGGATCCATTGTAGGTAACTTTCTGTCTCTCTCTTGCAGCCTTTGAGATTATCTCTTTGTCGTTAACATTTGCCATTGTAATTATGACGTGTCTTGGTGTGGGTCTTTTGGAATTCATCTTGCTTGGGACTCTCTGCACTTGTGCGACTTTTTTCTTCCTCATATCAGGGAAGTTTTCTGTCATTATTTCTTCAAATAGATTCTCTTATCGTTGCTGCTCTTATTGTCCTTCTGGCACCCCTATTATATGTATTTTACTTTGTTTCCTGTTGTCCCAAAGCTCCCTTGGGCTCTCCTCCTGCTTTTTAATTTTTTTCTACAGTTGATGTTCAGATTGGGCTTATTTCTCTACCTTATCTTCTAACTCACTAATTTGGTCCTCCGCTTCTTCTAGTCTACTGTTGAAACCTTCCATAGCATTTTTGATTGTAGCCATATCACTTTTGATTTCTTATTGATTTTTGCATATGTTGTTAATTTTCTCATCCATCTGGTTTATGAACTGTATGACAATTACTCTGAATTCTTTTCCTGTCATATTTCATGCCTCCATTTCACTTATTTCCTTTCTTGGTGATTCCTCTCTTTCTTTCCTCTGGGGATTGTTTCATTGTCTCCCCATTCTATCACCAGAAGGTCCAAACGCTGAGTCATGTGCAGTGGGAACGTCACACCACCCAAGTGTCACTGAAGAGCTCCAACAGGTTTATGAACTGTATGACAATTACTCTGAATTCTTTTTCTCTCATATTTCATGCCTCCATTTCACTTATTTCCTTAATTGGTGATTACTCTCTTTCTTTCCTCTGGGGATCGTTTCATTGTCTCCCCATTCTATCACCAGAAGGTACAAACGCTGAGTTGCAGGTGCCTGAGCCATGTGCAGTGGGAACATCACACCACCCGAGTGTCACTGAAGAGCTCCAACGTGTGGCTGCCGTGGGTCAGTGGGAGCCATGCATGCAGAGAATCAGAGTCACCAGCACTCAGTGCAGTCTCATCTGCACACCTAGAATCAGGGCCCCCACATGCGGCATGCTGAATAAAGGTCCCTGCATGCATACACCAAAAATGAGAGTCCCTTAGCGTGCGCCAGGAGTCAGAGACCCTGTGTGCACATGCCAAGAATTGAGTATCGGCATCTCTGTTGCTTGGTGCAGCCTTGCGCCGTGAACCAGGGTCCCTGTTTGCACATGCACCAAGAATTGGAGTCACAGGAGCTCAGTATGTGTGCACTGAGAATCAGGAATCCCATGAACGCATGATGAGAAACAGAGTTCCCACGTGTGCACACTGAGAGTCAAATCACTGGTGTTCAGTGCTGCCTCTCACGCAGAGAATCAGGGCCCCTGGTCTGCTTGGGGGGCCGAGTTGCACAGCTGCTCTGTGTTGGCGGGAGGCCCACTCCTGTGCCTCGGTTAACAGACTCTTGTGTGCGTGCCCCAGAGTCAAGGTTAAATTGCTCAGCCACCCTCCACAAGTTTTTTTCTTGATTCCTCTTCTAGGAGACACAATAATAGTGAGCATTGCCACTTGTATCTTCAGAATCCACTAAACAACTTTGGCTCTGCACAGTGGTTCCCAGTGGAACCACGCTTAGATTCCCCAACTTATAAGCAAACTTTGTTCTAAATTCACTTCGGTAGGTTTTAGTTTTAACCATTTGTGCGCCATAAGTGTCTATAGACACAAGTGGTGGACCTTTTTAAATTAAATCCAAAATATCGTGGCAGTTAACTGGTTAATTTTTAGAACTTGGAAAATCATTTTTTGTAGAATCTATGCTTTTTAAAAAACATTTCATTTTGTAATGATTTTTTAAAATAGTTACAAAAATATATTGAATTCTCTTACACCTTTTGCCCAACTTTTTCCCCTCGTGTCAACATTTTGCATAACCATAGAACAATAATAGACATTAACACAATAACATCAACTAATCTATAGGCTTCATTTGAATGTTACCACTTGTCTCACCAACGTCCTGCTTCTGGCTCAGGAATCAATCCAAGATCCACCTTTCTTTTAGTTGTCATGTCTTTGTAGTGTCCCCTAAGTGGAGGCTGTTTCTCATAACCATTGGACACTTTTGAAGAGTACTGGCTAGTTATTTGTTAGAGTTTGCCTCAATTTGGAGTTATCTATTTTGTCTTGTGATTAAAATTAGGCTTTCTAGGCATTTTTTCAAAAGTAACCAAGAAGCGATATTGAGCCCATCTCAGAGCATCATATCAGAAGGATTATGTAAATGTCATATTACTGATGGTGGTGTCTTCCAGGTTTCTCCATGGTAAAAGCTACTGTTTTTCCTTTGAAACTATTATTTGTAAGAGATAGGGCTTCAGGATGATACCCAAAAGCCAACATAACCCATTACAGTTATTGTGGAGCACTTCGGGGTGCTTGAAATGAAGGGAAGTCAAGGAAGCTGAAACATGCTGGGTCTTGTCTGTATCTATTTTTACTGAGGTGGTAGACAGTGTGAACACTTCTCCCATCTTTACCACTGTCACCAGGCACTTTAATCTACAGCTACAGGGGACTCTAGTGACTTAAGGGGCAATTGTTCTCGTGATAAAATGAGAATGACATGTATGAGTCAGATCATCCTCAGTTGAATCAGAGGTCTGTGCTTCCAGACAAGTTACCAACCTGCTCTTCTACAAAATAATGACAATAGTATCTATCTTACAGGATTGATGTGAATATTTGAGATGATAAATATAAGTTTCCCATGTAGGGTTCATAGTTGTTACTTCATAAAAAGTGTTAACCATATGTGATGGGTAGGTGCTTCTGTTCCAGTGTAACATTGGTCAACTGTCCATATTTGTGAAATCTTTATTAGCCTAGTTTGTTCATTCATTCATTCATTCAAAAATTTTATATTGAGTGCCTGCTGGAGGCCAGTCACTGGTTATATAGTCCCTGCCTTTATGGATGTATGCTCCAGTAAAAGAAAAGCCAACAAATAAATGTGGCAGACAATGTGAAACTCTTATGAAAGAAAAATGGGAAAAGGGACATATTTAAATGGAATGGTAAAAGAAAATTTTGTTGAAGAGGTAACATTCACGACGAAAGTTAAAGGATGGCAAGGATTGCTCAATGTAAAGAGCTAAAGGAAAAGTGTTTCTAGAAGGAACAGCAAAGACAAAGACTCTAAGATGGGAAAGAGCTACAGATGTTTGAGGCAATGGAAGATGGCAGGAGTGGCTGGAACACAGGGAAAAATTGAAGAGCTAGCTGTAGCAATTAGTCAAAACTCTGCAGAAAGCTTATTCACATATTTTTTCTTCCCTTGGTTAATGATCATCTAGAGTTCTGCTCAGTTTTAGGCATTTTTCTAAGTCACTGACGTCGTTAGGAATGCATTTCTCTGCCGACCCTGTGAGCCCTTACCTTAATTCTGCTCATAGTTGAAAGTGTTATTTATTCCACAACATTTTCCTTCCGCCACTGTGAAAATATCAGGATGATATTGAATGTGCACCCACTTACTGTCTTTGCTTTCCCACTCTTCCATGCCAACTACTGTTCTGCCACCCTGGTAATGATCTTGCAAAGTGTCACTTGCTGATTAGACAATTTGCTTTGTTTTTAAGAATCCCTAAGCATTCTGGAAACATAGCACCCCTTCAGCACAGAGAGTTAAACTGTGAAAACAAGGTTGTCTAGCACCTTAAATATTGTCACATTACATTAAAAACAGATTATTCCTGATTCACCAATGCTCAGAGCAAAGCAGTCATGTAAGCCTGTTGGAAAATTCCTGGCCGGCTGAACTGGAAAGGGTACTCTAATTTTCTTGGTGTCTGTTTGCCATGCGATCCATGGTGTCACCTGGATGAGCTTATCACAATGCATACCCATGACCATTTATTTTCTAGTTGTGTAGCAATGACCCTGGGGATTCATTCTGCTCTGTCTTGCTGCTCTGTCTCAAAGCATTGTGTGCAATCACAGGCTGAGAAGACAATATTTTCAAAAGATTGATTCACTGCAATTATAAAAGGCTTTGGTTTAAATATGAAATCTGAAAAAAGGAGTAGAGACTATCCCTCCCCTAGCCCCAGATGTTTGCAGTGTTAGAAAGATTAGCATTAATGTTATAGGTTGTATTCTGAACCCCTCCCCAAATTCATATGTTAAAGTCCTAGCCTCCAGTACCTCAGAATGTGACTTATATGGAGACAGGATATCTGTAGAGGTCACCACATTTAAATGAGGCCATTGCAGTGAGCCTTAATCCAGCATGACTGGTGTCCTTCTAAAAAAGGGAAATTTGGACATGGATATGTGCACAGGGGGGAATTCCCACAGAGAGAAGACAATGTGAATAGACACAGGAAGAAGACTGCCACTTACAAGCCAAGGAGAAAGACCTAGAACAAATCCTTTCCTCTGGTAATTTTTTAAAGTTCAAGTGATTCCACTGCGAAAGTAGGTTTGGAAACCTTGCATTAGTTTAGTTCCCTGATCCTCACAGGTGGTCCCAGACCAGCTGCCTCTTAGTTACTTGGGAGGGTGTTGGAAATGCACATGCTCTGGCCCCACACCAGCCCTACTGAATCAGACACTCTGGGCTGGATCTAAGAATCAGGGTCTGAACAACCCTCCAGAGGCGCTGATGCATGCTCATGTTTGAAAAAGACTGGTTTAGTACATTGATGTTTTACATGATGGCAGCTCATAGAACCTGAAAAAAAATGCATATGTGCACAAAATATTATACTTACTACCAGAGAGTTCAAGGTCTACCTGTGGCCATGGACATAAGGGGTTAAAGACCCCAGTTTAACCAAGAACCTTGTATACATATATATGCATGGCCCATGGCCACAGACAATGGGGTGCTGAGTACCTGGGGCAGGGGGTGGGAATGGGCTGAAGGGGTCAATGAGGGAAAAAGGGGGACAAATGTAATACTTTCAACAATAAAGAGTTATTAAAAATAAATCAATACATAAAATAGAGATCCCAGCTTAAGAACCTGATACACCTCTCTACCTCCAACCCAACAAATCAGACATTTAGGAGAGAGCTTTTTGCTCTTTCTCAGCTGCAAAATAAGCAGACTTCAAGGAAAGCCTCCCCGGTCCTGCTCATATGCCCTCTCCAGCGAAGCCAGGGGCTACTTGGGGAAAGCCTAAGCCTCCTGCCATCGCCATCCATTTCCCTGTTGAGGTTTACAGGCCTGAGGTGGAGCGGTGCATTCACTCACCTGATACAAATGGCAATATTTTTCCTAAGCTCACATGAATACAAACAGCCCAGCTGTGAAAAGATCAATGCATGTGTCTGCTGTGGCCAGTCAACTGCAAGTTATGTTTTGCAGCAGGGCCTGAGAAGAGTAGGGCCGCTTTTCTCAAGTCAGAATCATTTTCATATGCAAGTGACAAAGACAAAAAGTCATGGCAGAGAAGGTTGGCAATTAAAATAACATCCGTATCCAATTACCCAGATAGTAGTAACGTGTGTCAGCGACAGGGAGAGGATCCAGAGCTCCAAAAATGATAGACTTTTGAGCAGGGCATAGCCTTAGGCAAAAAAATAAAGTTAATATTGATGAAGATTATTTATTCATTAAATGACAACACTGTGCCTGGCATATGCACCCAGGGCTTAAAACCTAAGTCATCCAGACAAGCAGATTGCCTAGCCGCTGGGTGGTCAATGCTTGTTTGGTGGGCACACTAAATGAAGTTCCTCATCTGTATCCAAATGTCAATCAAACTTCTGTGGACTCAAGCTGATTGGTAATACCAATGCCAAATTCTACTTTTTCAAATGCAGAAATGATTTTTTAAAATGTTAATGTGTTCCTATTTGCCTTTTAAGAATTTTGCTAGCATAGCCATGTAAATTATGTTCCCTTCAATGAAGCTGTATTTCAGCTTCTCATAGTTTATGGGGTAAACAATCTAGGGACAATTTGGATATCTTCATTCCCTTGACAGATGCCAAGAATGGTCTCAGCTAAGATCAGCTGGGAAAGATGTGCTAATTTGAATTATGGATGCCCTGATAACTTCTAACTAGAAAAGAGAGGAGTTGTGTGCACCGGCAATTGCCAACACATACACAAATTTATAGGTCTTGTTACATGAAGTTCTTAATTCTTATCTTCATCCAAAGCCTTCCCTTCGCCTGTCAACATTTCCAAATGAAATCTAAACTTTAGTACTTATTATTTTTCTGTCTAACAAAATATAAAATGTATTTTAATCCCCAAAGCTAGCATGGGAAGGAAAAATAAAGTCACATGACTGAAGGTCCATATTGGTGTGGGATTTGAATGCCTGGATGTGACAGCAAGTTGGCTCGTATTGGATTTTGTATATTCTGGGGCATGTAATGAGTTATTGATCTGTGATAAACTAAGCTGACATTTTGTAACCAGTAAGCCCTCAGTATATCCAGTAAGCATACGTTGCAGTAATGTTACAATCAGGTTATTGGTAGTTTAGGACACATAAAGAACATGCATATTTGCAACAGTGCATGCATATCTGTGTTTAATTCTCTCCTCTACGCATTAAGACATACATTTTTCCTTAATACAGTCTTCTCTTCACACACCTCCAACGTGTTTTCCTGACATCAGCTGATGGGTTAAGAAGATGACCCAGAATCCAATTTTATTAGGAACTTAAAAATTTATCTGCAGTCAGAAATCTCTTTAGATGACTCAGCCGTCAAATCCAACAGGTCATATTATCTACTCTAAGTGTTAGTTGGGGGTTAGGCTATCTCCACCCAAAAGTTGTCTTTTGCTAAAATTCTAAAAGCCCCTGAGCAACAAGGTCTTCTGCCAAGTTCAAGGGGAAGGAGGGACTTTTAGGGCTTTCTCTCAGCCTGAACAACACACATTAGATATTTCTCTCAGGGATTGCAATGCTCAGCAGTTATTTTTAGAAGTAGGGATGGGAGGGGGAAGCAAGAGGGGCTCTGTGTGGTGAGAAAACTTGGCAAAAGCTCCTAGTGACTTCCTTGCTGCCAAAATGAAGAGAAAGGACAGAGGCAGTGGTAAGGATCTGACATCTGCTCTGCAGCTTCTTGGAGGCGAAGTTCTGTGAAAGACATTTTACCAATAGCCCAATGAGGTGGGATTAATGCTCCCATTTTGCACATTAGAAACTGAGACTCCGTTCAGTTAATTTCTCTAAGACACAGAGGTAGTGATAGACCTGGTGTTTGAACCAGTGGTGTAGGGACTGTCTACACATACAATATACTGGTACATATAAAACTGGTGATAATAATGCCTGTCTCACAGATGGGTTATAAAGATAAACATTTGTAAAGTAATTAAGTACTTGACACAATAGGGACTCAAAAAATGAAAACTGCTATTATTATTATCATTATGATTATTACTATCATGGTAATCATCATCATCACCTTGTAAGTCCTACCCAAGCCGCTATTACTGTGTCACAGTACACTTAGCTTGCAATTCGTAGGTGTCTGATACATTTTTGCAAAATGATCAACTTGAGAAAAGGACATATTTACTGCTGATCTCACTCTAGAGACCCAGGTTTTGAGGAGCATCGTAGGATATGTCAGCTGCTGTTCCCTTTCGCAGGAGAGGCAGGGACCATACATATCTGTGAACCTCCTGGAAACGGGAATGGGATGGAGGGACCTGAATCTCTCCTCACCACGGGAGCAGAGAAGCACAGGAAGGGCAGTCTGTACACAGGGGAATCCTGGTATGCATTCTCAGGGCTAGCGGTACCCTGCTCTCCTAAAAAGAGCAAGTCCTGCCAGGCTTTGCTCTCTGAACTCCCCAAAAGAACTTCCCGGGACACTCCGCGTACCCACAGCGATGGCTTGTTGTCATGTCTTGTGTTTTTTCCTTTCCCACTAGACAAGTTTCTGGTAATCTTTTCTTATTGGTTGATTGTTGACTAATATTCATTGGATTTCAAGGTTGATCCTATTTTACCTCTAACTTCTATTTATTTTCAGAGAATAATCAGATAAACTATATTTGTAAGAATTCAGACTCTCCTTTAGTCTATTGTTTATTTTTCAATTGTCACTTAATCTCTTTCAAAATCTCTCTTCCTTGTTTTGAGAAGCTCTGCTGATTAGAGATTAATTCTAATTAATTTAATTTTATGTCTATTGCTAACTAAACCTTCTATATTTTTACACTTCAACCTGCTCACCCTTTCTCTCAGACAGCCTCCTGGCATCCTTAATACATACACTTCTCATTTCTGACAGCTCTTTTCAGAGGCAACATTTAGTAGAAAATGCTATGACTGAATCTAAAGAGGCTTGGATTCCACTCCAACATGGTGTCTACCTAACTCACTAAGGCAAAAGAATCATTCAATTCCCTGGGCCTCAGTTTTCCTATCAGTAAAATAGAGGACTTGATGATAGATGGTCTTTAGAATCTGTTCAATATTGAGCCCATTTCATCAGATATCACTTAATCTTTAATATGTTGGTAGGAACTTTAATATGTGCTCTTTTTAATTTCCCCTCAAAATAGCTATTTCCCATTATTAAAATATGGGATTAGTGAGATCCCTTTGGAATTGCATATTTTTTGCATAATCCATGCAATTTTGCATTTGAAAGGTGCTCATGGTGAGGTGGGGAATGGTCAATAAACATTTAAATGCAAGCTATTTTAGATTCTCTCTCTCTCTCTCTCTCTCTCTCTCTCTCTCTCTCTCTGTAATCAATGCAAAAGATGAGAAATGAGAAAAAGAAGGCCAGTGTAATCTTAGGTATTATTTAACACACAAAATGACAAAACTCTTTAATGGCAAGAACAAAATTTTATGAATGCTTTTTGCTTCTACTGCAAAACCTCTAGCAGTAAAAATAAAACTCTCTTAAGACTTCTTTACAGCAAGCATGGCTGCTAAAATCTTCCTACCAGGGAAAACTTCTCAAGAGGGATATAAAAAAATTTTTTTGATATAGATGAAACCTAAAAATGTGAATCTACTAAATGAGGAACATTTATAAACTTGATTATTTCCTTCCTGTCTGGAAATCAACTGTTACTTTTCCCTTCCTCCATTTCTTCTCTGGTACAGCTGATTCACATATATGAAATAGAAATACGTGGTGCACAGGCATCTAGTGTCCCTTGCTGTACCCATGGCAGGATGGCAGGCATGACTAATCAATCAGTCTTTCTTACTCCATGCATCCTCCTGCAGCCACAGCATCTTTGCCAATGCAACAGCCCATGCGATCACTATCTATCAAAGTTGGCATAATATATCACGCTTATTGGCCTCCCATAAAGTAGAAACAAATTAGGCTCCTAATAATGTGGCTTTCCAGGCCCAGTTATAGCCCAAAAGCAATAGCTATAACATTCCCCATTGTATCATTCAATAAACTTCAATTTAAAAACGGCTGTGAGAGCAAAGGCAGACTTAATGGGAGTGACTATGATTATAAAAGACAGAGAACATTAACAAAGAATAATTCCTAAATTGCTTTTTATCCTAATTATATATACAATTTATCGAACATCTAGTCTATACACATCCCAGTGAAGATGAGAAGAATACACCTATGCCAGGGTTTCAAAGGCCTGTATTTCACTTCTCCTTTTATTTAACTTGGTTCAATTAGCATCTATATTTCATCTCTGAAATTAACCTTTATATAATTATGGGATTTAGGTAAAAGAGCATGAGACCTAATATTTATTGCAAGCCTACTAAGTGCCAAGCACTATGCTAAGTGCTTTGTCAATGTTATCTCATGTAAGTCTTTAATAATCCTATGAGAATGGATATTATTCCTATTTTATACAAGAGGAATTTAAAGCTCATCAAATTAAAGTAACTTTTCCAAGGTCAAATAGCTATTAAGAGGTGGAATTGGGATATAAACCTCGCTTTATTCATCTCTGTGCAGTGTTCTTTCTACTACACCAAAATACCTCAAAAAAAAAAAAAAAAAAAAAAAAAAAGACCTTAGGTCCTGGCCAGGTGTTTCAGTTGGTTGGAGCATCATCCAGTTCACCAAAGGGCTGTGGGTTCAATTCCCAGTCAGGGCACATGCCTAGGTTGCTGGTTCGCTTATGGGTGGTAACTGATCAATGCTTCTTTCTCTAAAATCAGTAACAAACATATCCTTGGGTGAGGATAAAAAAAAAAAAAGAAAAACTTAGACATTTGGCGCTTTAAACATATCCTTGGGTGAGGATAAAAAAAAAAAAAAAAGAAGAAAAACTTAGACATTTGGCGCTCTTTTTTTGTTTGTTTGTTTTTGTTTATTTAATCTTCACCTGACTATATTTTTTGAGGATATTTTCCCATTGATTTTTTTTTTGAGAGAGTAGAGGGGCAGGAGGAGTGGGAGAGAGAGAGAGAACGAGAAACATCGATGTGGGAGAGACACATGGATTGGTTGCCTCCCTCAGGCCCTTGACTGGAATCAAACCCGAGACTCTTCAGTCCAAGGGCTGACACTCTAACCACTGAGCAAAAAGGGCTAGGGCATTTTGGCACTTTTTTTGGCACTCTTTTTGTTAACAGATAACAGATAAGCAAACTGAATCCTGGAAATCTAAGCTACCAGCAGCAGAGAATAGTGGCTGTCCCTTCCAGCTATGTCTAAACATGTAGCTTAAATTGGTCTCTCACATTTAGCATCAGTTCAGTAGGAAAGGAAGGGAAATGTTTGGGAAAGACAGAAAACAGAGGAAAAGCAGGAAAATTAAAGTTAGTCCCACTGTCCAATCACACACTTAAAGCAGAATGTTTGTCAACACTTCCAAAAGCTAATTATGATGCAATGTGTGTGTGTATGTTTTTAAAAAAGGATAGATGGAAGGATTTTGAATAAAGCTCCATGAATATATTATTAAGAGTAAAATCATTCTTATTTCAAATTTCCATGTACAACTATTACAAAAAAACATGTCTATTAACATAACCCTGCATAAGGATTTCTAAATTCTAAAGCAGATGTACATATTGTTAATCAAGTGTTTAATATTTACTATAGCTAGCCCATTAGCTTTACCTAACTATAATTTATGGCATGGTGGAATTGTATTTTTATAGGCTATATATTCATTTTATAGTACTTTGGGTCCTTTTGTCTAATCAATAAAATATTTTTATGCTTTTTTAAATAAGACATGAAATATAATTTTGCTGTTCAAAATAAATATCAAGATTCACATTTGCATATTCACATTTATGACATTGACTATAGCTGTTATTTATGTCATAAATTCAGTAACATAACACATTTTTAGTCAGCTATGTGCACTTTCAGGTATATCACTATTCTTATGGAAAAAGAGAAAAGAAACCATTATGAATCAATGCACTTTGTGACAATTTCCAGAAACTTCTTGCAGAGAAAAATGATGCCTATGAAATATGGCTCCTACTCTTTGAACTTACATTTTTATAAAGCAAAGTAGAAAATTAATATAATTAGTTAAATAATTCTAGCAAAAAACAAACAAAAAACTTTTCCTGAAATATCCAAACCAGTAATAGAGATAAAAATAATGTTTGGGTTTAATACTAAATAATCTCTCTCTCTTTTTTTCTTTTTTTGGAGAGGTGGGAAGATGGGGTAGGTTTGTGTGTGTATGTGTATCATATGTGGGAACATACTGAAAAGTTTTACAAGGTTTTGGATTTTCTTAATAAAGATTAAGTTATTTTCTGCTAATAAAATTAATTTTTGCTGATGACAGAGGAAAAGTTTCTGCTAGTACATGGAGGGTATAAAAGAAAGAAAATTATCTGTTTCAAAAACTTTGGCATATTTTAACATTTTGATTTATATATAGATACACACCCTCATTTTGGTTTTGGTTTTCAAAAATAGAAGCATATGAAATAAGCTTTTTACATATCATACCCTTATTACTTAGTATATATGGTACATATATTTCTATGCACACAGTATTAACAAGCTCCATCACTTTAGGTAGTTGTCTAGTATTCCACTGACTGATTACAGCATAATTTAAATATTTACCTATTGATAGATATTTAGGTTGTTTAAAACGTACTATTATTATCATAGAGGCCCGATGCATGAAATTTGTGCAAGAGTAGGCCTTCCTTCCCCCGGCTACCGGCACCTGGGACCCGGGCTTCCCTCTGGCTGCCAGGACCTGAGACCCGGGCTTCCCTTGCACAGGGAGGCCCCGCCCACCCGCCGCAACTCGCTGGGTGGTGGCCTGGGCATCCCTCTTTGGGGCAATCATGGAGCCCCCCATTGATCGCCCTGCTGGCCGATGGCCTGGGCCTCCCTCTGTGGGGTGATCATGGGGCAACGGCCGGGCCCCTGACCAATCGCACCACACCCGCCTTGGCTGGCCTGGCACCAGTGGGTGTCATAGCGTGGTCCTGGATGGCCTTCCAGATGGTCATTCCACTGTTCAGCCGTTTGGTCAATTTGCATATTACACTTTTATTATATAGGATACTAGAGGCCCAGTGCACAAAAATTTGTGCACTCGGGGGGG
>NW_005369870.1:672368-688973 GCF_000412655.1 Myotis brandtii | reverse complement strand
GCTGACTGAAAGCCGGTTTCTGGGGTTTTGTTTAGCTTCTATATTTGCAACATAGTACATAGTTGCTTAGAGTTGCAGCTGAGAGGCCGGCAAGTGAGGCGGGGAACGTTGGAGTCCACAGTCACTGGAACAAGCAAGCCTCCCTGTTCGCTTCAGTGCATGGCTGCCGGCCGCCATCTTGGCTGACAGTTAATTTGCATAAGGATATGCTGATTAGCCAATGGGAAGGGTAGCGGTCGTATGCTAATTACCATGTTTCTCTTTTATTAGTGTAGATAGCCCTAAGTATGCATACATTATGTGCATTTGCTTAATTCTTGTTTAAAGAATTAACTCACAGAAATGGACCTTCTAGTTAAAAGCATAAGGACATCTTACATTCAGACACATAGTCCCAAATTGCTCCCACCAATGTTCATGGATGCTTACATCCCCATACATCCTCAACATTGGATTTTATGAATCTTTTAAACTAATGCCAACCTTACTGAATGTAAATAATAACTGTTTTAACTTTCATTTTGATTGCTATTTGAAGTTGATATATTTTTACAGATCGATTGGTTGAAATTATCTACTCAATATCATTTGCCCAATTTTATTATTGATATATCTGTACTTTTTCTTATTGAAGTACACTTAATATATTAAGAATATTAGTCCTTATGTATGTAAAAGGATGAATTAGGAGCTCTACCTCACACCATATAAAATTAACTCAAAATGGATTATAGCCCTATTTGCAAAAGCTAAAATTATTATATTCTTAGAAGAAAACATGGGAGTAAAGCCTTGTGACTTTGGGTTAGGCAATAGTTTCTTAGATATGACACTAAAAGTGCAAGCAACAAAATACAAAATAAATTAGACTTCATTTAATTTTAAAACTTTTGTGCTACAGAGGACACCGTCAAGAAAGTGAAAAGACAACCCATGGAATGAGAGGAAACATTTGCAAATCATAGTTCTGGTAAGGGACTTTTTAATTTTATTTTTTAATTTTTATTTATTCTTTTAAACTTGAATTCATAAAAGATGATTCTTTTTTTAAAATACATTTTACTTATTTTTTTTCAAAGAAAGGAAGGGAAATGTAGAGAGAGATAGAAACATCAGTGATGAGAGAGAATCTTTCATCAGCTGTCTCCTGCACACCCCTGCCCTGACCAGGAATTGAACTGTGACCTCATCGAACTGGGTCAATGCTCAACCACTGAGCCACACAGGCTGGGTTTATAAGGGACTTTTATCCATAGTATATAAAGTCTTCTTATGATGCATTAATAAAAAGGCAAATAACCCAATTTTAAAATAAGCAAAGAATTTGAATGGACAATTCTTCAAAGAAAATATACAAATGCCTAGTCAGCACATTAAAACACGTTCAAAATCTTCACTCACTAGAAAAAGTAAAGTGATACCACAATGCAATATTACTGCACACCCACTACGATGTACATATTCAAAAAGCAGGTCATAGCAAGTTTTGGTGAAAATATAAAAAAATTAGAACCCTCTTACATTGCTGGTAGAAATATAAAATTGTGCAGCCATGTGGAAAATAGTTTGGCACGCCCTCAACAAAATAAGTATAGAGTTATCATAGCAATTCTACTCCTAGGTATATACCCAAGAGAAAAGAAAACATATGTCCATACAAAATTTTGTATATAAAAGTTCATAGCAGTATTATTCACAGTAGCCAAAACTTAAAGCAACCCAAATGTCTGTGAGCTGCTGCATGAATAAACAAATGTATATTCATACAAAGGAATATTATTCAGCCATAAAAAGAATAAAGTACTGATACATGATACAATATAGATTTACCTTGAAAACTTTCCATTTGTATGAAATGTCCAGAATAGACAAATCTATAGAGACAAACAGGAGATTAGTGGTTGCCAGGAGCAAGGGAAGGATGCTGATGGGTACAAGGTTTCTTTTGGGGGTGATGAGAACATAATGGAATTAGATTATGGTGGAAGCACAATTCTATAAACATACTAAAAGTCCCTGAATTGCATACTGTTATCTTTAAAAGAATAAGCTTTTTGTTCTTATATTGCAAATGGTTTTAAATTGGTGTTTTCAATTTTTATTGTTTTTCACTATATATAAATTTTACATTTTTAGAGTAAATATATATCAGTCTTTTTCTCTGTTATTTTTGGTTTTGTGTCATATTTAGAAATTCTTTCCCTACTTTAGGTTTGTGGAAATAATCACTTGTACTTATAATCTCTTTTGAAAATGTTGATGTTTGATTCATTAGAAATTTACTTTTTGGTGGACAATGAAGTATGAAATAGGATTCTAGCTTTTTTTCTAAAATGGATAACCAGTTGTTTCAACTTGGTTATTTAATTATTTGTCTTTTCCAAGTTGCTTGAAGTGCTACCATATTTATATTATGATTTGCATATGAAGATGACTTTAACTTTTATATAAAAATTTGTGTTTATCCCTGTACTCTGTTCCATTGACTTAGATGCTTCTGTCTACATCACTTATTTGTTGTAGCTTTTAAATACGTTACCTTCTCTATCCAGAACTATTCAAACTAGTCATATATTACAATTACAGTTCTAAATGGTTTTTGTAAAGCAGTCATAAATACTCTCACAAGGGAAAAAAGCATTGAGAACTTAATTACAGTTACACTATTTAAAGAATAATTTAGAGATTATGGACATATTTATCACATTGAGACTTTTCATATAAGAATGAAATCTGATTCTTTATTTATCTTTTTTTATGTTCCTCTAAAGAGCATTATAGTTTTCTTGATAAATGTCTAGCACATTTTTATAGGTATTTTTATTAATATTTATTGTTGAAAGCATTACATATGTCTCCCTTTCCCCCCATTGACCTCTTCTAGCCTATCTAGCATACTTCTTTCTAAGTTTATCCTCAAGTGATCTATGTTTAATCTGCCTTTGTGAATGTGGTATTTTCCCCATTATGTGTTGCAATCATATTTCTGTGGTATCTGGCATATAGAAAAGCTAGTAATTCTGGCATTGTTTTATAAACTATTAACCTTGGTAAACTTTCATTCTTTCTAAAAAATTTATAATGTGGGCCTCTTTCTTTCTATTATTTCTAACTATATTTTACTTTCTTGAATTACTGTTTTGACCAGCACATTCAAAATCATGGTGTATAATAGTAGAAACTGATGATTGTTATCCATGGCTTTTTTTTAAAAGAAGAATTCTATATTTCACCACTAAGAATTATATTGGATTTTGATATGAGCAGTTTATATGTTGATCATGTTAAAGAATTGCCTTATTTTAACTTTGTTTTAAAAGATGTATTGTAGTAATAGAAATGCATTGGTGATCTCTGTGTTACCTGTCTCTCAACCTGTCTATTCAATAAATATGTATGTAGCTGGGCACTGTCCTAAGCACTAGGGATAGAAATATGGCCCCAGCTTTCGCACTCACTGTTAGAAGGCGGTTACTTTAACCATTCTTATTGCTCTGAAGAACTTAGGGGACATGTCTAGCGATGGATTACTAAAGCAGTGGAACTCAGTAAGAGAGGAAGCACACTAGAGGCGAAGGGAAACAGGCAGGTGTGGCACTTACCACTTAACAAAGCACTCCGAGTGGTTCTTATAGGGCCATCAGGTTGGTCACTGGACTTTAGTAATATCTAAGCTCAATATAGGGTTCTATACTATAAAAATGTATATAATGTTTTCATAAATATGAATTGCTTTACTCCTAGCAATAATCTCAGTTAAATATTATGTCAACTATTACAGAAGACAAAACTGAAACTTAGAATTGTTAGAATACCAAAGCTAAGCCAAAACAAAATCTGTGCTCTTTGCACTTACCCTAATAAAACAATCGAATAACATATGACTTAATAATTTCATAATCTTTAGCATAGAGTTCTAAAATTCATTCTTCCATAATTTTTTACCCCAGAGTTCCCCCTTTCCCAATTCAATCAGAAAATCACCTGTTAATCACACCAGGCCATCCCCACCAGTACTTTTCCAGTCCCTCTGAATTGCAGGATCACCTAAAACCAGTCTTCTGCGAAGGCCCTGCATTCTTGTCCCATGTTGACTTGTGCTGACCAAGAGGCAAGGGAGGAGGTGCTCAAATCAAGGCCACATTCTATGCTGTGGCATGAAAAATGTTGGCTTTCTATCAAGTCCTCAGGGCTTACGGCCGTCACCAGGGAGTCAGACCTTTGCTGGACAGCCAAACTCCCGTGGCCTCACACCCAAGGAACCTGCTCCTTCGCCTCCTCCAGAGTGGGGACTGCCTCAATCCCAGAGCCCTTTGCCTCATCTACTTCACTCACCAAGCACACATTGGTGGCTGTTTGAGCAACAGGATGCTGTGTTTTTCCACCTCTCTGCAGCCTGAGGAATATCAGAGGAAGAAAAGTGGTAGAGAGAGCTCTGGAGGCCAGATCAGCAATTCAGTCTCTGCTGAAAACTGCTCCAGATCTCACTGCTAAAGTGGAGCCTTGAGAGCTCTCTGGCATATTAAATATTCATCAAAAGCTAAACACCACTTTTTCAACATTTGACGGAATAATACAAGTGTGGAGTTGCCCCATCGCTACTCTTGAATTGCTCAGATATACGTAGCACTGAGTTATGGTTCTAATGAAGTCAGTTTAAAAGATGAGGAAAAAATCCTTTGTAGTTTATCCCTGCCTTTCATTTCCTCTTAACTTAACCATAAACTAAATGGATCCATAAAATGTTTATAGAGGGTAATAAAATGATATTTTTAATACAAAGGTTGCTCATGTAATTAAGCATAAATTCCATGGCATTCTGTATAATTCGAAGTGGTTTGCAAGGAATTAACAAATACTTATATTTATTTTATTTCTCTTTCCATTAATGGCAAATAATAAAACAAAAGGGGGGGGGGAGTAAATTCCTACCAATCTAAGTACCTACAGTTTGAAAATTGAAACTGCAGATGTTGTTAAAGACTTTATCTTTTCTTGGAAATGTGCCATTAAATTTAATTAGGTTTCTCATTTGTCCTCTTTCCCTTTCACTCTGTCATTCTTTTTTTCTGCCTCTTTCTCCCTTCTCTCTTTCTCCCTTAAATAGCAGGAGAACACTATATGTTTTTAAATGGCCTACACAATATAAATGAAGAAATGAACCACCATAAGAAATAACAAAGTGGCCATTTTTCTAACCCTATACCTATTCCATTATAAATTATCTGTGAAGTACTGCTACTTCAAAGCTCACCTGACCATTAAATAACATCATCATGCACTTGGTCCCGACACTCTTTTTATATACTTTCTTTTTCTAAATAAAAAGGAAAACTATGCTTGAAGAATTAAAATCAGACTCTGTTTTTCCCCCAGAATTTTTTATAAAGAGAATTGGAAGCGATCTAATCTTTATTGTTATAACATTTTATCATCTGGCTGTCAAGATGTGATTTCTTACTCTGAAATGATCCACTCTCTATTATATTTCATGTTAACATTTCAAATCAAGAAAAATGGCACCGTTCATGTTGCTTAAGATAATTGGGAGGAGAAGCACTGAACTGTATTTCTCGAAGTTCATCTAGACTTTAGCAGCAAAGATTGATAATCAGAGTGGAAGGATGCCTAATTTTACATGGAGTGATAATGCCTTAAGTAAATTATTTTTTCAGCATTTTTCTCATCAACACCACACTAAGATGAAGATTTTCTTAACACTTCTAAAACCATGATTTTGGATAGTTTCACGAAACATTTTAAAAGCAATTATCAGCATTTTCTGAAAAGTATCAGTCTGAAAAGTTATCACTGAACCCCACCGGCTTAAAAAGGAATTAGATAGCCCAGCCCGGCTGGCGTGGCTCGGTGGTTGAGCTTCAAACTATGAACTAGGAGGTCATAGGAGGTCACGGTTCGATTCCCAGTGAAGGCACATGCCGGGGTTGCAGGCTCCATCCTCAGTGTGGGGCCTGCAGTAGGCAGCTGATCAATGATTCTCTCTCATCCTTGATGTTTCTCTCTCTCTCCCTCTCCCTTCCTGTCTGAAATCAATAAAAATATTCTTTTAAAACAGGAATTAAATAAATTGTAATGAGTTGCCAGATCTACGATTCCTGTGTTTGTGAGACACGAGGAAGGAATGGGAATAACTCCATGCTCCTTCACTGTATGGTTTCCGTGTTGGATGAAACGGTCCGGGAAAGGGAAGGATTAAAGCTTCTCAGGTCACTGTTTCCAAGCACATGAGGCTTCAGAGTCATGCAAGCTCACCTCGGCCATTTGATGAAAGCTAGTTTCCCCTTACTTTCTTGTGTGTCTTTGGCTCATTTAGATTTGGGTGTTTCTCTGGAAGATAGAAAGTTTCTCCTGTCCACTGGCTGTAAATATAATAATGATTCCCTATTTTGCTGCAGGGCATCCCCCCATGGACACCATACCAACACTTTCAGCTCCACTTATCCAAAACCAAACTCAATTATGCCCCCTGCAAACCCGCCCCACCTCCTGTGCCTCCATCTCCTATAATGATTCAACTTTTCTCAAACTCTGCCAGACTAAGACACATAGAAAAATCTCCTCTGCCCCCGCTGGCATTCAAACACCAGCCCGCTCTGCTTGTCTCTGCTGTATATTCCTATGTTTCTATCGATTCCACCACCACGGGAGCCGTCTTCTGGCCTGACTCCTGCATCCTTACTTCGGAAACTTCCTGCTTCTCCAACCAAATTCTCCCTCCAGCATGAGTATTGCTTCTCAAAAGCACAGCCTAGTTTATGATCATCTTTCCCTCAAAAGTCTGTGGCTTCTAAACACCCCAAGAAAAACATTCAAACTCCAGCAAATGTCAATTCAGAAATTCCGTACAGTGATTATACCCTGTCCTTCCTGTCACATCTCCTACTACTTGCCCCTAGGAACGTCAATCATGCCCGGCTACACCAGGCCCTCCCACCCTCTCCTGCCGTTGCTGTCCCCTCAGCCCACAATAACTTGGTTGTATTCCTCTACCTTGGACACTTGCCTTTCAGTGTGCTTGGCTCAGCTCGTGTGCCCCCTTCATCACGAAGTCTTTTACAGCCCACACTACTATTCTTTCCCCCCCTTTCTGTCCCTAGCTTTTTCCCTGCATCTCTGGATTTAGCATCTGCAGCACTCTGCCACTTATGAAGTTAGCCTCTGGCAGATCTGTCAGAGGTTGCACACTCTCTCACTCATTATTCCACCGATCAGGTATCTCTAGCGTTCCTGTCCCCGCTGCTATTCTAGACACTAATGATACAAAGACCTAGTTCTCGGTCTCATGAAGCTGCGTCTGGTCGATAATAACATGCAATGTGGTGAGGCAAGTGTCATAAGGAAGTCCAAAGGAGAGGGCGTAGGGAGACGGTGTGATAGGCACAGGGCCTGAACTCAAGTTTCAGGAGTTCAAGGTCTGGTTCTGCTCTGTAGCTAAGTTATAACAAGCAAATCGCCTAGTTGCAGTTTTCTCATTTGCAAAATTAGGGTCCCTACTACCTAGTGTTCTATGAGAATCAAACTAAAATTACAGAGTGAGTTTTCACTTGCTTCACCAGGTCCACTCTCTGTCCTTTCCCTCTACTCGGGGCCTCTAGAAGTTGACCTCTAAGCAAGGGGTTCCTCTCCACCATCACCTCTACATCTCCAGGTTCTGCTAATTGCTTTCTCCTCTGGCTCCTTTAGTCCCAGGGGTAGTCAGGCCCTGGGGTAACTCTCCCTTGTGGTCTCCCTGCACGCTGTCCACACCTCAGCAAACAGCCCCTTTATTAAGGGCTCGGAAAATTACCCAAGTCAATGTGCCATCTGTTCCCCGCCAGGACTCTGATTGATAAAACTGCCATTCGAACTTTCAGTTGCTGTCTAAATGCAAGGTATTTCTCATTTATCTTTGCGCAGTGCTTTACACAAAGCAGATTACTGCTATTAATAACAAACGGTGAAGTGAATGTATGCAAGGATGAATGAGTGAATGATCCTGCCCGCTTCCACTTTAGCTGCATTCCTATGGGGGGAATACCTCCTCGTCCCCTTGATTTGATTTTGTAATGCCTGGTTTGATCTGGAAGGTCCGCTCCCTTGGAACTCACTGTCTCTCAGAGAAACCATTTCTGAAGATAGTCTCTCTCAGCCCTTATATGTTTCTAGTGGTTAAGCTTGAAAGGGTTAACTTTGTTTGCAATTTCTAGAAATACCCTCCTTCTATAGGCAGCACAATTACCTGGTAGCAGAAATGGATTACATATTTGTTCATTTACTTATATTTTTTGTTCATCAACATAAAAGACGGCAAATAAATCAGAAGCAGGCAAATGGATTATTCCCTTATTACATGGGGACCATGAATATATTTAAGGAACCAGTAGCTTAGACTGGAGTAGTTTTTCAAAAGCACAGGAAAACCACAAATCATTGCCTCCACCGCCCCCTTTCTCCAGGGGAAGCCTAGCCAATGAATGGACAACCAGGTAGCCTCACCAAATGACCTAAGTACAGTTAAATCACTGAATTCAGTAGCTTGATATTTATGAGGAGCCGAAATCATGACTAATTAGACTTTAATATTAAATTTATTTCCAGAAATTATAGACTATCCTTGTCTCCTGAATCCTCACACATTTCAATAAAATGGGAGATACACAGTTTCCTCTTATTTTAATATAAGGTTGATAACTTAAAAATGAGAAACTGACCCATAAAAACTATCTTTATAAAACATGCTTTTGAGTAAACACCTTTAATAGTATGCTTTGGTACTGAGTAGATATTATTCATTAGCAAATAATTGCATAACTGGAATTCTTAATTAAAAATTTTGATGAGAAATGAGTTTGTTTATTCTATAATTATGACCCAGGAATTCAGAACATATTGGGGTACTTTATGAGCACAATTTCAAAGATTTTAATATAGCAGAGAACCCACAAAGCTTTTAAACAAGAACTCTTAGAGGAATATATGCATGTGCGCGCACGCGAAAACACACACACACACACACACACACACACACACACACACACCCTGTGTATGTGTACAGATCAGATGCAATAAGTTTTTAAAAGTATAATACAACTGTTACATGGAAATGCTCCAATTTAACAGACGTGTGAGGCTGTTAAAAACCTCTAAACAGTCATTCTGGACCTTTCTGGATTTTGCAGGAAGGCTCTTCCTTGAGCTTTGTAATTGAAATACAAATTACAGACAATGGCAAACTCTGCGAGGCTCTTTTTTAAAGCTTTCCTTAAGAAGATGAGTTTGGAGAGAGTGTTCAGCACACATCACAATTCACGCTTTAGGAGACAGCCATGGAGGAGGAATTGTTTCTGGAAGACAGTTAAGTGGCTCAGATAATGTTTAAAGCTAACTTGGTCGCGAGGGCCAACCTGGTAAGAAAGTCTGTTATAAAAATGTACAGGCCTTAAGTGTTTTTATTTGTTGATTGTCAACTGATGGTAGGTTCTTGGTTCAAAGACCAAAGAGATCTGGGGACAAGGAGAACTTGAGCAGACCACTTTGTGGAACCAACCAAAGGTTAGACAAACTGTAGATTCCTTCCGAGCCTGGGGCATAAATGAAACCCCTGTTACTGGGGCTGGAAGAGAGAGCATTACTGTCTGTCACCTCATTTGTGATGTTGCTGACTCAGTGGCATCATAACCCGACCCAGATTTAAGCATTGTTGGCTACATGTATCTTCCCATGTGCTGCTGGGCCTTGCCACTTCATCACAGCTCCATAGGGCACTTAGGACGTTAGACAATTCCTATAATTAATGCTACTGATTTTTATCCCAGAATGTCAACTTCTTCCTGTCCCCCAAACCACTCTCCAATTCCTTGCATATTAGCAGTGTAGTTTTTTTTTTAAATGAATCTAATATATTCAATATTAAAAAGATGTCCATAATAGTAAACATCCTACCTGAAAAAGACACAGGGAAGAAAAAAATATATATTCTTTGTGTTCCTTTATTTAAAAAGACATAAATTACCCAGAATCTTATTTTCTATCTCTTTTTTTAACCAATTGGTGGCACTAGTGGTTTCTGGCAATGAATTGGCTCTATAACCATAGTTCAGTTGTTCTTATATGTACAGCATTCAGTGATTAGGGTGTTTTTGTTTTACTTTTTGTGAAAGGTGCAGTTGTATGGTCCTAAACATTAATTGCAACATTTATAGCTGAACTAATAAAGTTTATTTTAATAAAAATATGCATGCTGTTAATTGGATCCTTTCTCTTATCCTATATAATAAAAGAGCAATATGCAAATTGACCCTAATGGGGGAACGACCAGGAACTACTGGTCACTGTGACGCACACTGACCACCAGGGAGCAGATGCTCAATGCAGAAGCTTCCCCCTGGTAGTCAGTGTGCTTCCAGAGGGGGAGCGCTGCTCAGCCCAGAAGCTGGCTCATGGCTAGCCATCGCAGCGGCGGTGGCGGGAGCCTCTCCTGCCTCTGAAGCAGCACTAAGAATGTCAGACTAACGGCTTAGGCCCATTCCCCATGCTGTTAGTCGGACATCCCCTGAGGGCTTCCGGGCTGTCAGAGGGATGTTTGACTGCCAGCTTAGGCCCAATCCTCCAGGGAGCGGGCCTAAGCCAGTAGGTGGACATCCGCCGAGGGGTCCCGGACTGCGAGAGGGCGCAGACCGGGCTGAGGGACCCCTCCCCCCCCCCCCAGTGCACAAATTTTTATGCATCGGGCCTCTAGTTATTTATAAGTGATTCAGAGGTGCATAATAGAATGCATATAATGTACAGGGATTTAAACTATGCTATAAATCCCATTGCAGAGTTCCTGACACTACTTTGTATGGGACAAGCAAAAATTATCACAGATTTGAAATCGAAGTACATTTTTAACCTAGTTTCAAGCATCTACTTGTGGGTTTTTTAATGTTTTTATTTTCTGTGTTATCCAAAACATTTTTTCAAACCTATACTCTTTTCATTTTTCATAACATGGTGTCCTAGAAAGAAAATAAGGATGAGAGCCAAACAGGCCTGTATTAGACACTCAACTCCTTCATCTACTAGGGCTGAAACCCCTGCTAAGATGGTTAACTTAAACCTGGTTTCTTTATTTTTGAACAATGCCTGTTTCCAAGAGCTGTGGTAAGAATTTAGTGACACTATTGTGGCTAGTCAGTATCTGGATGCAATAGGTACCCAGTTAGTTTCTTCTCCCTTTTTTGATTTGAATTTTAACAGTGGCTTAAGCAAAAAAAATTAGGGTCCCTACTACCTAGTGTCTATGAGGATCAAACTAAAATTACAGAGTGAGTTTTCACTTGCTTCACCAGATCCACTCTCTGCCCTTTCCCTCTACTCGGAGCCTCTAGAAGTTGACCTCTAAGCAAGGGGTCAAAAAAAAAAAAAGATTAGGGAGGGAGTTTTGTTTTTAAAAACAAATTTTAAAGCATTTTTAAAAAACAGATAAAAAGTTGTCATTCTCTACCACTTTGGTTATTTTATTTCTCTTTCTTCTTTGTTAAGACTGTATAATAGATACTATTCAGCCCCAGTTCTTCAAGGTCAAAGGCTTGGTTACTGTAAATTTGTGGAGAGACGCCTGTAAGGAATTTACATCTGTTGGGATGTAAGCTGGCATCCCTAAATCATAAGTATTTCTCCCCAAAGTACATTGAAGTACAATTAAGCAATCCAGCTGAGTTATCATCTTTTTATTTGATTCTCCCTCCAAAAATTTTATTTTGCTTCTGTTTGTTCAAAAGATCTTTGATAAAATGGTGATAGCATTCCTATCTCTTGTCTGTTTTCAAAAGAGCTTGTGTTATTGAAGGCTGTTTGCTGTTTCTGATGGGGGTGGGGGAGCTTACCTCTTTTTATTCGGCGTGAGCATTCAGTGTCCTTCCACAAAGTGGCACCTGCAGAATCATTAGCAAAATTAGACAAGTAACTGATTTATTATTTCTGTAAATGCATGGTGCATTCCCTTTACTCAGAGAGTACAGCAAAAATTATTCATGCTAAGGGAGAGTAATCAAAATGACTAAAAAAGCACATTTTTATCATTCCAAACATAAACCTAGCTGTGGTGGTATACTATCACAGTACATAATAATAGAAATGAATTATGTCAGTAAACTCTTGAGGTTGAAGATTTACCATGATAAATATTTTTCATTAAAGTGAAATATCTTGGCAGAGTCACTTTCATATGCAGACTATTGACACAAGGAGGCCAGCTGTGCCCATGCAGATGCCGAGATTTGGGTCTATATTATTAATGATTTATCATGTCACAGAGAGCTTAGATTAGTTTTTAAAGCAATCCCTTGCCACAAAAGCACTTGCTATAATGTGCAAACGCAAGGAATGCTGTATGTGCTCTTCAAATTAAAGTGATCATAGAAGCTGTAGCTACCTTTATAATTTCAATACCTCTATCTTCTTATTTTAAAACATGAAATTCTGCGTCCTAAGCTGTGTTATTCAAGCTGTATTATTTATTAAAATTCAGACAAATGTTATTTTATATCAACAACTGGATAGTGAATAGCATATCTGAATTAATAAACACATGCACATAGATGAGGAAATGAAGGAGATGGAATGCAACAAAAATTTATTGCAAACCCATTGCATACTATGTACTTTTATTTTAAATCTCACATTTAATGTGAAGCTGGATTAAGTTTCTAATCTAATTCTGCAGAATTCCCAGATTGCATGGCCTTCAGGGCATATGTAAGAATGTTGGCTAATGTTGATTCAGTGCTTTCTGTGTTCTAGGTAAGATGCTAAACACTTTACATGCGTTATCACATTGTCTTCATGAAAGACATCTGAAGCATTGGTATCATCCTTGTTTCACAGATGAGAAGACTGACACGCAGTGTAGTTGAATAAATTATCCTGAGAGGAGGTGTCTGAATTTTAATCCAGGCTGTCCTATGTTCCAAAGCCTTCTGCCAATAACTGTGACCTCACTATTAAAAGTATTATTACAACCAAGTAAGAGGTAGGGTTCAGATCCTGCTTAGTTACCTGTTGCCTTAGGCAGTCCTTTAAACTCTCTAAACGTCAGTTTTCCTCTTCTGGAAAATGAAGATAATAATAGTACTTACCTCACAGACTTGTTGTGAGTTAATATTTGTAAAATGCTTAAGATAGAGTATAGCACATACCTTAGCATTAGGTTCTTCATTTAATAACTGTAATAGTTAAAGAGTGGTACTCTCTGATGATTGATAAGCTTTCATTGACTATTACACACAGATTTTCTATAACTTTCAGATAGCTTTTATTCTTAAGAGTAGGTTAAAGCCCTTGCCAGTGTAGCTCAGTTGGTTGTAGCATCGTACCATGCACCAAAAGGTGGTGGGTTCAATTGCAGGTCAGGGCAAATACCTATGTTTAGGATTCAATCCCTGGCCAGGGTGCATGTGGGAGGCAGCCGATTGATCTCTCCCTCTCTCTCCTTTTCTCTCTCTAAAATAAATTTTAAAAACAAAAAAACAAAAACTAGATTTGAACTAAAACATAGAAATAAACTTCTGAATTTTACTCCTAAAGTAATTTTTTTAAAATATATTTTTATTGATTTCAGAGAAGAAGGAAGAGGGAGAGAGGGATAGAAACATCAATGATGAGAGAGAATCATTGATCGGCTGCCTCCTGCAAGCCCCCGCACTGGGGATCGAGCCCACAACCCGGAAATGTGCCCTTGACCAGAATCGAACTTGGGACCTTACAGTTCCCAGGCTGATGCTCTATCCACTGAGCCAAACCAGCTAGGGCTAAAGTAAATTTTAAAAAATAGATTGTAAATTAGGTTACCACTTATCAGTGATGAGAGATGTATGAAGATAACACTATAAAGCATAGTTATTAACCATTTACATCATTGAACCCTTTAAGTATTCTTTCTGAGTACAGAAAGAGCCAAATATCTTCCTCCCCTCCCTTCATCATTCACTCACTCAACAAACATCCTTACACAGGTACTATGCTTGCTCTGGGGATGCAGGTGAATAAAACCCTACTCTGAAGGAGCATGCAACATAGAGACCATACTCTCTGGTTTGGCACATAAAAGAATGTGAAGTAGTTGTGGGTTCCATGACCAGATCTCTTCAACAAGTATTTACTGAGTGCCCATTAAATACCAGGCACTGGGCTAGGCACTGGTGCTGTGCAGGTAAATAGGGCATGATCCCTACAGGTAAGAAGCAGCCAGTAGGGAAAACATCCTGAACATGTATTTTCCCTTTAATTTGGTAAGTTACTTAAGGGTACAGAAGAGAGGTGCTTAAACCCATCCCAAAGGTAGTGGGATGAAGGAAATTTTGACACCTCAGCAAAATTTTTGTTAAAAGTCAAGAAAAGCAGGATTTAAAGGGCATCAAGTCATGGTGAAGGAGAATCCCAGAAATCATACCACAAGTGAAGGCATGGAGACATGAAGCATGCAACTTCGCAGGAAACTACCTAGACCAGGGGTGGGCAAACTTTTTGACTCGAGGGCCACAATGGGTTCTTAAACTGGACCGGAGGGCCGGAACAAAAGCATGGATGGAGTGTTTGTGTGAACTAATATAAATTCAAAGTAAACATCATTACATAAAAGGGTGCGGTCTTTTCTTTTTTAGTTTTATTCATTTCAAACGGGCGGATCCGGCCCGCGGGCCGTAGTTTGCCCACGGCTGACCTAGAGTATAAGATGATGGCTGCGGAGGGGCAGCGGACTAAAGAAGTAAACAGGGATAACAGGTTAAAAGTGTCTAAAATCAACCGAAAGGGCCAGATGCTAATAAACGGCGTAAAGAATGAGCAGTTTCCTTACAATTCTTCCCACTAAAATCGGAATAAAAAGAGTGTCATTTTCCTGATGACTCCTTAATAAATTAAAATTATTTCCATCCTGACCAAAGGTGAAGGGTCATTCTTTGACACCAGTGACTTGTCCTCTTCCTGAACTCTGATCCCCCCAGCACACCCAACACAGGGATTGGCTCTAAGGTCCAGACTGATATTGAAACTGAAAACATGTCTAATTTTTGGCTTGAAGTCACCCATCCCCATACCCTTCTGCAACCTGAAATGTTTTCATTCATGGGTTTAGGAACTCAGTCTAGGGCTCTAGGGTGGCACTTTGGCGAGTTGTCCGTCACTAATTTCAGCAAAGAATTCAGGAATCTAGAGGATTGAGCTTTTTTCTGTTTGCTGCTGCAGCAGACACAGGACAACTCATGAGCTTTCTGGAGAGGTGGGTGGCAATTTGATTCCTCATCAAACCACTGGTCACCTTGCATCTTCATTCAGTGCACAGAGCCCTCTGCCTGCAGCAGGGTTTGCTTCCTTGATGGAGAAAATACGGAATGATTGGATGCCAGTAAAGCAGGCACAGCTTTCTGGGTCAGAAGTTGGCTGGGGAAGGGCCCTGACTGCCAAGTAACTTGCAATGATGTCAGAACCCAGCACAACCAGAAAACACCAGCCAGCCAGCCAACAACAGCCTTAACAACAACAGAAAAATCAGAGGTCTCTGTTGCCAAAGCTGTTCTTTCCGCCCCCTACCCCTTTCTTCCAGTAGGAAGAACAGCAGGAAGAGTTTATATTTTAAAAGACAACCTCTCCTCCTTCCTCCTTCTTCGTTTTGGTAACAAAGTGTTAACTTCCCAGGAAACTGTCCTGAAGCAGTTCCTGGGGGTATCTTTTTTTTTTTTTGAGTTCCTTGTCAAGGCTGTCAGCTGTTCAGAAACAATTCAGAATAGGCTATTTTCCTAAATGTAAACATGTAACTTTGTACTGAGGAGAAGGCAGGAACCTTCAAGGAAAGGAAAATCCTTTCTCTGCTTCCTTCTTCTCTCTTTCACTGTAATTAACCACACTCAAATGAAAATTAAAAGTTTGGCGATAAAGATCTTTCTTTTTCTTTAAATGGGGCATTTGGTTCATTCCATCCATTTAGAGCCTCCAGTGATTCATAATTCAACTGCAAATTAATAAAACACAGCTCGTTCTTGGAAATGAAGTTTGGGCTCAGATCCTCTTGTTTTGGAATATATGACTTTTTTTTTCATTTGTGACAGTCAGTTTTAAATGATGTCACTTCAAGGACATTTTCATTTCTCCCACAACATATTATACGAAACACTTGCCTGTAATACCGGCTCATTAGCTTGCAAAATTATACTGTACTGAATGGCTTTCATTCAAAGTAAAAATGGGATTTTTAGTAGGCAATTTCTGTATTTTTATAAAGATAAAGCAATGTTTGATTGCTTCTTCCCAGCTGTTTTAGTTAGTGGTTATAAAGAGAAACTGGAAGGGGGAGAGCGAGAAAGGTAATATGGGGGCGGTTTGTAAAGATGTGCTTAGAAAAAATACAGCTTAGATTAGGAAACTACGGCAGAACTTTACGGAGGAACTGCGCCTGCCGCTCCTCGGGGCTGCAATAATCTGTCCTCTGGATAGCTGGAGGAAAGAAGGAGCGAGAAAAAGAGGGAAAGAAGCGGGGGAAGCAAAAAGGCTGCTCCCCGGGCTGCGGCGGCACCGCCAGCTGGATGACTGGGGCGCTGGGAGTTGCTGGCAGGAGCCGCTCGCTCTTCA
>NW_005369870.1:671391-672136 GCF_000412655.1 Myotis brandtii | reverse complement strand
GCGCCTGGGGGTGGGCCCGCGCCGCTTGAAGGATTGACTCGGAGATGGATCGAATTACACCATTTGCAGAGCCTCGGTTTGTTTTGCTCCTGCTTCGTCCCGCTGCTCCTGCGGCGGCTGCTGCTGCTGCTGCTGACGCTGCTGCAAGGACTGCTGGTGGCGAGTTTCAGGATTATATCGAGGGAGCCAAGACCTAAAGACACAGAGGGACATACATGTCTATTTTCTATTTTGTTCCTTTATTTTCTTTTTTTCTTGCACGTGACAAGCTTTATTTTTACCAGCCTCCCCTCATGAGGTAAGCCCCTCTTGTGCAAATGTTGTAATGCTCTGGGCGCCTGGTGGGGATCGGACCGGGATCCTCCGAGCCTGCATCGCTGGCAGTGCGCGCGAGTGTGCGTGGCCACTGGAGAGTTGATTTCTTTTTCACCAGCTCTCTCCGCTGGTCGCGCCGGGGACGCGCGGAGGGCTGGAGAGGTTTGGCGGACCCGTCAAAACTGGCGGAGCTGGGAGCTTGGGGGGAGGGGCATGTGGCCCTAGAGGCCCCCCAGCATTGAGCACCCCCTCGGGGGGAATTAGCGGAAGAAGGGGGCGAGGAAAAGTTTCTTGCCAGGCAGCGCCAGCTCCGCGCTGCCCCGCGCATTATCAGGGGCAACCCAGGCTGTTCCGGTGCCGGGCACGGCGTCTCCAGCCAGCCGAAGAGCCCAGCCAAAGCCAGAGGAGCCGGCTGCTGGCTCGGCCGCCC
>NW_005369870.1:606339-671065 GCF_000412655.1 Myotis brandtii | reverse complement strand
CCCGGCGCCCGGGTTTCTCCTCCCGGCCACTCTCCCCCGCAACTTTCCGTGCTTTGTTCTCCGGCTGGAAATGATTTACGGAAGCGTCTTGGACAGGGTCTCCGCCAGGCGGCAAGAGCCCGGCGCTGAGATGTGTTACGTTCTCATCTGCCCATCAATTATGGATGGAAACAAATAAGGAAGAGTCAATTTTGCATGAGCCCCTTCTCCCGCGGCGAGAGGCGTCCTGCAGCCGGGAGAGAGCCGCCGCTCCGGTCGGCAGCTTCTGGCAGGGGGATGGTGAGGAGGAAGGTAGGGAAACTTTTATTTCCAGTCTTGACAGCGATGTTTGTTTCTGGGGCTGCCGCCTTGGGGGAATTGCGGAGGGGCTTAATGCTTCCTCTGTCGTGTCTAACTCTTGGATTGAAAATAAAAAAAGGTCATAAAGGACTTAAAGGTGTGGATGAAAACTGGGTTCAAAAATTGTCTGCTACATCGACTCTCGGGGCCAGTGCTTGTCAGGTGATTGTTTAAATCCTGAACTTGTGGGAAGCTAAGTGTCAAGGAGCTAAGGCGGAATGAAGTAGCGGCGTTAATTACAGCCCTAGAGGAAGCCAGGGCGGGGGAGAGCTCCCTGTTCTGAGGTGACCAGTCAGTAACCCAAGTTCCAGCATCCCAACCCCTCACCGCTCCAGGCTGCGCGATTTTCCGCTCCGAAGGGACAGTGAATCATCATTGTAGATGTATAGACTTTGTAAACAGTCATTGGACCTAGGTCCACCTCGACAGGCGGCTACGTTCCCATAAAAATAACGGTAGTGTTTCCAGTTTCTAGGGGAAATAAGTGTCTAGGGCAATTTTCCCAAGAACTTCCAGCTACTAAGAATTTTAAGTCTGCAGGATCTACCTGGTATTTGGGGCAAAGGAGCGGATTGTTTTGTTTATTTCAAGGTTGAAGTCCTAGGGAAAGGTTTAACTTTTTTTTTTTTCCCCCTAAATTGGATTGTCTCTGTTTCTCAGAATAGGAGGTATAACTTGTTTGGAGAATTTCTTTCAGGGTTTCTTCCTGGTTGAACTGAGAAATCTAATCTTAAGACAGCTCAGGGTGATGATTTTACTATCCTTGTTGGTGGTTTAAGCAATAGGTTTTGAAGCCGGTTTATTCATGTTGTTAAAAAATCCCGCTGGCTCTCTTAGCTGTCTAACTCGGGAAATTAAGTTGTGTGTAGTCATGTTTAATGTAGTGAGTGACAGGCATATTCTGTCAACCTGGCAAATAGTACACAAACGTTTGCCCTGGCTTAGCTAAATAGAAACGGCCACATAAACTCTGAGATGTGGGCCTATATTATCATGAACTTAAACATCTGAAGGTAAATGAACTATAATAGCTCAGCCTTTACCGAGTCTTGTTTTTTTATAGCGAGTGTCTGTGCTTTGATTTAGGTCTCTAGGATGTGCTCTCAGAAAGACAGTTCAAGAAGTAACCCTCAGATTTCCCAAATATGTTGTTCAGCAGACCATTTTCCGCCATTGGCACATTTAGTCAGATCAACAACTGCTTCTTATTGGTTCCCGCAGAATAATGCCACCTGTCCTCCTTTCTTGAGGGGCGCTGCATAGGTAAGCTTTTGTGAGGAACCGGTCTGTGATGCAGGACGGTGTGCTGGGAATATGGCTATTTCCCCATTACCAGAAAGCTGGTTAACTTGAGTTTGATTTAGATTTGTGGGTGATCTGCCCTCTTCCCTGAAAGCTGGTTAACTTGAGTTTGATTTAGATTTGTGGGCGTTCTGCCCTCTTCCCTGCTGTGGTTTGTGTGTGTGTGTGTGTTCATGTGTGTGTGTGTGTGTGTGTGTGTGTGTGTTCATTTGTTGTTGTTGTTGTTGTTGTGTGTTGTTGTTTTGTCCTATCTCCTCCCCTGGTTTGATGGATTTGAAAGATGGCTGTGACGTCAACCTATTAGTCCTTACAGGGAGGACAGCTTAGAGATCCAGTGGCCTTCAGTTCACTGGCTGCTCAGCGAGGGAGGGATCTGTCCAGTAACTGCTCTGGGTAAGTGGGCCGCTAGCCCCTGTGCCGTGGTGGTTTCTGCTGCTTGAAAGGCACACAGGCAAGTAGGCAGGAATAGAGCTTTGATTCACAAAAGATGCCCATAGTTTTAAGGACTTACTGAAACTAGAGAAGTTCTTCACTTCTTGCTGCTCCATCATAATGAACCTTGGTAATTAGCTTAGTCATTGTTCTCGCATGTGAATTTCACTAAGATACAAGGGGTGAAAAATGCATCCGAAATAGGGTCATTTTTCACCCTCCTGATGCATTTTATGCAGAGTTAAGAGCCTGGCTGAATGCCTAACCATTATTGGTGTAACCATAGGAGGTGAACTCCTTCCTTAGCATATTGCAGACTAAAATATTACCTTTTATTTCAATTAATAGACTTTAACCTGCACGTTCTAGATTCATTTCTAGAGGAAGCAAGAGGCACCTGGGGCATGCCAACCACTCCGTATTTATTGAGTGTTATCATTCGCAAGGAGCTGTGCTAGCTAGTGTTCCAGCAACAGGCTCGGCAGGCAGGTTTCTATATGTTCAATATAAGTAAGAATGAAAAAAAATAGAGAACGGCAAAACATACCATTAGGCAAGAAATGCAAATATGCGCCCCTTTTTGGAAGTATAGTGTGTTATCCTAGAAATTTTAAAGCGAGATTGATTATACCAAATATAGACAGAGGTCCAGCCTTCCTGCTTTCAACACTGAGGATCCAATGTACTATTAGTGTAATTCACATATTGAAAGTGTCATTAGAGTGGGAGGTCTCACTTTCCCGGACTCATGTGAATGGAGACGTAGCACGTTACCATCTACCAAAGCTCATGTCTGAGGTTGCCGCTTATTTTGTGAACTGCTGCCAACTTCCAGTTGGGGAAAAGAGTGTGTTTTGATTTATTCCCATGACATGCAGAGGGAATAAAAAGCATACAACTGTACTGAGCATATCATAATCCTTTTTAGTTGAGGTGGCTGTCATCTGGCTGACTTTTCCTCTTCAGCCCCTGATGGCAGAGGCAGCGCAGCTGATAACGGAGGCTGCAATCATTCATCCCAACAGGAAAAGGAGGAAACTTTCTTCTTCACAAAGCAACTGTTCATGTAACCAGGGGCGACCAAATGAGTGGTCCACATAGGTACCACATGAGGTGTACCGAGTTCTCAAACTTCTCTTTTCTATGAAGCTTCTGTTAACTCACCCAGATTAGCATTTTAACAACCCTGAAGTGAACTTCTGCCATTCTCTCTACTTGGACACAGTGTGTAGATCATCCATCATCCTGTCCTTGGCTACAACAGGCTGCTGGCTCCATCACCATTTGGAGCTACACAGAAGCCATCCGACTGTGAACGGCACAGCTGGCTACAGCAATCTTTTCTTCCACACCACTGGCAGCATTGTCTGGCTGTGGTAACTAAAGTTAACACCCAGAACGGGAAGTTTCCATTGTTTGGCAACCTGTGCCGGGCCCCTCATCCAGTTCTGGGGGCCCACCTGCAGAAAGGCTGGCTGGAAATGGTGTGTTCCACTTAAGAGGGGACTTGTCCCAACCTTCCACGACCCACAGGAAAGCTTCCTTAGCCTTGATACGATTAAACCACTGGGATTGCAGCATGAAAAGGAGCCATTCAGACACCACTCAATCCTCGACCTTCAGAATTCACTCTATCTGAAAAGAGGAAGAAAAAAATGAAGTATCCTTTAGCTTGTGATCCTGAAAATCTGAAAACAGAAAAGACCTTGTCTAATTCTTTGGAGACTTGAACAGGTTACTGCTCCATCAGGACCCGTGGCTAATAGTATCCAATGATTTCTATCACTTTTTTTTTCTTCACTTTACTCAGTAAGAGATCAGCTACAGTCGTCTTTGCTTATTAAAGCAAGAATGACATGAATTAGGTGGATGTATTTGTTAGGTTATGTTGCCAACCGTAAAAAGAACTTTTCTAATTAGAAGTGCTGCTCTTGGGGTTTGATGCCTCATGTTCTGGCAGGTGATTGTATCCTTGCTCCTTTTCCTAATATTTACTAATGAAATCGGCCACCAAACAGTTGGGATGATATTTTGGGGACTGAAAGGAAAATATGAATGCTTTTCCTCCTGCCTTCTAAGTTCTTCTTTGGGCTAATAATCAAATTAACAGACAGATTAACAGGAGAAAATTAACACATGTGCATGGGTAATTCACATATGCGTGAAAATCTCAAAGACAGTGAGGCAACATTGGGTATATAAGACATATTTAGACAAAGGATAAACCGGTGGACTGGGTATTAGATTTCAGAAGTGAGAATGGGCAATGTAGATGAGGAGGAGCGAACACACCTGGAGGGAGAATCCTTGCTGGGTGACTCAGGAACAATGGCACACAGGGGGATCTAGCTAAGAGGCTCCTGCCCGAAAGCCACTTATTTACCATACTTAATTCAAATTAGGCTACGGTGAGCAGCCTAAAATCTCCTTCCTAAAGCTAGTTTATTTGTCTGAGTCTCTAGGGCAGGAAAGGGGGGAGGGTCAAAGGTTCTTTCTGAGTCTTTTAAACAGCTTAAAATCAGTATCCCAAAAGGCTGCTTCACGGTGGCAAAACTTTGGTCCTCTTCCATAATGATTGATGATGACGATGATGGTGTTGATGATGATGATGATGAAGAGGAAGAGAAGAAAAGGGCAGCCATTCATTGTTTGTCTGCTTAGTAAATTCTAGGCACCACCTAAGATTATATCTTTATTATATCATGTTACCTCCAAACACCTGCGGCGGGGGGTAGGTTTAGTTAGCATCAGTGATTACCAAAATGAAGCCCAGGCACCAGAGAAGTTATTTTCCTAAGGTCACAGGGCAGGAAGTGTATGAGTCAGAATTCAAACCAGGTCTGCCATACCTCTCAGCCCACATCTTCACCACTGCACTGAATTGCTTCCAGAAAAGGGGGGCCGGGGAGGGGCGGGGGCTGTTCTGCAGTTTTCTGAGTCCCTGGTATTTCTGACATTTGTTTTTCAAGAAAAGAGTCAGATTTTGAGGGAAATTTTTCTAGTGAAGGAAATTAAATGTTACACAATGGGTATGCTCTTAAATTTTACCTTTCTCTGAACTAAGTTGTATCATTTTACTCTTTCATTTGTATTCCTGTTGGCCAAATAATTATGACACGCCCTCTTCTCAAGTGTCCTAGAACAGTTATCTTCTCCCACCATTTTTCTCCTTGTTAGGCTCTCCTGTCCAAAATTACGGTGGCAGAGGACAAATGGCAATATTCATCATTCTCCACCAAAGAGTGCTTCTGCGTCAGGGTGTGCCCGACATTCATTTCCCTGAACTTGGCAGGTGAAGACCCATTATATATCCTTGTCCCATTTCCCAGGAGTATTTATGGGCCCCGTCAGCTAAGACAGTGAGCTGCAGCTGTTCAAGCATCAGCGGCACCAGGAGGAAAAGTGTATTACTGAAGTTTGACTGTGCCTTGTATTGTAATATACACTTTTCTTAGCTATGATTATGAGAGAATCCTTTTGTCTCTGTGAGTCATCAGACACATTGTTGAGAAATGTCACCCATGCATCAGCATTTTTTCTTGGGGATCTGTTTTATTCAGGATCCCTATGGGGGGGGGGAAGAAAAACAAATACACATTACCACTACAATAATGCTGAAATGTAAGGTTCTCAACATATATTTATGGGAAGGAAATATGGGTTTTAAAAAATTCAATATGTTGGTACAGGCATAATAAGGCCTCAGGATGATCTGCAATTACTTAGCCTGTTATTGGAGTCTGTATTTAAAAATAAAGACTGGAGTTTCTACTCAGCTGAGGAACTGGCGTATATGAAGCAGAGCAGATGAAGCTATTTGAGAAAATAACACTTCCATTCCCCAGGTGCCTGCTGTCAGCAGACCAGGGACTCGAACTCCCCCAGTGTCTGTATTGGCTTAGGCCTTCCTTGTCATTCTAAGGGTCTCGGGGAGCTCTTTTGGTCTACAGAGTTGTCTACATTGACCAGTAGGTCCCCAAACCTCTCCTGGGTAATTGATGGATGGAGTAAATATATTTTCAAAGCTACAGAAGGAGGAGGAGAGGCAGAAGGAGGGATAAAGAATGCTACTGTTTTTGCAGGATAAATAAAGAACGCTACATACAGAATGTTTCTGGTTTTGCCATTGCTGGGGTAACCGTATGTTTATCTAGCTAACTTTTACCAAGTGTCTGTGCTGTACAAGTGGGTGCCAGGGTAGGGAGAGGGTTCGGAGAGGAACGTGACACAGTTCCAGAGCTCAAGGGTCTTGCTGAGTGGTATACAGAAAAGACAAGGTCAACACATCGCCAAAATAAAATGGCAAGTGTTTTACGTGTCAGACAACATACACACAGACCTGTGGAAACTGAGAGGAGTGAGAGGTTATTTCTGGCGAGGGTGGTCAGAGGAGGCTTTGTGGAGCCACTGATATTTGAGCTGGTCCTTGAACTAGGTAGGATTTGGACAGGTGGACTGTGAGGGGGCAGTGGGGGAGGTGGTGAGGAGGGCATTCCAGGCATAGAGAACAGCTTAGGCAAAGGCCCTAGGGTAGGGGTGGGGGTCTAGATCAGTTGTCCACGTTGGAGTCCTAACCTAGGACAGACTTGCATTTCAGGTGTGAAGAGGCAATTTGCCATGCAATCCACAAATATTTATTCAGTGTCTCTGGTCTACTGTGCTTAGCCATTCAGCAGATGGCCCTGCTGCTTAAGCCATCAGAATGAATGGGCTCAATCTTGTGATGATGTAGTAATTACTCCATGATCAGAAACCACCCCTGCCTCAAATTTCCCAGCAAGATGGTTTCTCCCACACACAGTGTTGTTTAGCAGAACCAGACTACATCGCTTTTTTTTTAACTTAAAAAGATTCTAGACATAGACTCTAAAATAAAGAAATAAAGAGTAAATTGCTTACATATATGGGAATTTTTGGTGGTGGGAGAAGGGAATGTGAAGATAAGAAGTGGAAGAGACAGAAGAAACTTGTTGAAACTGTGAGAATGATAAGAGTTGGACTCTAGCCCGGCAGGCATGGCCCAGTGGTTGAGCGTCAACCTATGAACCAGGAGGTCATAGTTCAATTCCTCGTCAGGGTACGTGGGTGGGACATGGCTAGATCCCCAGTGTGGGGCGTGCCGGAGGCAGCCAATCAATGATTCTCTCTCATCGTTGATATTTCTATCCCTCTCTCTCCCTCCCTTCCTCTCTGAAATCATTAAATACATATTTTTTTTTTAAAAAGTTGGAATCTAGATGCTCATTTAGACTGCAGCCCCAAGAGGCTAGATTCCCTGTTAACCCCTGTAAGTTAACAGAGTGAGTGACACACAGTGGACGTGCAGCAAATATTTCAGTGAATGTGTTCATTGAGTTCTACTTTTTATTACATTGCAGTTGTAGCCTATGGTGGCTGGTAAACTGTGCAAGAAATGGGGTTGGAGCTATTGCCTGTCTTTCCATAATAGGGAGAGGGGAAAGCAGTAAATGGCTTGGAAAGTTACTAATACTTCTTTGAGAACCCCAATCGTGAGAGTTCCTGGGGATTCAGCACCCCTTTCTGGGTCTGAGCTTTCAGGATAAACTCACCTCCCATTAGTGGCTCCCCAAGACCCTACCTGCCCAACTTCCTTACCTTCTCCCTTCTCCCCTCCATGGAGTAGGGAGTGCCCATCCCTACTCCAAGCTATGCTGCTTGGGTATGAGGGTTGTTTCCAAACCATAATTAACCCCTGGAGTTGGCATACATTGTAATCGACCTGCGGTTAAGGTTAATAGTGGAATTGATAAGCTTTGTGTGGGAGGAAAGACTGGAGGTTCTTTGTAGTTTAAGTGTGCTTATTAGAACACATAATAAAAGAAAAACAGAATGAAAACATTTACTTTACGGAATGATTAAGGCAATTGCTTTGCCAAGAATTGAGACAGTAGTTCAATTTTTTCTTGGTATATTTAAGTCTTTTACAAGTTAATAGTTACATGACAGTCTGGGAGAAGACTCTTAAGTGTGAAGAATCGCTGCCAATGAAAGATCAATCAGAAATTATAAAATAGGTCAATGGGGGAAATGGATTAAGCCTACACAAATTCAATATCGGGAACTTTTCAGGAATATTCCAGTGATGTAAAGCAGAGAACCTGTTGAGTCTAGTAATTGTCTGGCTCCCACCCAGTTGCATTTTGCAGTGAAGGGCATGTTACCTCCCCCTTCCTAGAGCACAGTTGCCTTCCAGACAGGACCTAAAATAACCTGGCCTGGCTCAACTCAACTAATAATAACAGCTAGCGCTTACTGTGTGCTCACCGTGTGCCATGGCGTGGTGCCTAGCACTTTAAATATGTTACCTAGTTTAAGCCTCACACTATCCCTGAGAGTGTGGACTAATAGCTAAGAGCTAGCATTTATTAAGTGCTTACTATGTGCCTGATACTCATTTAAGTGCATATATTAAATTATTTGATCAGCATTCTATGAGGTGGATACCGTTATTAATAATATCTTCATTTTACACAGAGGGAGACTGAGGGATATGAAGTTCAAGTAATTTCCCCAGGGCTGAAGGGCTAATGAGTAGTGGAACCAGGGGACTTGGATCCAATAGAAGCAGCCCTAGTAGGGGGCTTCAGAACATAAACTCTGAAGCCAGCTTTTCTTGGTGTGAGTACCAGCTGTGTGACTGATACCTGGTGACCTTGGGCAAATTACCTAACGTCTCTGAGCCTCAGTTTCACCACATAAAAGGTGGATGATGGTGGTTGCATCCACCTGGTAGGGTTGGTGTGAGACATAAATAGATTAATATTTGAACAGCACTTAGAGCAGAGCTTGGCATGCAGTGAGTGCTGTGTATATCTCAGTGTCTATTAAATAAACGAATGCAGGCTGGCTCCAGAGCCCACCTGCTTACCCCTTACACTGTGCCATTCTTTCACCTGGGATTTGATCGCATTCCTTTAATTGATGCATGTACCTTGAAGCCAGTTTCCCAACCAGCTACGTTCCACCCCCACCCACTACACTTGTCACAGATTCAGCCAGATTGGAAAGGGGGACTTGGTTGGAGACGTCCAGTGGCCTGCAGATTTACCCCAGACCTTGATGCTTAGTTGCATACCCCTGACCCAGATTTTAGCTGTCAGAATATGGCTGCCACTTGGTGGTGGTGTTGAAAGACAAATGTAGATGGTCAGCTGTGTTCTATACTGGTAGCCCCCAGGCAGACAAAAACCTGAATAACTCCATGGAAATTCAGGCACACCCCTAGACCGTCCCTGCCATCACACACAATTTTGATCACTACCAGTGGTCCTCAGACTTTAAAATTTATCAGAATCACATAGGGTTAAAATGCAAAATCCAGGGCCCAGCAGCACCAATTGGTCTGGAATAGGACCCAGGAGTCTGCATTTTAAACAAACATGTCAGGTGACTTGTGTCCTGTTTTATCCCTTGGCCACACTGAGAAACAGTGCTCTAGGATAGCCAGGGCACAGATTCCCATCCAAGCAAGGCTCTGGATTCCAAAACTAGTGCTGGCAGGTCACTAAGTAGTAGGTCTGAAACCTTTTGCCTACAGCACTGGGAGAACGGTTATGAGCTGAAGGCTTCCCGGCTAGCTCATGGAAGAGCAAAAAAAGTAATCAAATCTGCTCAAAGCTAAAGAGGCTTCCCCACCCCCCAGTTTGCAAAAGATCTTTACAGTGAGCAGAAATTAAGAAAGAAAAAGGGCACCACTTATTTCTGCTGACTGGCCTATATCATTTCATAAATGGAGTCCTGGGCCAGTATTTGTAGCAACATTTTTTGACTTAATGATAAACTGAGATAAGGGTAATCAAACTTCATGCTTCAGGGCATAAGGTGATTGCCTGCCTCGGTCAGGATGGAATTTCTTCCCTTGTGTTTTGCACAATTGACTAGATGCATTACCGAGAGGGCTCGGGCTACGTGCAGAGGGAGGGGGCCTCGAGGCCCTGGCAGAAAACCTCCCGGGTAAGATCATACAGGAAATGGTCAGATGTGTGATGAGCAAGCCCATCATCATTTGGCTTATCATTTTTGTTTCCGAGGAAGATTCTGCTTACGGTGAGTGTTTCCGTAAGCCACATGATGAGACTGGAAGCCTCCTGTATTTAGAATCAGGTGACCTAGATGCCAACTTTGGCCAACAGCATTCTCTGAGTGACTTCGGGAAGGCACCGCCCCTTCCTCTGTGGACTTGCTATGATCATGAGCATCAGATAAGACAGTGGAGGTGAAATTGCTTTGTAAAAACCAGATAAGTGCTGCTGCAATGTAAGGTGTTATTATGATACAATGAATGATGCTTTATGGAACCACCTTTTATTATAGCCAGCAATGTATAAGTCCCTACTCTATGATGATATCATATGCATAATGATAGTGAACATTTATTGAGTCCTTAACCTCTGCCAAGCACTGAAGAGTTTTATTTACACTCTCTTATATAATCCTCGTATCAGCCCTTTGGGGCACATCCATTTTTTTTTACCATTTTATAGATGAAGACACAGATGTTGAAGGAGCATCAGTTTGCTATTGCTGTTGTAACAAATCACCACAAACGCAAAGGCCTAGAGCAGCCCAGATATTGTACCTTACAGTTCTGGTCAGAAGGCCCAAGTGGGTTTCACGAGAGTAAAGTCAATGGCTATTCCTTCCTGAGGCTCAAGGGGAGGATCCATTTTCATGTTTTGTAGCTTCTAGAAGTTGCCTTTATTCCTCCACTTGTGGTCCCTTCCTCTGTCTTCAAAGACAACTATCCCAGGGCTCTGACTTCTGTTTCTTTAATCTCATCTCCTTGGACTCCTGCCTCTCCTCGTCCATTTTTTTAAGGAGCCTGTGATTACATTGGGCCCATACAGATAATCCAAGAAACTGTTCCTATCTTAAGAGCCTTTATTTAATCACTATGCAAAGTCCCTCTTGCCATTTAAAGCAGCATATTGACAGGTCAGGGATCAGGGCACAGGCTCTTGGGGAGGGTGGGAGACGTTATTCTGTCTGCCACAGTTAAGTGCCTTAGGAACACACAGTGCAGGGTCAGAATTCATGCCTAAGCCTGTCTGACTTCAAAGCTCATAATCTCAACCACTTACTATAAAAACCCCTTCATTCAATCTGTGGGGAAACAATAAAATTATAGAACAGAAGGGGTAGTGAGGGCCCTGTTACTTTTAGAATAATCAATTGGAGGCTTTTAAATGGAATCATTATAGTAGTAACAACTACTATTACAAGTGAGGTGCAGACGGGCAGCAAAAATTAACCTTACTGAGCTTCATGTTTTACTTTGTACTAAGCACACTATATGTAGTCATTTATTTTTTGTGAGGGTGAATATTATTTACCTAATTAATTGAATTTATAGGGTCCCGGAATCCAGTTGTCTTTCATAAGGTGACTGAATAAAGGAGCATTTTGGGGGCCGGGGGACCACTTTGGAAGACCTTGGGAATGTGTTCTAAATGAGCTACCACTTGAGCAAAGATTGTTGACAAAAGGTGATGGCAATAAGTCGGTCATCTTTTGTTGGCTCTGACATTGGCTCTGGCTTTGCTGGTCTCTTGGCTAATTGGATGGGGTTTCTTAGGTAAAACTACCCCACCTCATTCACTGAAAGCCAAGACCATCTCCAGCTCATGGGGCTTGATGTCCTCAGAGGTCAATGAAAAAGTCAGGAGCCTGTGTTCTGCCAAGCCCCCAAATAACTGTAAAATATTATCTGAAATCTCTTCTCTTCTCTTCTCTTCTCTTCTCTTCTCTTCTCTTCTCTTCTCTTCTCTTCTCTTCTCTTCTCTTCTCTTCTCTTCTCTTCTCTTCTCTTCTCTTCTCTTCTCTTCTCTTCTCTTCTCTTCTCTTCTCTTCTCTTCTCTTCTCTTCTCTTCTCTTCTCTTCTCTTCTCTTCTCTTCTCTTCTCTTCTCTTCTCTTCTCTTCTCTTCTCTTCTCTTCTCTTCTCTTCTCTTCTCTTCTCTTCTCTTCTCTTCTCTTCTCTTCTCTTCTCTTCTCTTCTCTTCTCTTCTCTTCTCTTCTCTTCTCTTCTCTTCTCTTCTCTTCTCTTCTCTTCTCTTCTCTTCTCTTCTCTTCTCTTCTCTTCTCTTCTCTTCTCTTCTCTTCTCTTCTCTTCTCTTCTCTTCTCTTCTCTTCTCTTCTCTTCTCTTCTCTTCTCTTCTCTTCTCTTCTCTTCTCTTCTCTTCTCTTCTCTTCTCTTCTCTTCTCTTCTCTTCTCTTCTCTTCTCTTCTCTTCTCTTCTCTTCTCTTCTCTTCTCTTCTCTTCTCTTCTCTTCTCTTCTCTTCTCTTCTCTTCTCTTCTCTTCTCTTCTCTTCTCTTCTCTTCTCTTCTCTTCTCTTCTCTTCTCTTCTCTTCTCTTCTCTTCTCTTCTCTTCTCTTCTCTTCTCTTCTCTTCTCCTCTCCTCTCCTCTCCTCTCCTCTCCTCTCCTCTCTTTGCCATACACTTAGGTAATAGCTAAGGCTTAACGTAATTGTAGAGTTCAAAGTGTGCACCCATCACAGACAGGGCTGTCAGAGCAGTTCGAACAAGAAGCAAGAGAACAGAGCTGGGAGTTGAAACCTAGCCTGGCTCAACTGTTAGCCAACCAGATACCTATGGACAAGGCACTGGCCTTGCTGGCCTTAGTTTTCTGATTAGAACTAAGTGAGGTGGGGACTGGCAACAGAAAGAATCTAGATGATCTCCATGGTTCTTTTCAGTATAGTAGGATTCTTTAACACTATATTTATTTTCATATTTTAATTTCCTAGGTGGCAGGATCAAATCTAATGGTGATTTAAAAATTGTGAATCCACTTCATGAATAAGCATATAGCTATTTGTAAAAAGAGACAGACAAAAAATAATTCGACTACTCAAAAATATTATTGCCATTTACATTTTACAACATCTTGCCCTTTTCTTTTGGGATCACTTAAACTTCATTGCTGCTAATACAGTTTTTAGACTCAATTTTCAGACATACTTAGATAATGTTTTCAGTTAGTAGTAATTGCACCTCTTTCAGCTCTCAGGGGTTGATACGCTACCATTGCACAATTTCCCTGTAATTTTCAATTACATCCCTGAAGAGCCATCCCCAACTGATCATGGATGTAGGACAGACGGGCCCATGAGTTTCAAAGTAGAAAGCCAGACCTAACTGCTCGGTAGTGACTGCTGGAGCTTGTGTTGTAGAAATGTGTGGCCACATCCAAGGTCAGGGAGAAAAAGAATGCCTTGACTGATTAGCAGATTCTGCTGTGAAAAGGGGAGAGTGCATGGTAAGCTCTGCACAGAAAATGTGCCACCTTTGATTCAGTATTTTCTTTAGAGACACATATCTCCCTTAAAACAATCCTAAATGGTCTTAAAGATAAGTACGTAATGTGCATGTTATCTGGCACAATTTCTTAGCTAGCCCTGAGAACAGAGTTTTGAATTATCTGACCCATGAGAAGGAAAATAAGTACCTCCTAATGGATAAGGCAATTTGGCAATGACTACCTTTCCCAGTTCTTACCATTTGCTTTATTTTGTTGCATAGTCCCTCAATTATGCCCCACTATTTTTAACATTTTATCAAAGATAAATGACTGTGCTTCTACAAATAACACCGTCACCATACGTGTATAAATGTGGACATATATAAAAATACAACACCACACACATATACACAAACTCAAACAGAGATTTTAAATGGTGACTTTCCAAGGCTGATAGACTAGGTTGGAATCCTGCCCTGTCGGCCAACAAGATGTGAGAAATTGGGTATATCACTAGTTTCTCCAACAGCCTTAGTTCCCTGTGTGTTAAGAAGAGAAAACAGCCCTTAAAGAGATGTTAACTTCATTAGGGAGCATGTGTGTAAATTGGCCAGAATAGTTCTTAGAACACAATAGGTGCTTAGTCAAGTAGATTTTGTCTACAAGTAACAGAACACCCAACTCAAAAGTGCTTAAACAATGAAGGCATATTAAGTCACATAATAAGAAGTTGTGAGATGAGGTGGCTCAACAATGTCATCGCACGCTTTCTGTATTCTCTGCTCTTCTCAGCCTGTCAGCCTCTCCTTGGCTAGCTCTTTCCAAGGTCCCTTTAAGACAGGCACATTCCAGGTGAGAATAAAGCAGATCAAGAGACCAAGTCTTCCTGAGAAACCTTTCCTAGCAATAGACACCCCTCAGTCTCCATGGATAGAATCCTGACAGCTGCTCATGCATGCAGCCTACTGTAGTCTTGGGCAGGAGCGTGGGACCACCACCAACACAATTGACTTGATGGAGGAGACTCACCAATGGATACAGGAACCAAATCAGCATTTTGTTACAAAGTGTTTGTATTTGACATCATTACATATGCATATTGTGTACACACAGTGTATATTACATAAACATATTCATGTGTTTGGCCAGAAATATCTTTCTGCCATTATTCAAAAAATGTTGCATACCTAGAACAGAATTTCATGCAATGAAGCAATTAAAAACTATAAAAGACGTGACACTGGAGGCCAGTACTACAAAGAAGTGGACAGAATATATCAAATGAATGTGCTTTGATTATGCTTCCATATTTTTTTCTTCAATTATTTTTTCCCTGTGGCTTGTTTTAAATGAGAAGTAAGATGCCCCTGCCACGTTAACACTTTGAAACATCATAATAAATATGAGCCATCATTATGAAGGCATTTTTATCTCCTCAGTGGAGACAGAAACACTAACTCTGTTCTCTTCAACTCCTGAGACATTTCATGCTTATCCTATATAATAAAAGACTACTATGCAAATTGTCCCCACGGGCGGGAGTTCCACCGACTGGGAGTTAGAAGTATGCTGACCACCAGGGGGCGGCACCGAACATGGCAGGCATCGGGGATGCGGTGCTGGCAGCAGGTGGCAGTGGAGGCGCTGCCAGCCCAATGGGCCCTGATGAGAGCAGGACTGTGGCAGGATGGGGGAGTAGGTGAGCGGGCGGTGCCAGGCCAAGGCAGGTGCGAAGGGAGGCCCCAGCCTGCAGCCGCAGCAGGCAGCAGGGGAAGAGAGGCCCCTGCTAGCAGCTGGCAGCCTCTAGGGACCCTACCTGTACACAAATTTTGTGCACTGGGCCTCTAGTAAATTCATATTTTCTCATGGTTCCTACTTCAAAACAACTATTAACCCATGAAGCTCTAAAGTTAAAGTTTCATGTATTTTGGCTACATATTGTACATCCTGTATATACACAGAAAATGCACCCACTTTTTTTCTTTCTTGCCCTTTAGTGAAATATATTGCAGGTTCCCTGACTGGAAATCTTGGCCTGGTTCTCCCCTCACTCCAGACTGTTTAACCTTTTTTTCTTGGTACAGTAAAGCAATAAATCATCCCTGAAGCCTCATAAAAGATGAGTGAGGGGCCCTAACTTTGTTCAACTTTGTACCTGTCTTTGTACACCGGCCTTTGCAGTATGCTGTAAAATGAACCATAGATTTTCAATATCGGAAATGTTTACTTTCAGTGGTTTATGGTTGTGTTTTTGTTCCCCAAAATGAACCTTCACCCAGGCTGGATCACATGCAAGTCACATTCCTTAAGACAAGCCACAGCCTTTGCAGTGCGTTCTCGTACATCCTACCGGCACTATTCTCCTTCCAAAAACTTAGTCTCTCCAGGAGTCCAAATGGCCCGACGCCAAAATCTGACTCTGCCATGCAACCTCGCGGAGCCTTGTTTTCCTTGTAGAAAATCAGGATAATGTGTCTACCCATAGAGATGTTATGATGTCTTTCTTCAGGAGGAAATGTATGCAAAGTACTTAGCATGGTACCTGACATAATAAAAACTCAATATACTCATTTTGTTATTAATATCATTGTTTTCAAATCAGAGATGACTAGCAATGTATGAAATATTCATATCTGAAGGGCTTATAGATTTTGCATACAGGTAGGCCTCAAAACATCTGATGACTACTTCTAAATGCAGAAAGAGACAGAAAACATATAAAACAGTTTTTGTAAGAAGTTGGCATTTCTTAAGTATAAAAAAGCATAGTAATGCTACCACATGTATACCTTGCCACTCACGTTTTGGACATAATTCTGGCAACTTCTTTGTATGGGGGCTTGCAAAGTGTATTATATTGTGAAGTATTTTCAGATTATGAATTGTGACACTTAAATAATGGACCAGGTATTTTGGATGACTTACTGTATTAACTCAACCTGACCCTGGGTCTTAGTGATTTTCTAGGTGCCTTCCCACACTTACTCACTCATTTACCTATGCAACAGATAATGTTTGGGCATTTCGTGATCAAAGAGCTTTTCTTCCCCTTTGCCTTCATAGAATCAAAGCCTAGTCACTAATGAAACTGCACTGATGGTCAGTTACATGGGCCTGTTAACCTGTGCAGCCACACTTGGCCCTGTGCCAAGGGCACTCGGCTGTGGCCATCTTGAAATTTCTAATGTTTTTTGAATAAGGAGCCCCACATTTTCATTTTGCATTGGCCCCTGCTAATGATGGAGCCTGTTCTGACTGATCCTTTTCCCCAGTGGTATTTATTCTGTGTTGATCTGAGGGAGCAGACATGAGTTTTTGGAGTCACAGTCTGGCTCTAATAGGTTCCCACTGTATCACGTACTCAGGCAAGCCGCCTAATTTCCCTGGGCCTTCTCTCAGCTATAAACTAAGGCAGAGTAGACTGACCTCCAGGGTACCTGCTGGAAACCTTCACACCTTCACACCTCAGGACAGTAAGACACTAGGGCAACATGATGTCAGGCCTGAATCTGGATGATAACTGTGTTATCTCGGAACTCAGAATTAGGACGTGGGGTTCATGGGCTCAAAGGAACAAAAGTGGAAATCAGAAGTTGAGCTGTGTAGTTGAAACCTTTGGCCTCTAGGCTAGGCCTACATAAACACGCTGGGTGGTGATTTTACAACATGAAGTCAAAGTGATTGAGCATCGGCATTATTCTCATTTCATTTGGATCTGGACTCTCCTCTCTATAGATTATATGCTAATATCCCAGAGGAGACTTAACTCACTTCAATACTTTTGCCACAGTTAAAAAAAAAATCTATATTCAAGACCTTAAAACTCTAATACATAAATATTGACATCCTTGAGAATTTCTGATTTCCAATCCAAGAAGTTTTGTATATTGCAAGATGATAATCAAAATATTTAGCCAACTCTCTGACGTGGGCGCTGACCAATGAAAACATACCCCACAGTGTGGTACCAGTGAATGCCAGCGCTGGGTGTATTCCGTGTAGTTTACACTTCAATGTTAACATTTACAGTAAGTGCCACTGTACTCACGGTGGCCCAAATATCTACTTCTACAGAGACCCAGTCTCTCCAAGGTGTAAGAAAGAGGTACCACTGTTTTACTCAGCGTGAGAACCAAGATATTTTCTGGTTTAGTCATTCTGATCCCTCTGGGAGCACTGTTACAGTTTCCGAATTAAAACTTACAGCTGTTTAATGGCAAGCATAGACTTCAGCTACAAACATGTTTGCAGGTTTTACTTTTTTTTTTTTAATCAAGTTGAGGTCACCAGCAAATTGCAATGAATAAAGACATTTCAAAGAAAAACAACTCTAAATTAACAGATTCAGCAATCATCATTTGCAGATACACCTTCAGTTCTGCCTGAAGCCATCTTCTACTTGAGCAAATTTTAGATCACAAGAGAATTTGCAGCTCAAAGTGTCTCTAATCATTACCTAAACATTTGCATCATTAAGCGGGTCTTTCCACTTTACAAGCATGCTGTGGGCCTGTCTGAGCTAAGAAGAGATGGGGACCTTCTGTGGTATTAAAAGCCCACAAACAACTCCAGTGTAAGTCACAATACCAGGAGCCACTTAAAATCAAAGCCATGATGCTTAGTGTTACCAATTTTATCACTTAAATACTAAGCAATTTTTACTTTGACATTGATCAAGAGGTATTAATGTAGATTCTTTTATTTTTTCTGGATTATCTTTTTTCTTTTAATCTTCATTGTTGAAAGTATTACATAGGTCCCCTCTCCTCCCCATTAACCTCTTCCAGCTCATTCCCATCCTCCCCCCTAATGTAGATTCTTTTAAACAACTCAAATAATTTAGAGAGAAAGAGTGAGCATAGTAATTTTTTCTTTCAAGAGCCAGAAGTATCATGTCTTTGGGTCTCCCAAAAGTTAATAAGTTGAGGTGTTTATTTCCTTAATTTAATTTAACCTATTTAATATTATTTAATTTTATCATGGTAGAGAACATCTTGACTTCTGCCTGTTTTATTACTTGCAATAGGATGCTTAGCTTAGAAGCCTTGAAAATAAATAGGAGTTTACATTTTCGCTCCCAAGATATTCCTTCAGCCCTAATGGTTGATTGACTGACGTGTTTATATTTATATGAGCATTGAGTGGGCTGATTTGAAACGGGCTACAGGGAGAGCTGGAGTCTGGTTTCGTGTTGCTCTAACAACTAGAGGCAGAATTACAGAATTATTCTAATCTGCTATGGTATTTATTTTATGCCTAAGAAAAATGGCTCAGTGTGACTGAAATTCTGAAACAGATTCAGTGTTCCAGCAGCCATTTATCTACAAGGTAACATGTAAACAGTTCCCCTTGGAAATTAGTTTGTGAAAACATGTGCTTACTATTTTGCTGCACACTCAAACAAGAAGTTTACTGAGCGCCTTAGGTTGGCAGGTGTTTGGTATGTGGATCCTAGTGAATCTGGGTGACACTCCAGCAAAGAGCAAGGAGCTGGCGGCGAGCGTGCCCCAGTGCCTGCCACTGCACTCACGGGGCTTCAGAGGAAGCTTGGGATTTGCAGGAACCAGGTTTTCTTCTCCATTTTTCTGGGCATGTTTTTAGAGACCCTAATGCCATTGTTTGAACAACAGATTGGAAATGGTTTGTTTGGGCTGTAAATATCTAAGCACACAATTGCAGTCGGTTTGCCATTGGCTTTTGCTGGTGCCCGTTTGACCACGGAGAAGTCTCAGGCAGGTTTTCTTTCTCCTGTGTGACTGTCATTCGTAATTTTTAATGCAAAAGACAGTCACTGTGTTATTGCCACCTAGAGAAGAGCAGTGATTTTGAATTGGCGGGAATTGTTGTGAAAATCGGATTAAAGTTCACTCTAAAAATGGGAATTGTTGTTGCTGGTTTTATTTTTTATTTATTTTTTAATAAATCTTTTGTTCAGATTTGCCTACTTCTAAAACAGTGAGATAACTTAAAAAGAAACCCACTTATGTATCAATTCTGATAAAAATAAAAGGCTGAAAAAAGACATTACATAAGGGAAATATGTCTCACTCATTTTAAATAACTAACTCTAACTTTTAATTGTATAATATTTATACAAACCAAAGAGTATGCAAAATGTATCACTATATACAAGCATGAAAAACAAACATCTGCATATGTCACTTTTAACAAGTATCTCAGAGAATCCTATGTATCCCTTTCTTTCTTTTTTTTCAGTCCACTCCCTTTCTATGCCCCTGATTCTATTCTAGTCAACAGTTTATCTGTTCGTCAGATTTTTTTATTCACTTGATTTTTAGATTCACTTGTTGATAGATCTGTGTTGTCACTTTGTTGTTCATAATTTTTATCTTTACCTTTTTCTTCTTCTTCCTCTCTTAAAGAATACCCTTCAGCATTTCATATAATACTGTTTTGGCAGTGATGAACTCGCCACTGGTTTTATTTTAACACTTTATATTTTAGATGCCCAGGAAGAAAAAAGTAGGAGGTTGGGAGGGGAGAGAAACAAAGCCAAAATTATAATATGCTAATTTAACTACAATCTCTGAATTACCTCCTTTTCTGTTACTGAACACGCAGAGTACACATAAAATGATAGAGGACTTATTCTCTAGGAAGTTACCAAAATAACTTAGTATTAAGTTCTTTATTCCAAGAAATATTCCATGAGATCCAAGTATTAGTATTTTTTATTTTGTTCAACAGAAGGGCAATAACTGTTTTCACCAAGAAAATGCTCAGCTAATTGGGTTGGAGGGTGATTTTATTGTTTTTAATAGGTCATCTCTCTGTCCCTTCTTTTTAAAATTACAAAGTTTTGTATTTAAAAGGAGAAACTGTCTAATATGAACTATTATAAAAATAACTTGTTTTGTCTTTATATGTTCCCTTTTGTTAATTATATTTTTATTGATTTCAGAGGGGGAGAGATAGATAGATAGAAACATCATTGATGAGAGAGAGAATCATTGAATTATTGATTGGCTGCCTCCTGCAGGCCCTACTGGGGATCAAGCAGCAACCTGAGCATGTAGCCTGACAGGAATCCAACCATGTCTTCCTGGTTCATAGGTCAATGCTCAACCACTGAGGCACACTGGCCAGGCATATCTGTTCCCTTTTAATACTTATGTGTACCTCTGTTTTTTATAAAATTGTAATCAGTGGGCATATAGTTTTATATGTATTCTGATTCTCTTCTCCCCCCCCCCCCCCCCCCCACACACACAGTATTATATCATGAAGTGAGGATTACTGGTCTTCATTATTATCATCGTATGATTGCATAACATTCCATGAGGCTGGTATAACATACTTTTATTTAAACTATTTCTTCACATCTAGAAATTTAATCTGTTTCCAATTTTTTAAACCATGATAAATAAGACTGCAATAAGCATCTTCCTTTAATAAGGTTTTTTTTCCCCCTTTCTTACTTTAGATTATTCGCTTAGGATAAATTATGAGAATTAAAATTACTGAGGCAAAAGTTAGTATTGTTCATGTGTCTGGATGGGAGCGTGTGTGTTACACATTGCTAAATTATTTTCTAAATGGTTGTACTAATTTATCCAGCCATGGGCAATGTATGATTTCATCCCAACTTCACTTCTGTTAAATATTATCCTTAAAAAAAAATAGCCAGCAGCCTTAGCCGGTTTGGCTCAGTGGATAGAGCGTGGGCCTGCGGACTGAAGGTTCAAGGGCACATGCCTGGGTTGCTAGCTCGATCTCTAGTAGGGGGCGTGCAAGAGGCAGCCCATCAATGATTCTCTGTCATCATTGATGTTTCTATCTCTCTCTCCCTCTCTTTTCCTCTCTTAAGTCAATAAAAATATATTTAATAATAAAAAATAGCCAGCTAATTTAACCAGTGTGAAATTGTACCTCGTTGATATAATTTGTATTTTATAGTTAAGAAGATGCCTGATTTCAAGAGACTGGGATAAGTCCTTTTAGGGACAACTTTTGTACCACTTGACACATAGAAAGTCCATCTGAAGATTATCACTGTGGAATTGTCATAGCATCTGCATTCTGACCAAAGACTCCCCATGTTTCTGCAGTATATCCAGCTTTGACAGCTAATTTCAGCCCTCAGCTGGTCTAGGAGGAGAGAGCAAAGAAAGCAGTATTTCAGGAAAGAGAGAATGCCTGAAAGAACCCAGGAAAGGATTCTTCCCAACGCATGGGATATATCAATTATCTAGTTGCATTAGAAACCATTACAAAATGAAGTGTGTAAAAACAACAACAAAAAACAATCATTTATTCCACTCATGAAATGAGTCTACACCTTGGGCAGAGAGACTCATCTCTGCTCCACATCCTGTCAACTGGGGTGGCTCAGATGGGGCTGGAGGACCTACTTCTCAGAAGGCCCACTCGCGTGGGGGGCCAGTGGGGGTTGCCTGTCCCCTGGGGCTCAGCCAGGGCTCAGAGCCACAGCTCCTTCCCACATGGGCTTTGCGTGAAGGCGTCTCCACAGACAGCGCAGGCTTCCTCGTGCGATGGCGGCTGCATTCTGAAAGTTGCTCATTTATTAAGTTCAGATTGAAGGGGAGGATATATCTATCCACTTCTTAATAGGAACAAGATAAAAATATTTGGGGGTGATGTTTTTAAACTGCCATGGAGTATATTTAGCCCATTGAGAGACAGAAAGTCTAGGTATCTAGAACACAGTGCCTGGGGGGTGGGGGGCGGTGCGATGGCGGCTGCATTCTGAAAGTTGCTCATTTATTAAGTTCAGATTGAAGGGGAGGATATATCTATCCACTTCTTAATAGGAACAAGATAAAAATATTTGGGGGTGATGTTTTTAAACTGCCATGGAGTATATTTAGCCCATTGAGAGACAGAAAGTCTAGGTATCTAGAACACAGTGCCTGGGGGGTGCGGGGGGGGAGGGTATTGTAGCACTGACCTTCACCCTGCTTTCCAGAATACTCCAGCAGAGAGTTCTCCATGGATCTAACTCACCTTTCCCACAGGAATTCAGCCTGGAGCACCACTGGGAATCTAGCAGTGCTCCTTGCACCCCCGGCCTTCCCCAGGAAGCCAGGGCTCGGTGCTTTCAACCATCCTTGTCAGGGCTCTTTTCTAGGGAGACAATATCAGAGGGGGCCTGTGGGTGATGCAGCTCAAGAAGAATGACGTTAAAGTATTTGGTATTTTCTTACGAGCAAAATGCTTAGCTTCTCATTTGCCGACAGTCATACTTTTGAGAATCTCACCTGATTGCTAAGTGGTTGATTCAGGCATTCCTATTACTAGTGGCAGGAAAAGGGAATTATTTGAAGGCAGTTTTTTTTGTCCAGCCTTTCAAAGAATATTCCAAGAAAGAATTGGGACATAGAAGAGGACACTGAAATCGCCAGAGGTGGTCCACAGGAACGATTCGATTATCACGGGGAGGGAAGGGACGTGCCAGAGAAAGCCAGTGATGCTAACCGTAGTACTAACAGCAGTGACTATAATAATACTTTTTGCACTTATTTGCCAGGCAGTTTCAAAGGGTTTCTGTGCAGTAAATCTCTAACCCCCAAAACAACCCTTTAAAATAAGTTCAATTATTTTCTATTTAAATAAGTCCAGTTATTTTTTATTTTTTACAGATGCAAGGTGAAGTAGTTTTCCCCAGGTCACATAGCTAATAGAAGGTGGGGCCAGCCCTAACTGGTTTGGCTCAGTGGATAGAGCATCGGCTTGCAGACTGAAGGGTCCCAGGTTCGATTCTGGCTAGGGGCATGTACCTTGGTTGCGGGCACATCCCCAGTAGGAGGTGTGCAGGAGGCGGCTGATCGATGTTTCTCTCTCATCGATGTTTCTAACTCTCTGTCCCTCTCCCATCCTCTCTGTGAAAAATCAATAAAATATATATTTTTTAAAAAAAGAAGGTGGGGCCATAATATTCCTAAACCGTGTTTCCTCATTGGATTGTATGAGGCGTGGTGAGAAGATGACCCATCCTCCTACGGATCTATCCATGGGTTTCACACATTGACACCCCTTTTTCAGAACCTCTCTCACCCTTCACTGTTCTCTTTTTGGTCACTGAAGATAGAAGGTAAGGAAAGCAGACAAGCCTCCAGAGGAGGAGACTTACTCTTCACATGCATCCCCCTCACGCCCACTCTAAAGGGTTTGGGAGGGGCCTCCCTTTAACTGGGAAGTACCCAGGAGCCAGGGAAGCCTGTCCTTCCACCCTCAATTTGATCAAGGAGGTTCCCTAATCTTAGGGGAGGTTGCTGCTGCACCCTGTCCTGTCATTTTTGGGAACAAGTTCAGGGGCAGGGAACGTCCGGTCCATGAACTGCATAAGGCCAAAGAAATCATTTGGTCTGGCCCTGCCAAGGCATTAGGGGTGAGTTAATTAAATGTTTGATCAAATATAGCAGGTTAACTTTTAAGTTGATAATCGTGTATGGCCCAGGAATGATGTTATAAACATCCAATTGGCACTTGGCAGAAAAAAGGTTCTCTACCTCTAAGTTAAAGGTTTTGATGTTGGGTCAAAGATGGTAGGAAAGAGGCCTCTAACCACTTCAAAGGTGAAGTAGGAGCAAGAGGTGGAAACCAACTCTCAAGATCTAGGGAGGCAGGATCTTAGCTCATTTCCAACATGAAACTCCTCTCATTTATTTTATTGTTTCATAGAAACGTTATTTATTTGTCTGATACAATTAGATTAGAAGAAGGGATGTGGGGGAAATAGTGCTGTCTGCATCTTAAAATAACACTAAGAAGTCCTGGCTGGTGTTGCTAAGTGGTTAGAGCATTGGCCAGCCCACCAAAGGGTCGATTCCCGGTCAAGGGCATGTACTTCTGTTGCAGGTTCAATCCCTGGGCACGTACCTGGCTTGCAAGTTTGATTCCCGCCCTGGTCTCTCTCTTTCTCTCCCTCTCTGCCTCCTTCCCTTCGTCCCTTCTACTATCTCAAAAAAAAAAAAAATGCAATGGAAAATGTATCCTTGGGTGAGGATTAACAAAAAATAAGCGCTAAGAAAATGAAGCTATAAATATGACAGTATTCCTACCTTAATAAACTACAGACTCCTCTTCACCGTTTCTTCTGCATTACCTTTTCTGATGCAGAGATTAAGACCCCAGACACTGGAGCCGAGATCCTGTTTTGTGACTGAAGGCAGTTTACCTCTTTATTTCCTCATCTGCAGATTTGGAAAGATAGCACCAACCTCCTAGGGGTGCTTATCGCAATGCCTAGTGCTTGCTTAGCAGTCAGCCGTGGCTTGTTACGATCATTATTGTCTCTTCTTTCCCGTCTCCAGCCTGTGCATATTACACGGAGCTCCAGGTGTGTCACGCGAAAACAAAAATGAGCATGTTGTTAGGCAAACTGCTCTCTTAGTGGAGCCAGCCCAGGGAATATTCTGTGTATCGGTGCATGAACCTATATCCATGAATATGTCATAGGTCCTGCCTTCCAGGAACTCACATTCTAATCAGAAAGATAAGCAAGTAGATGGCCGGTGCTACCCACCATGGTTAACCTGGAGTCCAAATGGGTGGAGTTTTGCTAAAAGAGACCAGAGAGAGAGATGGACAGGGGCTCAAATTGGTGATGGGCCCTAAGGGACGGTTAGGATCTTGCCAGTCAGAGAAGCCTCAGAGGGCAGTTCAGGTCCAGAGAACAGCAGGGTGAGCGGCTCGGTGGGGCCAGAGACTTGCAGAGTAGCTGCTTCCATGGAAATAGGAATGTCACTATTTATCTGGGCCAAAGCATAAGTGATACCAGTATCCGTGCTGATGCAAACTGCGACTAACCAAAGCAGTGATAATAATACTACTTCTTCACACTTGCATAGCACCTTTACAGTTTACAAAGTATTTTTATTCTCATTTTCTCACTTGTCCCTTTAAAAAGCCATGTTGAGGTAGTCAGCAGCGATGCTCTCTTATCTCACCTGGAAAGAGGGGGCAGTGTGTGGGAGGCCACAGAAGCCAGCCCTTGCAGAGGGATCCCTTCCGTGCTTGTCAGCGGCCTCTGCTTCTCCCTCTCCCTCGGGCAGGTGGGACGTTGCAGAAAGACACAGTGAGCAGAGACCGTGTCACTGGCTGGCCTGGGAGAGAGCTCAGGGCCTGGGAACCTCTGATTAGCGTCCCCCTGGAAGCAGTGCCTCCCCCGCTCATCGGGTTGAGGATGGTTCCTGTGATAAAACAGCTGCCGGGTAGCTGGCATCTGCTTGGAGAATGTCTGCTGAGTTGGTCAATGAATCTCCATTGTACCAAAGAAGAATCAAAGAACTGATCGAGGGTCCTAGCCGATTTGGCTCAGTGGGTAGAGCATTGGCCCGTGGACTGAAGGGTCCTAGGTTCAGTTCCGGTCAGGAGCACATGCCCGGGTTTTGGGCTCAGTCCTCAGAGGGAAGTGTGCAGGAGGCAGCTGATCAATGACTCTCTCACTCTCATCATTGATGTTTCTCTCTCTCTCTCTCTCTCTCTCTCTCTTTCTCTCTCTCTTCCTCTCTGAAATCAATAAAAATTAAGAAACTGGTCAAGGTTAGGCTAGTGATAAGAGGCTTCTGGAACATCTGTCTCCAGGTCCACTGCTCTATCACCTCGGTGGCTAATCTCAGAGAGGCTCAGAGTGGATTTGAGTAGATTTTAAAAAACAACAACTAGGCTCCACAGTGACATTCAGAGGAGATCTTACAAACCTGAGGCCTAAGCGGGAGCAGAGGACAGCATTCGGGTGGTGCTTCTGTTAGCGCCCATGTTCTGGGTGCACGGATTCACCTCATTCCCCAACAACCAGCTTCCCCCGCCTCTCTGCCCCACTGCGCCTCCTGCCCTGGCTCCTGCTTTCTGAGGCTTCTCTGACTGGCAAGTTCCTAATTGTCCCTTAGGACCCCTCACTGATTTGAGCCCCTTTCTATCTCTCTCTCTGGTCTCTTAGCAAAACTCCATCCATTTGGACTCTAGGTTTACCAAGGTGGGTAGCGCCTCCCCTTCAGTTCCTGGGCCCTTGAAGGCACTCTGGAATCTTCAGCATGTACAACTCGAAAGAAGCAGCTCCCCTCTCTCCCCAGCTTGGCATAGACACAACCACTTAGTAGGAAATCCAGAGGTGCCTCTGTGTTTTCTCTCCATATCCTTATAAAAGGCTTTGCTTACTCTTGTCGTATCCTTTATACAAAAACTCCCAAACACTCCGCCTTCCTGGGTTTATGATCCTTTCTTTTTTTTACCAAGGAGCCACAAGTCTGTAAAGAGAGTAGGCAGTGAAAGGAAAGTCAGCCACACTTTTTTCTCCAAAGGTCATTAAGCTAATTTTGCTCAGTCTTTTCCTTCCTGTTCAGCCTGTTTGTATGCCCAAAGCAATACTCTTTTCTATTCCTCCCCAGGACGCTTGCGAGGACTGGGATAGAATTTGTGACCCCCAGGTCCAAGGCATTGGTCATTATAGGGAATGGGCCAGAGAAAAACAATGGGGCGTTGTCAGTCCTATATGTCCATCGAGCAATTGCAAAATCAGTGACTGTGGTCAGAGCAGCCGCTGTAAGAGGGGATGCCTTCTATTCGCCCTGTAGCATAATTTCATGTTGGTGTGTGTGTCTGTGATCACTACTGCAGAACATGAGTCACCAGTCACCATTAATGGGAAAAGTGCTCTTTGGAGATTTTTCATTTTTTTTTCTTGATAAGGTACAGGGTTGCATGTAACAATTCATTCAACAAACAATGATTAAAAACCTGTGTGCCAACCACTTGTAAAGGAGTTTATGACTATAAATGACACAGTCTCCACCCTCAGGGAACTCACAGTGTGGGGTTGGAGGAGGGAGAGGAAACTGACCAAGTAAGGAAATGTAATATTGTTTGGTATGTGCTCTGATTTTAAAAAAAAAGAAAATGAGCCTAGATTTTGGTGGCAGAAGGAGGAAAAAGGGAAAGGCCTGGTGGGAAGTGGTTTCTGATTAGGAATTGGCCATGGAAAGGACCAGAAGGGCATTCCAGGTGGTGGGCACAGCACATGCAAAGGCAGAGGCAGAAGCTGGTTGTTGGGGAATGAGGTGAATCCATGCACCCAGAACACGGGTGCTAAGAGAAGCATCATCTGAGTGCCGTCCTCTGCTTCTGCTTGGGCCTCAGGTTTGTAAGATAGCTTCTGAATGTCACTGTGGAACCGTTTTTATTTTTATCTACCCAAATCCACTCTGAGCCTCTCTGAGATTAGCCACCGAGGTGATAGAGCAGTGGACCTGGAGACAGATGTTCCAGAAGCCTCTTATCAATAGCCTAACCTCCACCAGTTCTTTAATTCTTTTGTACGATGGAGATTCATTGACCAACTCAGCAGACATTCTCCAAGTAGATGCCAGCTACCTGGCACCATGGTGGGTGATAAAGATAAAGAAGAGAATAGAGAATAGAGCAGACGTCTCGTGAAGCTAACATGAAGGTCAGTATAGATAATAATTTCTGCCCTAAACCTTTAAGGACCAAAATAGATAAGGCATATGTGCTTTGGAAAGCATAAGATGCTGTAAAAGTGAAAGCCCATTGCCCAATCCCTGGTCTACGATGGATATCACTGAGACCTGGGCATCCCTGGCCGCCACCCTCACACACAGAAGCTAATGAAATGCCTCCATCAGCTACAAAGTACATTTGGGGAGGCCATGAACCCTAGAGGTCCTTGGGTCTGTCTGACCAGAGCTTCCCAGAAGCATATTGATGCACAAATTTAAAGAAGAAATCGGAAGTGATCTATTGACCTGTGGGAGGGCCTGCACCACTTAACCCCAGGTCCCGGGAAGCTAGAGGTGGCACACAGAGGCAGTATTTCTCAAGGCCACATGATTGTGAGGGGGAAAATGCATCCTCTCTCACCCCATCTGCGACCCCATGAGAATGCCAAATCCACATTCATAGGTGCCAGCAGAGACGCATTCAGCGTTGAGCGCATCAGCCAGTTTGTACTACAAAGCCCACTAGTGGGTACAGATCGGAGGCAGGATCCTAGCACTGTCCCGTCTCCTGTCTTGGGGTTTAGAGGGAGCACCCGCTCCGTATCCTCTGCAACACCAATGCTATAGGAAAAATTTAAAAGTGTGAAATGGGAATCATTTTACTCTTGGTAAAGAACTTTTGCGGCCCAGACATCAAACTCAGAATCATAGAATCTCCTGACTTGGAGGGGGCCTTGGCGATTGAGATTCTCGCCCAACCTCTCTTGGTTGCGTAGATGAGGAAACTGGAGTCAGAGGCGGTGGCTCATCCTTCTCAGGGCCTCTGGGCTTCTCAGAAGCCAAGTCAATAATAGAATCCAGATTTCTTAACTCTCTATTATCTCCAGGTGTGTTTGCTAGTCTGAGGAAAGATTAACACCCCCTGTGGTGGTTCATAAAAGGGAGGTAAGAATAAATGCAGATAAGGGCAACAGGACGTTTGAAGCATAATTATCTCCAACAATAACATTGGAACCACACAATCCTTCCTCAATGCCTTTAGCCTTGAACAGGCTTCCTGGCACTCACCTGATCACAGAACAGGTGCTGGGAACCCTGGTACCCTCCTGAGATAACTCACCTAATCTTCACAGCAGCTCTGTGAGAGAGCCGCTTGTATTATCCCCAATTTGCAGGTAACTGAGGTACGGAGCAGTTAAACGCTTGCTCAGGGGCAGGTAAAGAAGGGAAAGGACCAGAAGGGCTTTCCAGGTGGTGGGCACAGCACATGCAAGGGCAGAGAGGCGGGAGAAGTTGATCTGTTGGGGAATTAGGCGAGTCCATACACCCAGAACATGGGCGCTAAGGGAAGCGTCACCCGAATGCTGTCCTCTGGTCCTGCCAAGGCTCAGATGTGTAAGATCGCTTCTGAATGTCACTGTGGAGCCTAGTCTTTATTTTTATCTACACAAATCCATCTAGTGGTTACAGATCCAGAGATAGGATCACAGCTAGTTAAGTGGAAAAGCCGGAACTACTCCTACCTAGGCACGCAGGCTCCAGAGTTCGTGTTTGTGACCACGTAGGCACTCCACTGCTTGGCCTTCAGGCAGACTCCACCCCTCCTGGGAGGAAGGGCCCAGTGTTTCTCATACCCTCTAGTGTTTAGCCAATTTAGAAAAATCAGCAATTGACTCCAATGTACCTAAACTCCCATTTTGCCTCTGTGGACCCAGAGGTTTGGTGCTGTAGATATCAGATATGGAGTCTATACAAAGATCTACAGGTGAATCACCGTGAACTGACATAGGCCCACTCTGGGCCCTCTGAGAGCTTTTATTGTTCGTAAAATTCACAATTCACTTGGGTCACTTATTGTTCTTACGCATGGTTACAGCTTCGTGTTCAGTCCAGGGCTGTGGACTGAACCTAACTCCCTGGGACCTCATTTCCATCAGTAGGGCAAAACACCTTAAAAAAAAAAGTGTGTGTGTGTGTGTGTGTGTGTGTGTATACATATACATATATAAACTCATATGTAACAATAGAAGAGTCCCATGTCCTTTTTACCTAGGAAGTACATTTTTAAAAACAAGTCAATTGAATTGTCTACGGGAACATGGATCGTGGTAGTGCTCTAGATCCTTCACAACAATCAGTGATCATTCTGCACATTTCCATAGACAAACAACTGCTACCATGTTTTCAAATGCAGGGGGCAAATACAAAGGCCATATTTTTTGGCAACCGAAAACCACAGGACTTGGACCAGGAATTCTGGGCTTTAAAAAACTGTTCAAAGACCATTTTTCTTTCTCAGAATTGCTTACCCCTTCTGTGAACCCTTCAATCACTGTTTTAAATGATGACATCACCTGGGAACCTCTGGTGAGGTGGTTTGCTGAATATAAACCATGAAGACATGAGCTCCTTGGTATAGAGCAAATTCCTGTTGTTGTTGGCAGTGATGATAAAGATAGATCACTGGACTCTCATGACATTGGATTCTGTGCTGGCTTAACCACTCTGGGATCATAAGTCGCAGCAGCCCATCCTCAGCCTGGGATTTAGTCATGTTCTTTGTAAACCTGCCTGAAAAGGCACCGTGGAGGCTACTACCGAAAGCTGTGGCTCCATAGTGGTGGCATCAGACAAGTCAGTAGAATCAGAACAAACAGGCTCTACTTCTGTCATCCCTGCCCAGAGGGCAGAGCCAGGCATGGACCCAGGCCCTATTATCCTGAACAGAATGTCACGCGCAGGCCATATGGCAGCCCCAGCAGGTCATCTGGTAGAATAAGCCAGTGTTCCAAAGACAGGCTGAGTCCTTTGGCATCTCACTCATCCCCTGGAACCCTGAGCTCTTCCTTTGTCTGGGATGGTTCCTTTCCTGGAGGCCGGAGGGGAGCGGCCCTGCCTGCTCGGACCACTGTGTGGAGGAAATAACACAGGAAAAGACTTTCCATTCCTCTCGTTACTAGTTAGCCTGAGAGGCCTGTCGTCCTCCCTGAAAAAACGACAGACACATGGTTGTCTCATTGCTGCCATAGCCATCTTCTGCTATCTATTGTTTCCCTTCTGTGGTTGTACAAGGTTCCTATGTTTTATATTTTCCCAAAGCTAGTCTTCATCTCTTACGAAGTTGATGTGTTTGTCATCTGCCCGGATAGCCGATTCTCTCTGCTTAGATACGGGCTCATCCTCTCATTGGTCTCCTGTTATTTTCACTTCCAATGAAAACTGTTTCTAGTAAGACGGTTTAGCTTTAAAATGTTACCTGATTTGAGTAAGAGGGGACAGACAAAAAGCTTGCAGGCGAGGAGTCACTAGGATTTTGCTCCCAGAGCCATGGCTCTGATCAGAGGGCAGATTCTGGGATCTCTGTTCAGATTTGCATAGAATTTAGCAAAGACAGGTTAGATCCTGTTTTGTGTCCCTTCCTGCCCAGTTCCTTTTAAGTTCATTCCTCTTTGAATTATTGATAGTTGTCAGAAGCATTGACTTAAAGTGAAAATTTTCAATACGAGCTGCTTTAATTTTCAGGAAACTCCATTAAATAGCCAGTTTTCCTCATTCATGTAAAATATAATTAAAATAAACACAATTGACCCAACTTTTTGGAAAACATTGGTTATAAAAGCAAGGCATTAATAAAGAACACAACAGGCTCTAGACCCCACAGTGTGCCCTTTTCTCTCTTCCATGGTACTTACTGCCACCTTTCTTTCTTGTCTCTTCTATCAGAATCTAGCTGAGGGAAAAATCATATAAATGTATTCATACTGACTTTTGGCTTATATTACACTCTAACACTACTTACTCTATAACTGGAAAAAAAAAAAGGCTATCAGCCAAAGAAAAGAATTTCCTATTGCAGAATCTCGGAATCAGCCAGCCATTAGGCAAGCTGATTTCTATTTTATTTTTGTTTGTTGGTAGTGGAAGTCGAGTAGGCTTCCTGCTCTGCCAGTCCCGCGTGTCCTGCTCTTTAATCTCAGCAATGGCTCTACTTTCCATTTGTTCTGGGAAAGCTGCAAAATGGGCAGGAATATCAGTGGGAGGTGACAGAAATCACTTACTCCTTTGGCCTGTGTTGCCCATCTGTCCTGCATCAAAGGGCACTTTGCTAATGATGGGTCGGTGTGAAAGGAGGCATCTGTTGCCGATTGTAAGAACCTCTTGGTTTGACAGCACCTGGAAACTCATGGACTGGGAGTTAATGAGGATTGTGTGCCAATACTGTAGGAAAACAATGGTAAACTCAAAACTCCAGGTGTTTGGGGCGATGGTGCTGAGGTGCTCATGGTGTGGCACCTGTGCCGTGGTTGAGTCTGGTCCCATGTACTACTTCCTTCATTTATTTATCTGCTGTTATTAAATACTGACTAAGGACCTCCAAGGTGCCGGGCCCGGTGCCTGATGGTGGAGATAAAGAGAGTAAGATGCACTCTCTCCCTGGAGCAGCCCAGGTTGATAGAGCAAATGTGAAAACAAGTAACATCACTAGGAAGTGATTCGTTCTGTAATCGAAGTATTTACATGGTATCACAGTGTGATCAGACGTCCTGAGGGGACCAGAACAGTGCGGTTGAGGAAGAGGGATTTGAGGTAGAAGAAGAATGAGAAAGGGGAAAAGTTCAGGCAAGTTTGAGCTGGTGAGCAGACAATTTCCAGGAAGGGCATTTTAGAGAGAATGGTTTATACAGAAGACACTGCTTTGAGATGGGGAAGTATTGGTAGCTGAAACAGAAGCTGGCAAGAATCAGATTGTGGAAAAGACCTTGTAAGTCTTGGAAATGAATTTGGATTTTATCATAGAGATCTTCAGGAGCCATGGAACTGTTTTTAGACAGGGGAGTAACATGATACGATTTGTACTTGGGAAGATCATTCTGCGGCTTTGTGGAGAAGGAGGTCGAAGTTTAGGAAAGCAGAAATCAGTTAAGAATGGACTCTAGCCCAGCTGGAGGGGCTTGGTGGTTGAGTGTCAACCTATAAACCAGGAGATCAGGGTTTGATTTCCCATCAGGGCACATGCCTGGGTTGCAGGCTCAGTCCCCAGTGTGGGGCATGCAGGAGGCAGCAGATCAATGACTCACTCTCATCATTGATATTTCTATCTCTCTCCCCCTCTCCATTCCTCTCTGAAATCAATAAAAACATATATTTTTTTAAAAAAATAAAGAGTGGACTCTAACACAATCACAAGAAAGAATGAAGGGTATACTGACAGATTGGAAAGAGGATAATGGAAAGGGAGAGATCTTAGATGACTCCTAGATTGAAGGCCTAAGTGACTAAGTTTATCAAAAATGTCAACAACAATATTAATAATGGCTGTAATTATTGGATCTATACCAGGCCTAAAGGGTTTGGCTACATGCTTTACATAGATTATTTCACTGAAAAATCATAATAATATTAGTGCTGCAATCATCTTCACTTTAGGCAGGAAAACTTGAGACTTTGAGAAGTAAAGTGGCAGGCATGGCCAAGGCCTCATGGCTGGTAAGTGATAGTGTATGAATTTGAACCCAGGTACCCTGAGCTCGGAACCTGTGCTCTGTGGGGAATTTAGCAGGAGGACAAGTCAAGGCCAAGTATTTTAAGTTCCATTTGCTCATACCAAATTCAAATTGCCTCTTTTACTGATTTCAACATAGAGAGTTGGACAGCTGGGTCTGGAACTGAAGCATGTGGTCTGTGCTGGACATGTGGAATTTGGATTCCTCAATTAATTGGTGGTAGTAAAGAAGTTGGATGTAATGTTGGGTGAATCTCAAAAGAGCCAGGATGGAACCATGAAGAACCACATGTAAGGATTTGTGTGTCCGGATGAGTTTGGGAAGGTTGCTGAGAAGGAGCAGCCAGAGAGATGTGATAACTATGAAAGTCAAAGGTGGAGTTTCAAGATCTGCTGTTGTTTTGTTTGTTTAATGGTATTAAATTAATCTAAATTAGACAAGAGTCCAAAATGCTAATCTTGCCCTGAGAGATTCTTCAGGGCTTTGGCAATTTAGGGCATATGACTAGTTCTGTTGTTTTCTCCTTCCTCTGCAGTTTATTCACAGTTGTCTCAAGTATTGACAACTATGAGACATTCTTGCCCCAAGGAACTGCGAAGAAGCTTCCCTAGGCTTTGAAAAATTAGGAAATTAACCAGCTAAGGATGGGAGAGAAGAAGAACCACCCCCACCCCCCACCTTCCCGCAGGGGAGTAAGGGGGTAAAAGATCAAACAAAGGACTTGTATGCACGCATATGAGCATAACCAATGGACACAGATGGGGCTGGGAGTGGGGGTATGTACTGGAGGGTGAGGGCAGCCAGGGAGAGGTCAATGAGGGGAAAATGAGACTTATGTAATACTTTAAACAATAAAGAATTTAAATTTTTTAAAAAAGAACCACCCAGAAGTACAGTAGGAGAAAAGGCTTGGTGGGAATGGGTGGCATGACACATTCCAGGGTCAGAAAGATAGCCAGGGTGCTAGAAGCACAACTGAAGAGACAGAGATGCTCATGATAAAACTGGAGAGGGAGGCGGGGCTCAGAACACATAAGGCCACATTACAGAGACCAGGGCTTTCTCCTAAGAGCACTAGGAAGTTACTGGAGGATTATGAGGTTATATGACGACACTCATTTCTAAGAAAGGTAATGTTTGCTTCACTTAAAAAGTGAATGGGAGACAAACAAGGGACAGACAGAAAGTTAGGTAAATGGGCAGAAGAATGTGATATAACAGAAGGCCGGGAATGGAAGTGTTTTTGAAAAGCTGTAGACACTCGCCTTGTGTCTACGTGTCTTGTGTCTAGAGCCATTGAGCAATTACATGAGACAGAACTGTTGCATTTAGTTGCCTGGAGGCCATCAGTGACTTTACTGAAAAGGCAATATTGAGAGAGGAACTAAACAGAAGAAGTAAAAGAATGAGCAAGAGGTGAGGAAATGACAACAGTTGGCAATAATAAAACAGCTTTTCAGTGTCTGTGAGTGGAAGGAAAAAGACAGGTGGTGACTGGAGGAGAAGCTGGGGTTTCTGGAGCTTTTTGACCCCCCCCCCTTTTTTTAGAAGAGAAAGGCTTGGCAAATTTAAGTGCTGATGTATAGTATTTAATCAATACAAAATTATAGAATATTTAGAGGTAAAAATATTGATGTTTTCTGTTTCAGAAAAGACAGAAGGGGTTAGGTTTAAACACTTGGAGAGGAGTTGGGGAGTAAAATATCCTCTTAAAAAGGAGAGAAGGAGGAAAAATTAGATGATGATGCAGATAAGTTGATGGGTTTTGGTAATGAGAAGGGGGTATGGAAGAAGTTCCTTTCGCTTTTATTTTCTATGTGCAGTAGCTGGCTGGGGCAGGACAGGGGTGGGACTGGGGTGGAGACTGGAGGGAATATTGCTGTAGAGTAAGGAGAGAGAGCTTATTAGGGCCTTGAGGAAAATGGAAAAGTTAGACTTAACTGTTTGGGGGAGTGAGCAGACCTAGTAGAGAAACATAGGATCCCCACAATTTCAGGAGTGCTCGCTGTAGCTGGTGATCAAGAATTCCGTGATATTACTACCAAATTGCTCCGGAGTATGGATGTCTTCACTAGTGTTTAGCTGCTGTGGGACAGGTGCAGAAGGTGAATGGCCGAGTTCATCCAAGGTAAGAACTTTGCCAAAAAGTCTGACACAGAGACAAAAGATGAGGGAATCCAGAGTATAGGCAAGTGTATTATTGAAATGATTGACTATGGGCTATTACATATAAGATAGGTAATGTTGTATGTCAAAATTGGGAAAGGCTATTGAATTGGAAGAAGGGAGAGCAGTTAGTGGAACAGAAGGCCCTGGGGAGAAAGACAGGCAGTCATGGTAAAAGGGGTCATACAAGCAGGCTGAAAAAACAAGAGATGGGGATCAAAGAATATATTGCTTGATTTTATGATTTCTAAGGTGAAAAAGATATAGCTGATAACAAGTCCCAGAGTGAAACCATGCACTAAAGTCTTTGAAATGTCTTTCTTAAAATGACTAGGAAGTTATCAACTAAAAGACAGGAGCAGAGGCAGAAGGTCAAGCAATTTTAATTTAATTTAATTTATTTATTTTGGGGGAAGATCATGGGAGCCCGAGGTCTGGAAGAATCATAGGGAAACTGGGAGGGCTGACTCCACTTTCAGGTCCTGAGGTAAATGGAAGATGAGAGTCTAAACAACCCCTTTTTGAGAAGTGATCTCTCTAGAAGAGAACCAGGCGAGAGCTATACAAACAGCAAGGTATCTTCCTGGATTCTTTTTGGCCTGTGGATAAAATAGGTCTACTCCATTTCTGAATTTTCATTTCCTTTGGACAAATATAGCTTTCAGGGAGGCAAAGACTATATACCAATCTCTCTATCTGGGATTCATTAATTTCAAATGTAGCCACTGTGCTATAATGATGAAAAGAACTTGCATTAATCTACCCTATAAATTCTCCTGCTTAAAGAATCCTGTTCAGTATTTCTTTTAGTTTGGGTCTGCTAACAACAAGTTTCTCAGTTTTGTTTGTCTAAGATATCTTTATTTTGCCTTCATTTTTGAAGAATATATTAATTGGTAGAATTCTAGGCTGGAAATTTATTTATTTTTTCAGCATTTTAAAAATGTCACTCTATGGTTTACTGGATTCCATTGTGTGTCTTGATAAGTCAGCTATTAGTATTGTTCTTCTCTGAAGGTAATATATGTTTCAGCTTTCAAAATTGTTTTTGTCACTGTGTTTAGCATCTTGACTATGGTGTGTTTAAATGTATTTTTCTTTGTATTTAGAAGTTCTTAGAGTTTCTTGAATGTGTGACTTGTGGTGTTTTGTCAGTTTTGAAAAAGAATGCAGCCATTATCTTGTCAAATATTGCCTCTGTCCATTCTCTCTCTCGCTCTAATCTCAGGGATTCCAGTATGTTGTGTCTTTTCACATGATCCTGTGTGTCTCTTACTCTCTTATCTATTTTGGGGGTTGTTTTTTTCTATGTTCTCCATGTTTCTGTCTGATATTTTCTACTAACCCAGCTTCCAGTTGACAAATTCTCTCTTTAGCTACAAGAAATATGTTGCTAAAAAAATATATTAAGAAGCTTTAATTATTGTGTTTTTTAGTTGTATAATTTTTACTTAATTAATTTTAAATAGATTCCATTTCTCTGGTAAAATCTGTCTTACCTTTCTTTCTTAGACAAAATAAACAGTTATTTTTTTTTAATTTATGTCAAATAACTCTAATAGCTGGGTTACCTATGGCCTATTTCTATTATCTTTTTTCTTTCTTAGTCTTGGTTCTTGAAATGTCTAGTAATTGCTGCTTGAATGTTGAGCATTTTATAAAAAATTATAGTCTCTGGATGATTTTATTTTTCTCTACAGAAGATTCACGTTATCTTTTCTGCAAGTAGCTAGAGTAGGAGGAGACAACATCTACCCAATCTAACACTTAGCTTATCAGAGATCAAGTTGGAGTTTTGTAAGGTTTGGTCTATCACATGTTTGCCTCTTCTCCTGGGGATATAGATCTTCAGAGGCCCAAATGAGAGCCTTTTAGACTTTTACTAGAACGCCTCCTTCTTGGTGGGTCCTAAACTTGAGACCGCAAAGCTTTTGGCTTTTCTTTATAACTATCCTTTCATCTTTCAGCAGTTTAAGAATTAGCAAATTCCTTAATGTGAACTCAAGTACTAGGTGTGGGGCTCATTTTCTTCCACCACCCTTAAGTAAGGATTCTGCCACTCAAACCCTGGCTGTCTTGTTAGCTCTGAACTTCTTTTAAGTGCTTTTCACATTATAAGGTGGCTTTAACATCGGGATTGTATGGAGAAGCTCATATAATACCAAAAATTACAAAATATACTGAAGTTTCACTGTTCTCTGACTGAAAGGAATAACATATATGGTGTTATTATGTTATTCCCTCCTCCTCCTTGGAGGCATCTCTACATCTAGGAAGCTGTACCTTAATCCTCCTGAAACACCCCTAGCATTGTTATGATGACATATGTAAACAGTTTTGCAAATAGTTGTACAAGATGAAAGAGTAAACATTTCTCCCCCCCTGAATTTGCATTTTTTCCCAGTAAAATATAACAATAATAGTCATGATAATATTCATAAAAATTTACTAGAGATTTACTGTGGACCAGGTTCCATGTTAGATATTATATATATACTAGAGGCCCAGTGCACAAAATTTGTGCATGGGTAGGTTCCCTAGGCCTGGCCGGTGATCAGGGCTGATCTGTGGGGTGACGGTGGGGTGATCAGGGGGCCCCCACTAGCACATGCCTTGGCCAGCCTGGTGCCACCTGCTCGACAGCCTCGCCCCCTGCTGCCACCACTGGTCACCTCCCTCTGCAGGGTGACCGGTGGGGCAATGGCGGGGGGGCTGCTGGCACCCGCCTTGGCTGGCCTGGGGCCTGCAGGCTGGGGGAAGCTCCTGTGTTGAGTGTCTGCCCCCTGGTGGGCAGTGCGTGTCATAGCAACTGGTCGTTCTGCAATTTGGTCGATTTGCATATTAGGCTTTTATTATATAGGATTATATCATTTAATCCTTGGAAGAGCCTATAAGATAGAAAACGTAATTATTTCTACTTCACACTTGAGGAAACTGAAGCTTAAATAGGTTAAGTGTACTTAAACAAAGTCCCAGAGCTGGGAAGTAAATGGCACAAGTAAGTTTAAACTTGGATTATTCTAATCTCAAGGTCTGTGACCTTTTCCAACATTTTGTCCTGCCTCAACTAGCCCTCTTTCAACATAGCATAGTTTCATGAGTTTACTGAGTCCTAGAATTCTGAGATATTTCCTTAAATAAGGTAAGAACTCTGTCATCTGAGGGGGTTTGCATGCAATAAATCTCCTTCCTGGGACCTTTTTTTTCAGGTATTTCCAGATCCTTTCCTCCCCGAAATCAACCTTACTTTGATATACATTTTACATTAAATACTTCCACTTATAATTTCTATGGCAAGTCTAAAAGTAATTCTTTTTTAAAAGTGAAGCTTTTTTGCAGGAAAAGGAAGCAATTAGTGATGGGGCTTTATTTTTGGAAGATGAGATTGGTGGGGGGCGGGGTCTGAGGAGAAATTGCTTTCTGCGTGTCACATGAATGAGTTATAGGAAATGGGACTCAGCCTGCAGCTTGGCACTTGCCAATGAGTCAGCAGTGAGTCCACCCTCAATGTCAATGCTGGAATCAAGCTGTGACAGACACTGCTCCAGGTGAGGCCACTCACTGCCTGGCTGTCTGGGGCCTCGAGGCTCTGCCTACATGAAGTGAGCCATTCAGTTACCAGTCCTGGTGAAGAAAGATTCACAGAACTGTCTTCTTGTCTCCACACAGTTATTTCTAAGTTTCTTCAGGAGTGGTTGCTGTTTCTTAATTTTCCCCAATACCCTGCAAAAAAATCCAGTGATTTGACTTCAGAGAATGAAGCTTGGGATTAATGTCATAACCGAATTTGGTTCTGAGGGCAACACTTTTGTATTTTTATACTGCTTCAACTCTCTGGGGTCTTTATAAATGGCAAGACACTCTGGAAAAGCCAGATGGGAAGACGCTGCTTCAGGAGAAGTGGTAGGTTGAAAGAGGTCATCTTGCCGTGATTGAAAATAGGTGCATGTGGCAAGAAGACTAGAACCAAGTCAGCATTGTTGTTGGGTTAGGATGATAGGATTGTTGGTTTTTATTTTTTACTTGCCTTTCCAGGTTTGATAAGGGTTCAAATTGTAAAATTTATTCTAAAAATAACCCTTTAGTATTTTAAAATAACTATTCATTTGGGGGAGGAGGGGAGAAATGGCCAAACAGCTTTAATATCCTTTTCCCAGACCCTTCTCCGACTCTTAGGATCATCCTGGTCATATGCATGGTGTCCAGTAAAATATGGGTAAGAACACCCAGCTGGCATGGCTCAGTGGTTGAGCGTTGTCCTATGAACCAGGAGGTCATGGTTCCATCCAGGTCTGGGAACATGCCCAGGTTGTAGGCTCAATCCCCAGTGTGTGGCATGCAGGAGGCTGCCGATCAATGATTCTTTCTCATCATTGATGTTTCTATCTCTCTCTTCCTCTCCCTTCCTCTCTGAAGTCAATAAAAATATATATATATTTTTAAATGGGTAAGAAGGACTAACTGCTCAGAATCTGTTTACGCCCGGCATTTAGTTCTTTTTTATTCTATGGAGAAGGTGTTATTATCCACACATTAGAGATAAGGAAGCTAAAGCTCAAAGAGATTAAAGAACCTTTCCTGTGTCAATCAGCTAGTAAGTGATGGAGTCCCAACAAGTCAGAATGCCAGCAAAGCCCACACTCTTTCAACTGAGTACAAAATGATGCTGCCCAGATCCTGCTAACTTACTGTTGGATTAATTATTCATTAAGAAAAATTGTATTGCAATATTTTTCTCTTTTTGTGTAAAAGTAGGATTCTAAAATTCACATAGACTTGGCTTTTGACTTTAGGGAAAGATAAATATTGAAAGCATAGCATAGCATACATGTGCATCAGTGTGTTGGACATTAAGGTGATAAAAGAGGCATAGTAAGTACCTGGTTGAGTGTTTGGACTCCCCCAGAATTTGAAGTGATTCGCATCCTCTCCCCTAAAGTTCTTGGATTTATGAAACTGAAGATAAGTCTTAATGTTTTACAGTTTGGTACAGTAGTTGTAAGTGACAGTTTTGGTCGAGGAAGGAGTATTATTATTGCAAAGTGAAGCATTTACAGTTTCACAAAAATACCCATCCTGTTGGCCCAGCAGGGCCCTAATTTATATTTTTAATAAATGGATACCATTTAAAGATTTTTCAAAATTGACATCTAATATTATACTATGCTATAATTTTAGTTGAGATATTGACATACAATATATTACATATATGCAAATGTACATTTTGATAACACTTAACATATGCATACACCTGTGAACACCACTTCAATAAAAATAACAAATGTATTTATTATCCCCAAAAGATGTTTTGTAATGCTATAATGAAGAAAAAACCCATCATCTAATTTGATGAAAAGAGCCTAGAGGGGACTCAGGTGATGTGAGTCTGGACTGGACTCGACTCATTTCCTAAATAGCTCCATGAAATTCCGTGAGTCCCTTCATTTTTCCAGCCCTTAGTTTTCTCATCTGAAAAATGAGGAGGTTGGACTAGATGGTCCCTAAGGCCCCCTATGGTTCTAAAGTTCAATAAAGCTTAGAGGACAGACGTACTTAGTGTATTGGTTTGTGTCCAAATGGTTTTATGTAAATATGTAGACATCCCCAGTGGTCTGGCGGCAGCTGTGCTGTTTCATCCCTGCCCTGCTTTGCTTGATTGATTGATCGAGAAATCATTTAATTTCTTTTCATACTCTTTCACCCTGATTCAAGGTCATTCATGCCATTGCTTCTTGTTGGTGTTACTAAGCTTGAGGGACTGTTCTACTTAAGAATTTTGGGCTAAGGCTTGAACAATGCTGGGAATTTGGCAATGCCTTAAGCAGCGATCAGATGAGGGGACAGGACCATCAGCTCTCCAGCTCTTTGGGAAGCAGCCTGTGCATCCAACGAGGGGCAGAGGCAAGCTGTACTGGATGTATTTCAGGGCTGGGGGCAGGGAAGCAGATTGGAGTTTAATTAAAATTCTAATCCCAACATTGCCCATCTTCTTGCCAAGTCAGCAGCCAGCATTTCTGTTGGTGGTACCGGGGATTTTGCTGTGATGCCATACATAGTTACCTCAAAAACTCTTGCAAATGTACCTAAAACTTCCATATGCTCACCAGATGCTGTAATCAGGCCTGGCACGCTGCCATCTTTTGCCTGTGTTTGCAGAGATATCGCCTTCACCGCGGCCAGGGCTCCTGGTGGGAGGAGGGCATTGGAGAGAGCTGGTGGTGAAAACTGAGCTGATTACAAATAAGAAAACAGGTTCATCCCAGCACAGAGGTCTTTCCAAACTCTTCCTGTTTTCTAGGTAGTTAAGTGGGATTTCTGAGGAGGGGCTGCTCTGACTTGACCTTGGCCCACCATGAGGTTCTTCCTGCTTTGTGCCTACATGCTGCTCCTGATGATCTCCCAGCTGAGGGCAGTCAGCTTTCCTGAGGATGATGAGCCCCTTAATATTGTTGACTATCACTGTAAGTAATCTACAGAACATTCTCCTCTTCTAGGAAGGAAGCTTTTTTGGTTTTGATTTTTCTAAGTGTTATTCGCTTTTAGAAAGAGATTTTATATGCCTTAAACATGTTTTGCCTATTAATTTATCCACAGTTGTATTCGGAAAAATGGGACAGTTTTGTTGGGTGCTTTTCTATAACAGCCCATATACAGGTTATGTATTTTCTGTTAAAAGAAAAAGACCATTTGCTGACATTTACCGGCTTTGATTCATTTATATTCAAGACCCGAAGAGAGGAATTTAGTTAAAACCCTTCTACAACTAGTATATACAGCTAATCAATGCTGTCTATTGATTCTTTAGCTCCGTAATCCTGACTGATGGTTTAGCCCACTTTTACTTGCAGATTCAAGGCAATATCCGGTTTTTAGAGGACGCCCTTCAGGCAATGAATCGCAGCACCGGCTGGACTTTCAGCTGATGTTGAAAATTCGAGACACACTTTATATTGCTGGCAGGTAATTTTCCTCTCGTTGGTTTATTAGATTAAAATTCTTTTCTCTCGTGGTGCTTGCATTAATGTGTCTAGTTCATGAAAAACTAATATGTGATTGTGATCAAAAATTGCAAGTGGCCAAAAATATTCACAGAGAAAAGCCAGTGCTGTGTGCCAGGAACAAAACACAGAGCAGCAACCTTCAGCGCTGCTGTTTTATTACTGACATCAAGAAATCATACATCGCTCTTTATTCCTAAAGCAGCAGGGGGGATCTTTCTTTATTCTTTTTTAACTTGGAATTATTCGAGCAAATATTAGAAGTATGTCTATGCTAATGCTAGTAGCAGTTTGACCCACGCCTGAGGAGAAGAGCTTTCTTTGCTCCCTAACCACAGTGATATATAAAAGCTTCCCACTAATGAAAAAGTACCCTTTGTTGACTTTGCTGGAGACAGAGAAAATCCAAATGATCTCCAAAACACAATAAAGGCAGATCTGTAAAAATAAAATAAGAAGCGACTTAACATTTTTATGCATTCACATGCTATGACTTACGGCCTTGTTTCCAACAGGGATCAAGTTTATACAGTAAACTTAAATGAAATCCCCAAAACAGAAGTAATACCGAGCAAGGTAAGCTAGTGTCGTTGGCAAATTTACTTGCATTCCCTCAGAACTTGGATAATGTCCCCCTCCCCTCCCAGAATTTTCATACTTCAAAACTGAGCTTTGGTTTTGCTTGGTTACTTGCAGAAACTGACATGGCGGTCAAAGCAACAGGATCGAGAGAACTGTGCTATGAAAGGCAAACATAAAGTAAGTAAAGCAGACAAGTGCCTGCTCCGTTGTGTCTTTCTGTGGTCTTGATCCCATAATGTCAGAGTATAGAATGTCTAATATTAATGTAATTGCTACTTTCTGTAGGATGAATGCCACAACTTTATCAAAGTATTTGTCCCAAGAAACGATGAGATGGTTTTTGTGTGTGGTACCAACGCATTTAATCCCATTTGTAGATTCTATAGGGTAAGTGTATTTTATATGTTGTGCTTTTTTTCATCAATTTTCCTTTCTTCACTAGTATGCTGTCAAAGTTGAATCCTTTCTGCTATAACCTAGTAATTTGTTTTATGGCTAATGCTATGGAAGAATAAAGACAGAATTCTTCAAATAGAATTTCAGTACAAATAAAGCAATATTGCCTTCAAACGGGTACATTGAACAGATTTGACACCAACTATTTATTTTTCTTTTGTAGTTGAATACCTTAGAGTATGATGGGGAAGACATTAGTGGCCTGGCAAGATGCCCATTTGATGCCAAACAAACCAATGTTGCCCTTTTTGCTGGTAAGGTTCTTTAGCATAATGAATATAAATGATTAATGACATTGAAGGTGCAGAAGGAATTTAACGGAAGAAAAAGAGCTCATAACTAGGATAGCGACCTTGGAATTGGTGTTTCAAAATCTAAGAACTATGAAATTTTTTTCCAAAAAATAATTAAAAGTAGGCATATTATAATATAGTATTCTGACACTTGGTTCTGTTGCTAACTAGGCCAGTGACCCTGAATAAGTTGCTTGACTTTTTGATGCTTAGATTCCTCATCTGTAAAATTAGGTAATACTATGGGCCAAGGTTGCTTATGAGCATCACGTTTAGCTTTATTTCTGTATATGGGGATAACAGATGCAAGCGCTCCAAAGAGTATACCACACTACAAAGGGCAACACACTACAGGGTAATTGTGGTTATTTTACTCAAATTATAACTTTGGTTTCAGATGGGAAGCTATATTCTGCCACGGTGGCTGACTTCTTGGCCAGTGATGCTGTTATTTACCGAAGCATGGGCGATGGATCTGCCCTTCGCACAATAAAATATGATTCCAAATGGATAAAAGGTAACTTTGAAGAGCAGTGCTGTGGGATCGCCAAGGGGAGTGGGATGGCTGAGTGGGAACAGGAGCTCTGGTCATCAGGAAATTCTGTGCATGACTTTATATTGTTTATTTAGAGCAAGGATGAGTTCCTTTGGTTGTGAATAGCGGCATTGACAAGGGATGAAGAGACCCATAGCCAAGGCAAGAAAGTAGACTCATCCAGGATTTTATCTTAGGTGACTTAAAAAAAAAATCCCATTTCAGTGTGCCAATTTGCCAAACTCACAATGTGCATGATACTCCTTGCCCGCGCTCATCTACTTATCCTGGAAAGGTAACAACAGTGAGAGTCGATTAGGTCATATCTGCAGAGTCATTCTGTTCTTTGGAGTCTAGAAATCAAGATTTTTTAATTCTCAACATGAGAGGTTTTCTTCTCTAGTTAAATAGGTTAATGAATAAATCTGTTGAAACAAAGACCTTTGCCATGGTTCAGTTCCCGGTAGGCTTTTTACAGTCCATTAGCTGACATTAAAGACTCCGTGTCCCCTGGAGCTTCAGCTCACCCATGTCGGGGCTCCTCAAATTCATCGGCGTGTCCGAGTTCCCATTGGCGTGAAAGTAGCTACGTGACATCTGTCAGTCATGCCTAGCAGTCAGGGTCAGACACTAATTGAATAACCTTTTAAGAACCAGTTTGTTTCTCATTTTCTTACAGAACCACACTTTCTTCATGCCATAGAATATGGAAACTATGTCTATTTCTTCTTTCGAGAGATTGCTGTGGAACATAATAACTTAGGCAAGGCAAGTATATGCGCTTGACTTGTATGGTGGACTTGTGCATGGAATTGAGCCCACGTTGGTAGAGATGGGGCCTTTGCATGTTTTTCTCACTATGTTTAGGGCCAAGTGAAGAGAGATGGGCAGCTTATCATGAGAATAATTGCTGAGCAATGGCTTGGGTGGAAACAGCAGCCTCAGGCCTTAAGAAGACTTCATGTTTCCTGGCTCTGCAGGCACCTTTGAGCTGTGGAAGCTTCTTTAACTCTTTAGCAATCCATTAATAGTTCAGTGCTTCCCTGTGTCAGCAGCAGGATGGGAAGCAGAGGCCCTTGTTTAGTTTTGGGTGCTTTGGTAAAAGCCCATATGAGTTTAAAGTATTGCCCCCCCCCCTTCCGGGCCAGGCTTAAGGAGGGCACACTTCATTAGCAACGTGAGAAGCAAAGTGGGAGACCAAGTGCGGGAATGGTTTCCATTCAGCCAGGTCAGTGGCTCACTTCTAAGGGAGCTTTTTTGACAAAACAGGTAAATGGCCCCTTTTCTCACAGGCGAATCTAGTTTACACCCCTAGTCTACTGCTCCCTAGAGAGAAGACTGCTATATTCTTCTGAACCAGATACATCTTTAGCTTTTCTTGTCCCTCCCATGCATAGCAGCTTTGGTTTTCATTCCCCCCTCCCTTCCTCTGCTTTGTCCCTCGGGCAGGCTGTCTATTCCCGTGTGGCCCGCATATGTAAGAACGACATGGGTGGCTCCCAGCGGGTCCTGGAGAAACACTGGACTTCATTTCTGAAGGCTCGGCTTAACTGCTCCGTCCCTGGGGATTCGTTTTTCTACTTCGATGTCCTGCAGTCTATTACAAATATAATGCAAATCAATGGCATCCCCACGGTGGTCGGGGTGTTCACCACACAGCTCAACAGGTGAGAACACATCCCTGGCAACTCAAAAGACCTTCTGTCCTTGCTGGCGGGACCCACGAATAGGCCCGTTGTGGCCTAACGGTTTTTCTGATGGTTTTCCCCTTTTTCAGTATTCCTGGGTCTGCTGTCTGTGCATTTAGCATGGATGACATTGAGAAAGTATTCAAAGGACGATTTAAAGAACAGAAAACTCCAGATTCTGTTTGGACAGCAGTCCCCGAAGACAAAGTACCAATGCCAAGGTAAAGAAAAAGGGTGGAAAGGGATTTTTGTCTTTAACAAAACCATCTGGCCACTGGAAGCATCCATCTTCACTGAGCAGCTGGGCCAGCTTCCCACGCTGGGAGGGGTCGCTGTGCAGGACTACACAGGAGTCAGTCCCACAGTCCTGTGAGCAGGTGGAGAACCCACCCGAGTCGGGGAAATAGCATTGCTCTCTGGGTGCCGCTCTCTCTTCTTTTTCTCTTGACCTCTTCTTTCAGAATGGACACTTATTCCTTAGATACCATTGATGATGTGGGGGAAACACACACTGTTTTCCTTGCAGGCCTGGCTGTTGTGCAAAGCATGGCCTTGCTGAAGATTATGAAACCTCTATCGGTTTCCCGGATGAAACCCTGCTGTTCATCAAATCCCACCCCCTGATGGACTCTGCCGTCCCACCCATTGCAGAGGAGCCCTGGTTCACAAAGACTCGGATCAGGTAAGGCTATGCAGACATGGCGGCCCCTCCCACACACACCTGCTCTTCCTGTTGGCCTCCTCCTCTGACCTGGCTCACCTCCTCCCGCAGGTACAGGCTGACAGCCATTGCCGTGGACCATTCCGCCGGACCCCACCAGAACTACACTGTCATCTTTGTTGGCTCAGAAGCTGGCGTGGTACTTAAAATTTTGGCAAAGACCAGTTCTTTCTCTCTGAATGACAGCGTATTACTGGAAGAGATTGAAGCATACAACCATGCAAAGTAGGTATATTTTACGAGAATACTCTTCAGCACTGCTCAAAAATTTCCGGACTTTATTTCATCTAGTCATTTCCTTCCAGCCCTCTGAATTAGCAGTGGTTTGGCATATTAGTGTTTTGGGTTTTGTTGTTTTTTTTCTCTCACTGAAATAAATCCTGGCTTTGTTTTCTTCCTGAGTCCACTGGAGCTTGGAGGTGGGCAGTTGATGAGTTTAAAAATAATCCAGCCCTTGTATTTCACTTGTGGAAGATGAGAGCATTTCAGCACCACCCATCCTACCTTGTAGATCAATTTCAGGATGCTACACACAGCAGACAGTGGCAAGCACACACACATACACAGGCACAAACAGAATGTAATTCTTCCAACCACTGATAGACAAGATTATTTAGACCATTAAAACAGTCAAGAAATAGATGAGAGAAATGGAGCAAAAGAGACTAAGGAGAAACATCTAGCTCAGGAAGATTTAACGACATTAAAACATTATCTTTTTTTCCTCTACAGTCCAACATGTTCTTCACAAATATAATTCCCTTCAATCATCAGAACGGGAAATCAATCTTAAAAAACGCTTTATCCTTCTGAAATGTAACCAAACATGTATAGCACTAGAAGATGAATCACAGGATTATTATTTCCCAAACTATGTACTTGCTTGGTTTGCTACCTAGAATATTCCTTACGATCTCCCCAGCTCTCAGTAATTGAAAAAGTCAAACCTCTGCCCTGACCGGTTTGGCTCAGTGGATAGAGCGTCGGCCTACAGACTGAAGGGTCCCAGGTTCGATTCCAGTCAAGGGCATGTACCTTGGTTGTGGGCACATCCCCAATAGGGGGTGTGCAGGAGGCAGCTGATCGATGTTTCTCTCTCATCGATGTTTCTAGCTCTCTATCCCTCTCCGTTCCTCTCTGTAAAAAAACAATAAAATATATTTTAAAAAAAATCAAACCTCACTTGCTCTGTATAGTTCATGTAGCTTTTGACTTACTAAACGTATGGCTTCAAAACGTATCGCACACGACAGGTGTAATCCTGAGAACGAGGAGGACAGAAAGGTCATCTCATTACAGCTGGATAAAGATCACCACACTTTGTATGTGGCGTTCTCGAGCTGTGTAATCCGCATGCCCCTCAGTCGCTGCGAGCGTTATGGATCATGTAAAAAGTAAGCTGATGTTTCTGTTCTTACCCTGGGGTCGTGCAGCATTAAGACCTTTGATGACAAGAAAATCCAAGTTTCATTCTTTTTGGTTTTGTGCAGGTCTTGTATTGCATCTCGAGACCCCTACTGTGGCTGGTTAAGCCAGGGGACCTGTGGTAGAGTCACCCCAGGGATGCTGTAAGTAAACTTTGCCACATTAGCCAAGAGCTCCACACCTGCTCCGATCTTCCCCAGGGTCTGCAAAGCTAGAAATTTTAGAAAACTTCCAAAAACACTACTCTTCCTTCCCCCCTGTTTTTGTTTTTAGGGGAGAGTATTTTTTTTTAAAAAAAGGAAAATCTGGAACTGTGAGAGGAAAGGGAGATTATAGACAGCGAAATACCTAAGGGAAATAGGCAGTTCTCTTCTGCTCTCCTAAACATTCCAGTTACCAAATGTTTAACAGAAATACTCCAGTTAGCAAGCTCTGCTGAAATGTCCATTTTTCCCCTTTCTGCCCATTCCTACTACTAATCGATGTATGTTCTTGGTTCTGCTCTGATTGTCACTTGTGTTCCTGTGAAGGCTGTTAACCAAAGACTCCTTTGTTTTCCATCACCACAGCGCTGGAGGATACGAACAGGACACGGAATACGGCAACACGGCCCACCTCGGGGACTGCGATGGTAAGACTGAATCGCCCTTGCCCTCCGGCCCTTCTTTTTGACCACATTTGCACGTGAACATTATTTTACAACGAGCCTTTTAATGATTCAGGACACATACCACCTAGCATTTAACTTAAACTTCGCAAAAGCTGAGCTGTTTGGTCATGGGGATACATTAGAGAAGCATCTTACTTTTATTTTTTTCCTTAGAGAATCTTACTTTTTTTTTTCTTTTTTCTTTACCATTTACAATTTTGTAGGAAACCTAGAGAAAGGTAGTCTAACCAGTAGGTTAATCTTTTCATTTGTAGCCTTTCCTTTCGACTTTTTTAGTTAATTGGAATTCATAAATTTTTGCTTTCTTTTGGTTACTTTTTTACTGATTACTTGTTCCTTTAATTCTTTTAGAAATTTTGCCTACTTCAACTACACCAGATTACAAAATATTTGGCGGTCCAACATCTGGTTAGTTTTTTTAATTTTTTTGAATTAACAACCTTTTCTTTCCTTCAGTTCGGCATTTTCAGCCCCTTCTCCCCTCCTTTTGCGCAGTTTGGCAGCCCTTCATTTTTGTGCTTTGACTCATAACCCCACTGATGGTACCAAAAGACTTTTTCTGACTCAGTACTTCACCCTGTGGAGCATGTGAACAGTCCATCATTGGCCAAGGCACATCCTCTCAGGAAAATCAAATGGGTTCACATAGACTGCATTCCAGCTGCACGCGGCCACCAAGCTTTCCTCTCACCTGTGCATTGTGAATGTTGCCTCTGGCCATCTAGAGAATGGATGGCAGAATGTCATTACTTTCCCCCTTCTCTCCTCACCTTTCCTCAGACCTAGTAAACAAATACGCATTTCCCCAAAATGTGTATTTATACATTTTAGAGATCTTTTTTGAATGGTTTGCGGTAATCCTGGGAAACATTGAATGTTGTGGTCTCGATGGTATGAAAAGGCTCCCGGTTGAGTGAAGCTGGTTTCCGGTGGATGAAGGTGCTCACTGGGCTCCCCACGCCCCTCTCTCTGTGTCTGTTTCTGGATCACACATCTGTGATCATCACTCCAGTCTGAGCTGGGATCTCTGGACTCTGAACCTACAATCATATGCTTACATCTGTGAGGGAAAATCTACGTGGTGGGAATCTGTAATAGACAGGCTAAGAGATTAAGTCGCTCCCAATCCTATTGCTGCTTCTAAAACTCGCCAGCAGTTTCATTCCTTGGGAAAGGGGGGAGGGGAAGAGATGGCAGATCTTATGCATCAGAACATCCTAATTCAGCTTGTAAATGCTGTTTCTTTTGCATGAGTTGCTGCTAACTCTTTGGAAGGAACTCCCTGGGCATTTTGGAATTCACGGGCAAGGTTCATCCCTGCTCCAGTGCTTTCCGGTGGACAGTGAGCCCCGTCGGTGCAGTGAATAATCTGCAGGGTCCTTGGCAAAGCAGGACAACGTAGGCAGAGCTGGTTCATCAGGTCCCACATCCAGTGTTTGCAGGGACCTGCCCGGGTGCTTTCTGATGAAGCTACACGTAGGCTCGCCAGTGAAGGACAGACAGACAGTCTCCAACCATCTGTGCAAGTGCTTGAAAAATATACACAAAAAGAAATGAAATGCTGTTATCTCACCAAAGGATGAGAAAAGTAGCAATTAATCTTCGTGATTGGTCTTACCTTTCCCTTGAGTGTCATTCATCATCCCAGGGGCTTCCATAGGAGCATTTGAGGATGTTTAATTTTGAAATCTGCTTAATTTAGCTTTATTGTTCATTTTTAGTTTTTAGTTTTCCCTTGCAAGAACAGGATTTTGTGTAGTCTGGTGGACGTGTTTTAATAAAATCCTAGAACTGGTTTCCTCCTAAAATTGACCTCAACTGTGCTTAAAAATGCCACAGGTCAGTCGGAAAAATCTGCTGACACTTCCCACGTTAATAAAAAAAATCTGTTTGCCACCACAGACATGGAGGTATCTTCATCTTCTGTTACCACAGTAGCAAGTACCCCACAAATCACACGCAAAGTGGTTGATACCTGGAGACCTAAACTGACGAGCTCCCGGAAATTTGTAGTTCAAGATGACCCACACACTTCTGATTTTACTGATCCTTTATCAGGTATCCCAAAGGGTAAGGCCTCACCAGGAGACTCATCGCTCACTGAGTGGAAACCTGATTCCTAGTAGCTCTGGAATCTAGGACTTAGGGCTCTCCAGAGGAGAGCCAGAGGGGCTGCTGCCTGTGTCACCACCGCCTCCGCTGGCCGCAGTCACTTCGGTTTTCTGTGGATATGTTGGAGTGCATTCCTTAAAAGATGAAAGAGGTGGAAAGCTGTTAAAGAAAGGGTGGTGAAACGGCCACTCAGACAACCTAATCTGTTGATTTCTGGCTGAAGATGCTGGAGACTTCTAGATATCAGAGAATTTCGAGGGTCATTCAGCCACATCAAAAACCAAAACTCGTTAACTGCAAATACCCAGATATCATATATTTTTACCTAAGAATCAGTCCCAGTCTTTTGTTTAGCTACCGTTCAAAATGCATTATGAAAAGGACCTGTGAGGTGCTAAGTTGCTTGAATGCTACAAGCAGTAAAACACAACAGCCCATCATAGAAGCAGTTATAACATAGCTGCCTATGGAGCAGGCTAATGAGATATATTACTCCAGAAAAAAGAAAAATCAATTCTTTAGCGCTTACTCATCTTTGGAATCAGGTTTCTAATCAGTTTCTATGACCGTACATTGTCATTTATGATTTATACCTGTTTATTTTGGTTTTATATATTTTCACTGTACACAATTTTATCATCATTCTTTCTGCTTTGTTTTCTTTAGTAGTACCATTTCTACCTTTATTCTTTGTCTCTCAAAATGCCACTCAATCTCATAACCCTGGACATGATTAAAAATGACTAACATTTCAAGGCCTTGGTACTAACCTAAAGCCACCAAGCCTTCAGAATCACTCTGACTTCCCTTATTCTGGGATAGCTGTGTTTATAGCATGTAACAGACTTGGATACCTCTTAAACTAACATTTCTTTGGTTGACTGTTAGATGTCTGTGGTTGCATTAAAAATCCCAATAATTAAAACTAATTTACTCTTCTTCTAGTCTAACTTAAAGATTTCTAAATATCTCAAGATATTTGAATCATATTACTTAACAAATGCAAAGTATATTTCCTGAGACTGTTTAGATTTCTTTCATAGCAGGCAGTCCAAGAGTGCTTCGCCCCAAAATGGAATGAAAAAAAAAATCAAAGCAAATACGAATGTCTGTCTTTGTAGCTAACAATGACCAAGCAGATGCTTTTAGTTTGTGAACAAGTTATAGGTTTTTATTCCAGTTAAGGTAGCATAATTATGTTAGCATAATATATATTTATGCCAATTCATTACATGCCCCTAATCCTAGCAGCTGCCTTTTAATCCAGATTTGTGAATTAGGAGAAAACCATGAGATAAAGCATTTTGTGAGTTTAAAACAGGTCATTTAAAAAATGTACACTTTATAATTCTAATTTTTAGGTAGGAACGCTTAAAATTTCTGTTTTATAACAAATGTTTAAGAGGAGGTGGGGGAAAGAAGACAGAGAATAGAGATCAATGGGAGATTAGAGTTATCCTGGCATTTGCAGCAATCAGGTGTCTCTGGGGATCCCATTGTAATTAAAGAAAAAAAAAATATGGAATTTCAGAGTCTACCTCACCCTCCAAGCTAAGCATAGAGACCGTGTGCAGCCAGTGCTGGCTCAATGGAAGCCGTTGCTGGCAGGTATCGTTTCCAGAGCACCTCACTGAGACTCTTTCCCTGTGTCTGTTGCAGGTGTACGATGGGAAGTTCAGTCTGGAGAGTCCAACCAGATGGTCCACATGAATGTCCTCATCACCTGTGTCTTTGCCGCTTTTGTTTTGGGTGCGTTCATTGCAGGGGTGGCTGTGTACTGCTATCGTGATATGTTCGTTCGGAAAAACCGGAAGATCCACAAAGATGCAGAGTCTGCCCAGTCGTGCACAGATTCCAGCGGAAGTTTTGCCAAACTGAATGGTCTCTTTGACAGCCCCGTCAAGGAATATCAGCAGAATATTGATTCTCCCAAATTGTATAGTAACCTGCTGACCAGTCGCAAAGAGCTGCCGCCCACCGGAGATACTAAATCCATGGTCATGGACCATCGAGGCCAACCCCCTGAGCTGGCTGCACTCCCCACGCCTGAGTCCACACCTGTGCTGCACCAGAAGACCCTGCAGGCCATGAAGAGCCACTCAGACAAGGCCCATGGCCATGGAGCTTCAAGGAAAGAAACCCCCCAGTTTTTTCCTTCTAGTCCTCCACCCCACTCCCCACTAAGTCACGGGCATATCCCCAGTGCCATTGTTCTTCCTAACGCTACCCACGACTACAACACGTCCTTCTCAAACTCCAATGCTCACAAAGCTGAAAAGAAGCTTCAACACATTGACCACCCTCTTACGAAGTCCTCCGGTAAAAGAGATCACCGGCGTTCTGTGGATTCCAGGAATACCCTCAATGATCTCCTGAAGCATCTGAATGATCCAAATAGTAACCCCAAAGCCATCATGGGAGACATCCAGATGGCCCACCAGACCCTAATGCTGGATCCCGTGGGACCTATGTCTGAGGTCCCGCCCAAGGTCCCTAACCGGGAAGCATCGCTCTACTCTCCTCCTTCAACTCTCCCTAGAAATAGCCCAACTAAGCGAGTGGACGTCCCCACCACTCCTGGGGTCCCCATGACCTCTCTGGAAAGACAAAGAGGTTACCACAAAAACTCGTCCCAGAGGCACTCTATATCTGCCATGCCTAAAAACTTAAACTCACCCAATGGTGTTTTGTTATCGAGACAGTCTAGCATGAACCGTGGCGGGTACATGCCCACACCCACAGGGGCGAAGGTGGACTACATTCAGGGCACACCAGTGAGTGTTCACCTGCAGCCTTCCCTCTCCAGACAGAGCAGCTACACCAGTAATGGCACCCTTCCTAGGACGGGGCTAAAGAGGACACCGTCCTTAAAACCTGACGTGCCACCAAAGCCTTCATTTGCTCCTCAAACCACCTCTGTCAGACCACTGAACAAATACACTTACTAGGCCTCCAGTGTGCTGTTCCCCGTGTGGCTTTTTGCTGTCCACGTTGTTGCGAGGATGATGTTGTAAGGGTACCTTAAGATAAGAGACTCGCTTGTCTTTTAAGAGAACCAAGTGGCCAAAGAAACTCTCCCACTTTGGCAACATCGGAACTTGCCACATGTAGCTACTGCAGCGAGGCTTCTGTGTACTCGCCTGGAAACAAAGGAAGGTGCTGGCCATTCCATTTCTTTTGTTTGAAGCTGAAGGGAAGTATAGCTCCAGCTCTGAGGGGCTACCTTCCCGGGGTAAGGAGCTGATACAGTGTGCAGAAGAATCTGTGAGCAAATACTTGAAAATGGGTTCAACTGAGACTGCCATTATTATGGGTGGTCTTCCCATTCAATGTGAACATTTTAATATGTATGCATTCACCTTGCCTCTTGCACAAATGTCAAAAACAATGGTAATGTCTCAAAGAAACAAACTTGTAGATTACCAAACAATTTGCTAAATATTCAGTCTTTGACCCAAACTGTAGCATTTTTTTTCATGTGGGGCAATTTTTTTCATGCCACCAATGAACTGTGTGTGTGTGTACGTGTGCGTGTGTGCGCGTGCGTGTGTGCGTGTGGGTGCATCCTGTACCCACTAGGATGTGGTTAGGTGCCCATTGCATCTTTTTGTGCTATGGAGTTGTTTACATTGAGCATGACTTAACAAGAGACAATAACTACTTCCCACAGCAGTCCATTGGGTTCGGCTTTTAGAAATAAATACAATGAAGGCTGATTTGACCATCACTATGATTGACTTACATGGTACCCAATGCCAGAATGTAAGAGTTCTAAGTAATTTTGTGCTGCTATTCATTAAAACTTCTATTACAGTCTTGCCAGCTTAAGGAGATAGAGATGTTAAGAGGTATCCTTGATTTATCCAACAGTATTCAGTAGTAAAACTTACCTGTCCACTGTGAATCCGAGACTGAGTCACTCTATTTAACCTTTGACACACTAATAAGGTTTTAGTTTGATTGTGTTTGGTTTTTCCCATGTAGTAAAATTTCTCTTCCTTTAACTCCTCCAACCCCCAAGATTTAAAATTGAAAAAAAAAAGACAATAGAGGGAAATGTGAAAAGAATTGTAATTGGCTTAACAGACAGTCTATGAAAACCTAACAGTGGTGCAATCACGTTGTCTATGTTGTGTTGTGTGAGAATTTCCTCCTAAGTCATGCAGGTAATGACAATATACTGTAAATATTACATGTGGTTTACCTGAATCTGTGCATTTTGTGCCTTATTCATGAGAATGATAGAAGTACTAAAATCTGTCAAGTGTTTTCAGTATAGCACATCATTTACTGAGTGCCAGTTGTAAATGTTTTTCAACCAGCACCTGAAGAGACTTTTAAAAAAATCAAATAAACAACCTAGAACCATTAAGCAGTCCACCCCCATTGCAGCATTATGTCCTTTCCGTGATAAACATTCCACTCCTGCTTTGCTAAGGATGAAACAGTGACACTGTGAAGTCAAATGAGGTTCCCTGGGTCCTGGGACACCTGCGGAGACCATAGAGTCATTGATTCGTAGCTTTGCAGAAGCCACGTACAGTTGTTGATGGGCAATCCAATGGCTGTTTCAGTTACGATGCTGCAAGTCACACGGTGGTTTATTGACCCCAACCTAGATAGTAACAAGGCAGAGGAATGCTCCTGACCAAGTCAGACAAATAAGTTCAGCTGATTTCTTGTGATAATGCTGATGATATACATTTCCTGGGGGAGGATGGGTCAGAAGACCAGAGCATTTTTATACAAGATGTAGAATACTGATACAGTTATGCTTTTCCTTTGAGAATATTGTTTTATAAAGAACACAATTCCCCGAGATCTCTGGAAGCTCAAAAGCTAAAACTTCTGTTCTTGATACACTTCATCTTTGCAACTAAAATATTACAGATTAATAATAAATTAAACCAACCAACGATAAACACTACTCAGTCCACCGCCGACAAACGTGTTTGCGTTCACCTTACCAATATTAATCCTGGCGTGCGGAAAACGGAGCGGTAACTCTGTGTGATTCCCGGTAACATGTTGTAACATTGTGCTGCCTTGTCGTTTGTAATGTGAGTTCTTTCAGTATTTATGTTGAGATTTCTAACATTAAATCTAGTCTCTATCCTGTTAATTTAATTTTTAAATGCTTTATCCATTTGTGCAAAGGTAAACACAGATTGTATCTTTTTTAATGTTACGGCATAAAAAGTAACCCTAAAGTGAAGTGGCTCTATACTGTTCTATAGAGTACTTTAACATGTATAGATATCTTGTAAACTTGTATTGTGGATGTGTAAATAATATGTACTTTGGGTTTTTAACACCGCATGTAAAGTCAAAATAAAATATATAAATCATTATTTCCTGCCTTTTGATATTGGAGAGGTTTAACATCATATTTTCAAAACAGTTTTGAGTCAACACCAGTGAAAGTTTCTTTTTTAAAAAAATCTACCAAAATATTCTTATCTGGAATGTTTGCTACCCAGTCAGGGTTGCACCAGCATTCCCTTTTTAGAAGGCTGATACCGATGGGTAGACTCCTGAAACACTGAGAAACGATTTTAAAAACCAGATGAACTGTGTTGCATCAATAGTCAGAAGCTACAGGGCAAACATACTAGTGGCTCACTTGTCCTCATATCTGGTTCAACAGACATTTTTAAAATTCATGAGTTCTATTCCCACATTTTTCAATGTCATTTTAAGTCCAAAATTATAGCTGGTATCACAGATTCCTGTGAACATTTCCTGCTACTTGATATATGGCATTTCTCAATTTTATTGTTTTAACTGAATAGAACATATTCTTAGATATCTTCCCCAAATATTGAAATGGAAGGTATAGCTATGATTCCATTTAGTTCTTGCCTTAGCATGGAATGAGTTGCTGACTGCTGTCATTGGCTCTGGTGGATGTTGAGGGTGTCACTTCCCTCCTGGGAGAGACAATAAATGTTTGCAGCGACTTCTCAGGGTCCAGCTGCTGCTCTTAGCTGCAGCCCACCTGTGCCTCCTCCATGGCCACATTTTTTCCCAGAGCTCCAGCCGCATCTCTGCAGAAGCAGAAGTTGCCGCCTTCCTGTCTTGGTCCTGGTTCTCGCACGATGTCATCTAATGAGGGTGCTGCATTTCCATGCTAGTTGGTGGTGTCAGGGGTCCTTTTTCATTCTTCTTGTGGCACCTCCTAGTTTAGATATATGAGGAAGAATGCATGGATTCCTGTACAAGGGCAAGTACCTCGGTTACTGGAGGGCCGATTTGCCCCCTTTTAACAGCTACCACCTGTACAGCTGTGTAGGCAGCAAGACAGCACCACTAGTCATGGAGCCGACTGGCATTGGGCGCCCTGCCCCATTGCAGGAAGTCTGCCTGTACCCCGCTGCAGTGCCGGGAAAGGGAGGGGAGGGGTCTACCTTCTCACCAACCTGCAGGTGCCCATTTGTAATTCTTAGAATTTAAACGAATGAATGAAGAAAGAGACAAGGGAAATTCATCTTCATCCTGTTTCTTTCTGGGCTTCCTGAGCATTACAATCTCATTTACATTCTCTATTTCTATTGAATTGGTGTTTATTGCACCTTGTGGCCATTATACCAGTTTTTCTGGGCTCTTTGATTTTTCTTTCTCTTCACCCCTGATAGACAGATTTAACTTTTTTCCATTGTGGACATCTTTGATAATTTAATGAATGCTACAGACTGAGCAGAATGTCACTTCTCAGGAGATTTACAGACCCCTAAAACTATGATTCTTCAAGGTGTCATTGAAAGAAGGAGTTTTCATAAGGAAGACATTGTAATGGTGCCCATTAATTAACCAGGACAGACCACCTGTCCTCTAGGTTCAGAAATCCCATTGACCAGGCATTTAGGTTACTCTGGGGGTGGCAATTTTGAAGCCAGATGGAACACTCGAGATGCTGGTGCAGGCGAAGAAGAAAGGGAGTCTCCCATATAAGGCAGTGTCCCGATGGCCAAGGTGCTGGCCAGGTGCCAGAAGGACCGACCCTTTTCCCCGCCCTTCCCAGCTCATCTTCATCCTCTTTGTCAGAGGAGGGTAAAGAACAAGGTGTCAAAATAAGCCCTGGGTCCAGGTCTGGGAGCTGGGTTCTAATCCTGACTCCATCACTCATCAAGCAACTTTGTGGCACTATACCTCTCTCGACTTCAGTTTTCTCATTTTTGAAAAGAGATGGTTTGACATTCATATCTCTGACAGTTTTATGTAACCTGCCAACTCTATAATTCTATTACCTATTTTATGAATGCTATGCTTAAATATTATTCTTTCAATAGCTTGGTTTGTGGGCTTTTTATGGGAGTGTGAGGTCTGTTCCTGTTAGATATGAGATATATGTGAAATTTGTAATAAAATAAGGCATGATAAACAATGCACTTTAAGCCATTTAGCTTCCGTCTATATGTGATGTTTACCCTTTCCTGCATATATAACATGCAAAACAAATCTCTGCCAAAGTTGCATTCTTTATCTACTAGATGTGATACTGTAAACAAGGAAGAATTGGACCTATAATAAAACCAGCCTTCAATTCACAGGGGAATAGGGGTGAGGGGATAGGGGAGAGTGGTCAAATCCTGAATATGCAGACTATAAATCAACTGAAATTCACACATAAAGGAAAATAGAATATTTTGGACACTGTCCCATGATATGATTCTCTAGTTTTTAAATTTTTTTATTGGTATTTAAAGAAAGAGGGAGAGGGAGAGAGAGAAACATTAACATGAAAGAGAAACATGAATCAGCCTCCTCCTGCACGCCCCTATCAGGAAATCGAGCCCACAACCCAGGAATGTGCCCTGACTTTGAATCCAACTGGCAACCTTTCAGTGCATGGGATGATACTCAACCAACTGAGCCACACCAGCCAGGGAATGATTTGATATTTTTTTAAAATTAGGTATTGATTACTGGTTGATCAATTGATTACTCTGTAACATACAATTTAGTTCCCCTTAGCCTCACATGATGGGATGAGGATTACTGGTTGATCAATTGATTACTCTGTAACATACAGTTTGGTTCCCCTTAGCCTCTCATGATGGGTTTGAGTGAAAGTATGAAAACATGACACTTGTTCCTATGCACTATTCCTCGTAACTGTTCTTCACGTGTGTGAGATGGACTCGCTGATGCTACTGTAAAAATTGTTAGAGTGGGCAAAAGAGGGAAGCTTGTCAGGGTCGAGCAGCCCTGTCCAGTGGGACCGTCTGTGCTGGTAGAAATGTGCTCTTCCCGGACTGTTCATTATGGTAGCCACTAGCATGGATGGCTCTGAGCACTTGGAATGTAGCGAGAGCCACTGAGCTACTGTATCTTGGACAGCGCTGGTCTAGAAAGCCACTGCTGCTGCTGCCCCCACTGTCAGGTCAGGCCACTGCTCTGAACACAGCAGTTCCATGGGGCATGTAACTGATGAATAGATGAGACGTGATTTGGACATTTTGTTGATGTACCCTGTGCCTCACCAACAGCTGGGCTCACAGTTGATCACCAATCCATCACAGATCTAGTTTGAGGTTTTATATGTGTTTTCCTATTTAGAAACTGTGATGAGCACAGTTGGTATCCAAGAGAGGGTCAGCATTTGGGTTGTGTGGACAAGATTTTGCTTCTCTTAGGTTTCTTTTGGAGCTTTTGAGGCCTACTCAGTTAATCCTCAACATGCTTTCTGTTGGAAAGGGACAAGCATTGTCATCCCCATTTTCAAGGTACAGAAACTGAGGTCCGTGGGGCTGTGACAACTATAGAAATGCAGATGGCGGCCAAGTCAAAACTCAGGGCTAATTCACCTATTCTCACATTCAGGTCCTGTGCACAGTTCAACACATTTCATGAAAGGGGGAAAGGGAATATCAGTGTTCAATCAGAAAGGATGGCCTCTGTCCAGCACTTCATGTATAATGAGGAGAAACAAAAAAGGTGGAATAGTTATAGTATCCAGGGGTATGTGCCAAACATCAGTGAAAAAACGATACATTCAGTGAGTCAGTCATGTGCTGGGCCATCGTAATGAACATGCCAAATCAATTATTTTTTGGGGAAAAATCTATGGATTGAGTTGATTTGTAAGTTGAAAGCAACCAAAGAGGATGGACTCCGTGATGTTAGAAGAGACTAACCTGACGTGTCCAACCTGAACCCATCTATAGTAAGTTTCTGGGCATCCTGCCAGATTTCCATCTGTGGGCTGTCAGAGTCTCCAGGAAGAACTTCCTTTATTTCTGATGTTGGAATTCTTCATATTGAGCCGGGGTTGCAGATTGTGAGTTAAACGCAGTTGTAATTTCTCCACTGCTCCCTACAGTTGCGGGAGCTATCTTAGAGGAGAATGTTTTCTGATGATTTGAGCTGCCTAGTCTTCATGAGGCCCAGCATAAGCCCAGAGAAAATGTCTGTTGAAGGAGTAAATTTGATGACAGCCTCTCATAGTTTTATCCTAGGTCTTATGGCAAGGCCTGGCCAGATATTTGCAACTGTTGGTGCTGATAAGCATACTAGAAGCATACCCCTCTTCCTAGCATTTGCAAATCAGGATCTCAAATAAGAGGATTATAGAATTCTTTAGACATTATGAAAGGGGCATTCCATGGGTTGGGGACAGCTTTAGAGGTGTAAGAAGGAAATGGAACCCTTGGGTGCTTCTGCAAATTTGAAAACTCAGGTGTTAGTGAGCATTTAGGAATTGAATTAGGCTCCAAACTCAATGCCATCTCAGGTTGAGAGGACCATTCACTGGTCCAGGCAATCTGGATCTTTGTTGATCAGTATGTACCTGCAGCAACTCATTGAAATCAAAACTTAAGATTCAGCCTGTCGTGATGGCCTCTTCAGATGGCCTAAGTGAATGCCACCCTGTGAAGAAGTCCATCTGGATTTCAGAACTCAGTAAGCTGTTATTTCCACTTACCTATGCAACTCACCTCCAGAGAGGAAGAAACAGCTGAACTTTTTATATATGCTTAATTTGCATAACTATTCATCATAAATTTATTTAATGAAAATAGCAAAATACTAAACTGAAGAAAATAATAGAATTCTAAGTATTTTAAATCTCAATATACACATAGAAGAGAGTCCAGAAACAGAAAAATACTAAAGCTGGTTATAATCACTAAAACTAACATTTTGAAATGTGCTTCATTCAAACATGTATTTTGGGAACATCTCTAAGATTGATTCTGAGTTTGTTTTAAAAAAAAAGAAAAAAGAAATCCTAGAAACAGCCCCTGACTTGATTTTAGTTATTTGGTCTCAGGAAAGTTGAACTCTGCTCACTGCTGAAAACGAGCTGCCTAGAGATTTGATTTAGCTAAAAGGGCGAGGTCACTGATTAGGATCATCCTTGAAGTCCTTAGGTTTCTAAAGGGTGTAAACAATGTGTTTTGTTTTGTTTTTGCTGGAGATACTAGGACTCAACTGATGAAATACGGCAATTTTAGAAATAGTGAAGGCAGAGAAGAGGTTTCTGGAACTACAATCCAGGCAGAGTAGCCGGGACAGCAACTGGCAGCTGAGCGGGGTGTGGAGGAGACCACTGAGGGTCCAGAGCTGGAACACATTGTGGAGGACCTGTGTCAGCTCTGTCTTCTTTGTGTCTCAAAGGGCAGGGACAGGGCAGGAACTCGGAAACATACAAAGCCAGATTTCCTCCTTTGTCTTCTCGTCCCTGGATTCCAAAATAACAGAAAGCAAGGAAGCCGATGAATGGAGAGCGGGCAGGTCTGAGGACAATGAGATTGTGACAGTAATGACAACTTGCGAGAGTGGGAAATAACTAGTGAAGCAGAATTCTCTCCTCTGTGACAGCATGCCAGTTCAGGCTGTCAGGAAAGCCACGCCCCTTTGCAGTGTTCCCTCGGGGTCCTCCCCTCTCCCCTCTTTTTAAAAAGTGAATTTTCTCAACATGCTTTCCCTTTGAAAAGGTGACTTTGCCCTCCTCTCTGTTAGAGCTGCATACCACCTTGAACAGATTAAAGATATTTTTTAAGGTAACCTTAACCACTAGGCAGCCCACATGGAATTCAAGTTCTAAATTGGCATTTAGGGGCCTGGCTTTTCACCATATTGTTTTCCTTGGTGTTTCCACTGTTCTAACTTACAAAAAGAGTGTCAAGCCCTAGCCAGTTTGGCTCAGTAGATAAAGCTTCAGCCTTGGACTGAAAGGTCAAGAGTTCAATTCTGGTCAAGGGCATGCATACCTCAGTTGCAGGCTTGATCCGGCCCAGGTTAGGGAGGCAACCAATCAATGTGTCTCTCACATCAATGTTTCTCTCTCTGTGTCTCTCCCTCTCCCTTCCACTCTCTCTAAAAATCAATGGAAAAAATATCCTTGGGTGAAGATAACAACAACAATAACAAAAAGACTAGCAATAGGCTAGACAATTCAATAGGAGTATTTTATTCTCTGAAAATAAGCTTAGGATGCAAATGGGAGAAAATTACCCCCTGGTTGAAAATTTTAAATTAATCACAGAACTGGATTCGTGTCTCTTGGTTTTAGATTAGTCACCTACTACCAGGGAAAGAAGAGATATCGCTAGAGGAACAGTACCATGTGATATCACCACAATTGAATATCTTTATAGAGGCTAAAAATGCCAAGTACAGTCAGTCCTCACTTAATTCAAGAAGTTTTATTGGTATTTTTGTTTTGCAACTATTTGTTGCATCAACTAAACTTTAACATTCATGTCAAGTCTTGTTTCTGCAGTGGGAGCCAGTTGACCTTGGGTTGCACCCTTCTCTATCATTTGTTAGCCTATAAACTGTATGAGTTTGCCCTTCTCCAAAAAATAAACCATCCTCAGTTTAGTCATTTGTTAAGTGGGTACAATTACACTATATATCTCTCTTAGGGAGTTTGCGGAGATTGAATGAGTTTCTATATGTAAAGTGTTTAGGCAGCATCGGCACTAGGAAGTACGCTACATATTATACATATTTTAATTTTTATTATTATTCTGTCTTCATTGAGAAAAGCTAAACCATAAGGGATAATTCAAGCCAAATGATACTGTGACTGTTCATGTAAACATGGGCTGGAGTGCCCTGGTGGGTGTGGCTCAGTTGGTTGGGCATCCTCCCATGCACCCAGAGGTCAAGAGGTCGCAGGTTCAATTCCAGGTCAGAGCGGATGCCCAGGTTTCTAGTTCAATCCATGGTAGGGGGCATGCAGATTGATGTATCTTTCTCTCCATCTCCCTTCCTTTCTCTCAAAAAAAAAAAAAAGAAAGAAAAAAAAGAAATCCATAAAAACATATTTAAACATGGGCTGGAGTAGCAAGGTTTTGTGAAGGAGCTTAAGTTTTACGATATGTGAACAATGGAGAAAGGAACGCCCTGAAACTCTGCAAAAGCTTTCGCAATGTGAACCCCCTCCTAGGGAAGTCACTTCTTTCTGGGTAAATAAGTCAGGCCCATCCAGTGGCAGCATTCCAAGAGAAGCCTCCTCATTGCATGTGATAGCGGTCTGAAATAAGCATTTCAATTAGATTCATTAAGACAGTTATTACTTGGTAATTGAATAGCAACAGATTGCAAAGGAACACTTATTGAGGTCTAATAAGTATGGAGGAGAGAAATCTTCTCCTTCTGTAATTCCATCAGCTATAAACCAGTGTAATTAGATTCTTACTAACACATTCAAATTGAAGGGAATGTTGAGGCATATAATTGGCACTTGGGAAGATACCTGTATTACGTTAGGGTACTTTCATTTACATACTTATTAAGTGTCAGTTGTTAAACAACTCAGACTAGTGGACAATAGTAGGTCAAGTGGTTAAGCAAGAATTAAGTTCTTAAACATATTAATAAATTAGGGTCAGATATATTTTAAAATATGAAATGTAACTTTATTGTATCCCTAAATTTGCATCAATCCACATACTATTTCAATGCTTCTCGTGAACCAATTCAGGACTCTGAATTATTTTTTCAAGTATAATAGATTCATGTATTCATTCATGTGCAATTACCTTTTAAGCAACTATTATGGGGGGGAGCATGTTATTTGCCATCAATTTGATAATGGAGATAAGATAGTTACATAAGAAAATTCCATAACTTGTGACACAAGCAAAATATGCTGGGAGAGCAAGAACAGAAGTAAAAAAGCAAAGTCTTTTGATATTTTTCCTGTGGGACACCATCCTCTTCGGATTTCAGTTTTCTATCTGTGATGCAACTAGATAGTTCCACTTCTCAAATCAAGTACAAACTTCTGAGACAGACCCTTAATCTTCATTGTTTTTTATGCAAAATGATTACCAGGTGCTCTGTGGAGAGCAAATTAAACCTCAGATAACCTTTGTAATGCATTTAAGTTTTGGAGAATTACGTTTAATGTGGTTATATTAATAAACAACCAAAATTTGGATAATCTAGTAACTAGATTTTAGTTTGTCTTTTCTTGAAACCAATAATAAAAAAATGTATAATTTATCTTTAACTACAAGAGACTAGACTTCCAAAAAATCAATAGGGAAACACAGAAAATAAAAACTAGAATGACTACAGGTGCCCTGGCCAGTGTGGCTCAGTTGGTTGAGCATCGTCCTGTGCACCAAAAGGTCTTGGTTTGATTCCAAGTCAGGACACATGCCCAGGTTGCAGGTCTGATTCCTGAGTAGGGCGGTGAGGGAGGCAGTTGATCCATGTTTCTCTCCTACACTGTTTCTCTCTCTCTCTCTCTCTCTCTCTCTCTCTCTCTCTCTCTCTCTCTCTCTCCTCCATTCCTCTCTCTTTAAAAATCAATAAAAATGTATTTTTAAAAATAATAAAATGGC